>NC_051069.1:5500000-5800000 GCF_004664715.2 Peromyscus leucopus | reverse complement strand
TCGTGTACACATGAACATGCATATACACACATCATATACACACATTTTCAAAAAAGGGAAACTGTCAGGACCTAGAGAACCCCTTTTCACTCCAAAGAGGAGGGAGGAAAGAAAAAAGGAGTAAAGGAAAAGATAAAAGAAAGGAGGGAATAAGGGACAGAGAAAGGAAGGGAGGGGTGGCCTAAGACACTAGCACACGCTTTAGGTTTCTGCCAAAGTCTTATACAAACCTCAGTGTTCACTGATAATCGCATGTGCTTTTACTTATATTCTGGAACTGTGCGAGCAAGCCAGGCAAAACCACATCATGGCTCTCACTTGGACGTTATCATCCCCTCCCCAGGGAATGTATAAGCACAGGCATCGGTGGAGGATTGTATGTGGACTGCCTTCCACAACTAGGTTTAGTTGTCGCAGTGTCTTTCTACTCAGACATCAATCGTGAATCAGTCCTCTGGGACTGTTTAGTGAAAAGGAAAACATCTGGGGAAGTCCAGAAGCTACCCTCCCCCGACCATATATGGAAATTGTAGAATTCCCTTGCCCCCCCCCCATATTTTTCTACAGTAAATCTCAGAGGTGGCGTTTCCTTTCCTTTGTCTCGTTATAAAAACCACTGAGTATCCTACAACACTCTATGAGGATTCTGTTATTTTTTCCTTGAGTCAAAAGTGGCATTAGCTCATCACCACTATCTTTTCTGATTCTCAATCAGAATCCCCCTACTCTAGCTGAAAGATAACATTTTTCTAATACAAAAATAAAATAATTTATTTTAAATTCACTCAAAATTGGGTTGAACTAGCTGGGCCTGGTGATAAATGCCTTTAATCCCAGTACTCAGGAGAGAGGCAGGCGGATCTCTGTGAGTTCAAGGCCAGCCAGGTCTACAAGGAGAGTTCCAGGACAGCCAGGGCTACACGGAGAAACCCTATAAAAAAAAAAAAAAAAAAAGCAGGGGAAGGGGGAGTCAAACTAGAAAAAAATACGAGTCACAGCTAAACATGAACTGAAACAGAAAATGTACTGGCAAAGCCCTCCTTTGACGACTCAATCTTACAACCCAATCTTCAAACCTTAAACACCTAACCAAGGGCAGCCGGGGTGCCCACTGTTACTATTTGTTTTCTGCTGTGGATGGTTTAGCATGCATTGCTAGCTACACACCAAGGACACTGCTACACTAACCCATCGAAGTGACTGTCAACACACTGGGCAGGAAGGGCACTTCTGAAGGAGGCAGAATGATCAACCAGGAGCTTTTAGATGGCCAGTCGGTATGGCACTATCAAGGAAAATGTGATGCAAGGGGAAAAAAAGACCCACCAAAACTATCTATGGACTTCACGGAGGTTCATTTTGAACTCTAGACATACACTCTTACTTTCAACATTTTTACATTTAGAAGGAGGTGTTTGGTAAATATAGTACCAAGAAGCTTTGTGAGGACAATTTCAAACAATTTCAAACTACGGCTCTCGCTAAAGTCCTGCTTCAGCATTCTTTCCTGTCCAAATGTCCAGGTCAAAGACACAGCAGGTTAAATAAGCCTGTCATTCAGAGGTCTGCTGAGTGTGCATCCCGGGGTGGGACACAGCTCTAACCTCGCTACCTCTCCCAGACACATCAAGAGAAGAATATACCCAACCCGCTGCGGCCACAGGGCATCTCTGTGATGTCTCCCTTTGTGATCTGCAGAGGACAGTCTACCATTTGTTCTCTTGTCACACGAAGAAACATTAGGTAGGCCAGAGAAGCCAAAGGAGAGCGTCCCACAAAGCACTCGCTTAAGCTAACAGAAAGCAGGCTGAGCCTTCTGTTTGATTCGGGCTTTGGCAGCAAAGACACATATCTCAAACTAACCATGGAATCCTCTCCTTGCCTCTTTTTCTGCTCTTATCTTTCAATATCAAAAAGGCCGTGGTGGGACACATGTATGGTGGTACCTAGTGGCAGAAGAGGTCGGTCACCTGTGGTCGAGCTGAGCACTGGCTCTTCAAAGCTATCAGGAGGTAGCTTTGAACTCCCACACAGGAGAGTGAGCATGCTGCTTGAAAACACTGGGGATGGGAGGGTAAGCCTTCATTCTCTCCAATCTCTCATCTTTTATTTGCCTGTCACTCAACACAAACCAGCCCACAGCTTAGTAAAGGAAGGCCAAACACTGGTCCACTGGTCACTGTCCACAGGTGCAGCCACCACCTGAGCCATCCACGCTTCCTGCCCACACCCGACCCTCTCAGGAGACTAGACAGAGGAGGCGGTGACATGATGATCTCCTGACTCCCTTCAGTGTCTTCCGTGACAGAAATCCTGACGTTGTTTTCCCCAAATCTAAAGTAGTCTCTCAGGGCTAGAGTCTTAGCTCAATGCTGTTTAGCATATACCCCCACCTACTCACTCCCAAAATCCACAGGCCTACAATCCCAGCATTTGGGAGGTAAAGACAGGAAAATCAGAAGTTCAAAGACAGCCTGGGCCACATGAGATCTTGTCTCAAAACACAAGGCCTGGGGATGTGGCTGAGTGGTAGAACACTTACCTATCAGGTGTGAGGCCCTGGATTTGATCCCCAGCACTGAGAAAAAAACATAATCTCGGTCTCAAAAAAAAAAGTCTCTGCAGAAGGCATTTGGACATCAAATGTTGCCTTGAGAATAGGCCTAACTGTATCACTGCCCACCTCATATCCAGGTTGGTTTTTACACAATTCAAATCAGTAACAAAGGATTTCCGCATGCCAAGCATGATGGTGCACACATATCACTTCAACACTGGAGGCTGAGGCAGGAGGATCAAAAGTTTCAAGTTAGCCTATAAACCATGGTAGACCATGTTTTTTTAAAAACGGAAAGGTCCAGGGATGGAGCTCAATAACAGAATGTTTGTCTAGCATGTGTAAGACCTGGGGTTCCCCAGTGGTGCAAACAAACATCTTGAGGAGGGAGGATTAAGCAGGAAGAAAAAAATGAATTCAAGAATACAAGCAACAGGCCTGTGAATATTGCACACATGTGCGCATGAGCGCATGCAGGGTAACAGGTCTGTGAAGAGTACATACAAAGTCTTTCTTACAAGCATAGAAACGCCCCATCTAGATCAGGCCAAAGCTAAGAGTACTGACAGCGCTAGGAAAGGCTGCAGGCCGAGAAAGTGTAGCCTCTCGCTTGAGAAAGATTTCAGGGCCTCTTCTGTAAGCTACACTCAAAAACAGCTTCAGCAAAAGTTTCACAGAAGTCTGCCAGATGAAATAAGTAATTTCTCAGTTAAACCACCCAAACCACAGTAACCCTGAACCTAGGACTATTCATCTTCAAAAGGTAAGTGGAGACTCACTCCTGACATGTTTCAGTAAGCAACTGTAATTCAGAATCATTAGAAAACTACTCCAAGGTAGCTAGAGATAGGCCTTTAGTGGTAGAGTGCTCACCTAGCATACATGGAACCCTGGGTTTCAATCCCAGCACTACAAACTTCCCCTTTCCACGAAGATGAGAAGTTCACTTCATCAAGTTATTTCCCCAGAGTTTCTCTGAAATCTCAGTTGAATGGCATTTTTTGAGCACCAATGACATAATCAAGTACAGTAGTTGGTAATACCAAGAACCTAAAGATAAACCAAATTTCTGTCCCAAAGACATTTCCCACAAGAATGGGGAGCTGGGGCGGAGAAAAGGAAGGCAGGTCTCCTTGTAACACAGAAAGAACACGGTGTGCACTACATGCTACAGTGTTCAAATTCCACTGAGGAAGGAGAAAACATCCTCAGGATGGCGAGGGACGGGGAGGGTGGAGAGGGGAATGGAGACTCTGAAACTGTCATGATGAATATGACATAAAAAGAGCATCATGAAAGACAAGATCTTAACTGGCAGAAATAGTGTATTCAGCATAGCCATCATTGAAAACTGCATGAAATTACGCAAACATTAAAAATAGGGAGTCCTTATCTAGCATGTTTGGCCTTGGATTCAATACCCAATACCATATATGTGCGTGTGTATATAGACATATACACATATATACATATATATGTATATATATATATATATATGTCATATGAGCTACCAACCTCAGTATGTCAACACTGCCATATTACTGCAGTATTTTAAAGTGAGATAAAAATATATTTATTTATCTTGTATAACGTATTTAGAAGTATATACACTGTACAATGACTAAACCTAGCTAAGTAACATTTGTTGCCTCATATAGTTTCGATTTTTGGGGTAAGATATGAAATTAACCTACACGTCCATGAAAGAATGAACGGATAAAGGAAATTTGATAAATATATGCCTGTGCGTGTACATGTGTGTGAAAGACTTCTACCTTTGGCCCAACACAAGTGAACAGGGCATGGATGGGTGGGAACTAAACAAGGATGGGGCGGGATACTGACAGAAGGATACAAACTTTCAGTTAGACAGCAGGAGCAAGTCCAAGAGACCTTCTCTGCAACATGGTAACTACAGTTAATAATATCCTGGAGTCTGACAAATCCCCTAAGTTACAAAGTCTTCTTATCACAAAAGGTGTAACTGTGTGAGGAAACACCTACGAATTAGCTGGATTTAGTAACTGCACAACTTCAAAAGAGCATGTTGTACACAGTAAAGACATAGTTTTTCTCTCTCTCATTCTATCAGTTAAAAAATAAAAATGAGAAATTTTTCATGGAGCTACCTCCTTATGAGTATAACTTTTAAATTATTTAATTAACAAGACCCTCCTCCTCCCCCAAAAAAGTGGTTCTGGAAAGAATGAAGAAATTGAAAGCAGGTCAGCCTAGTCTACCTAGTGAGTTCAGGACAATGGCTATACAGAGACCCTGTCTCAAAAACAAAAACAAAAATGAGGAGGGCAGAAGAGAGAAAGAAAGGGAGAGACACAGAGACAGAGAGAGACAGAGAAAGCTAGCAACTTTTGCTTAGAAAAAAAATAAGTGATCTGTCTCTGTGAGTTCGAGGCCAGCTTTAGTCTACAGAGCGAGATCCAGGACAGGCACCAAAAGTACACAGAGAAATCCTGTCTTGAAAAAAAAGAAAGAAAAGAAAAGAAAAAATATTAAGTGTTCTGGAACTGGTCTCCTCTCTCAAATAAAACAGCAAGAATGCCATTGGAATATTTTTCTTGATTGTTTAGTTTTCAAATGACAAGCAGATAAATAATGACCATGTATTATCATCATCATTTTGTAAGTAAAGAAGCATTTTTAATTCTAAAAACTTGAAAATGGCATTCCTGTCTTAGTTACTTTTCTATTGCTGTGACAAAATATCATGACCATGGCAAATTATAAAATAAATCATTTGATTGGGCTTATGGTTTCAGAAGTGTTCGTGATGGGGTATCAAAGGCATGGTGGCAGGAACAGTTGAGAGCTCACATCTTGATCAGCATGTAGAAGGCATGAGAATGGAGTGGACTTTTAAAACCTAGCCCTCAAAGCCCACTCCTAGTGACATACCTCCTCTAACAAGGCCCCACCTCCTAATCCTTCCCAAACATTTCCACCAGTTGAGGACCAAATATTCAAACATATGAGCCCATGAGAGCCAGTTTCATCCAAACCACTACAGAGCCACCTGTCAGGTGAAAGGGGGCTACAGTCCCACCCATCAAGGACCCTGGGATATAGGACTCCTCTTAAAAACAGGAGGTACAGCTAACACCACACTATGGGGAGTTCACAAGGACAGACCAAGGATGATGTGTCTAATCAAGCAAAGTAGAAAATGTGATTTTTTTAAAATAAGGAATTGCCAGGAAGTGGTGGTACATGCCTTTAGTACCAGCACTCGGGAGACAGATCTCTGTGAGTTCGAGGCCAGCCTGGGCTACAGAGTAAGTTCCAGGAAAGGTGCCAAAGCTACACAAAGAAACCCTGTCTCGAAGGAAAAAAAAAAGGGGGGGGGGATAAATGGCCAATGAGAGCTATGTTCTAAAGTTAACAAGCTTAGTGTTGGACAGAACTAGGGACAGGCAGATGTTGCCCAAGTGAAACTGAAAGTGCTCAGGCCACTTAAAAGGACACTGTAGTGTCTAGATGAGTGCTGCTGAAGGCCTAAACCAGGGCAGGTAGCAGACTAGAGAGAGACAAAGATGATGTCCAGGTTCTGAGTCCGTTACAGAAAAGAACAAACGGCGGTGCTGTTAGATGGGTAACAGTCACTAACGGGCAGCGAGTTCCTTACATCAGAGGCTGAACAAAGAGGAACTTGGAAGAGGACAGGAATACAAGGTGGAAAGCTGGGGAATCACAAGTAATGAGGAAAAGGCGCCTCAACCACAAGGGACTTTTTAATTTGTTATATTTTATTTATTCATTTGCATGTGTATGCACACACATAGGCCACAGCACATGAGAGTTGGTTCTTTCCTTCCACCATGGGTGTCCTAGAGATCAAACTCAGGTCATGAGGCTTGGCAGTAAGTGCTTTTACCTGCCGAACTATCTTGCCACCCCAATAAAGGGTTTCGGAACATTTACAACCTGCCAAGCCCTGGACCGACTGTTAAAGATCCAACAAAGAATCCTGCACTCATTCAGTTGGCAAGCTCGCAGGAGGGACAGGCATTAACGCAAGAATCATACACATGAGCATGATTACAAATTGTATTAAAGTGTGTCTAATTTCCAAAAGAGAAAAATCGCTTGGAAAACAGCTTTAATTACACAGCAAAATGAAACCACCAATGGCAACAGAAGGCGCAGTTAGGAGAGGGGAAGCCTGCTGGAGCTGACAATTCTGGAAGCTGATGGGGTGGGCAATAAAGGGTGCCAAGCACTGATGAGATGCCTCAGGGCACAAGTACTGAGCAAGCCACTGGCTGTGACAGGCCATAATGGCCTGAGTTCTGAAGAAAATGGCACCGGACTTAATGAATGGAGTGAGGTGACAAGAAGTCTTTCAGAAGATAAACAATGAAGGAATGAAGATGATTTCAGTGGGGTTGAAAGCAGAGCCAAACGAACCAGATGAGACAGAAGAAGGAGAGTGGGGAGGTCTTGTACCAAGAACAAGAGTCAGCAAAGGCTCTTGAGAGAGAGAAGTGAAGGAGCCAGGGAAGGGGAAAGCAGTGGTAAGGATGCCGAAGCTGTGCTTGATGTCGCTGGACAGTCCCTCAACAAACATCTCCTGGAGACTTTCTAAACCCTGGGAATGGCATGTGTGTAGGGTCACCAGTGCAGTCAGCAGACATTTACTACTTCACTGCACATCAACACTCTGAGTAAAAAAACAAAAACAGGTTGATTGTATCTAGAGAATGGCTCTAAGCAATAATGTGATAATTACATAGCCTTTGAAGTATATGTATTGCCACGAAGGAGAAGCACTACTACTAAACCCAAGAGCCATACCTGGGAAGGCAATTATACACAGTGCTGACGCATTTAGTCCAGTGCTGTGGGATGGTCTTTTCTGTACACTGTGAAGATGTGTGGCTACCATTGGTTAATAAAGAAGCTGCTATGGCCTATGGCAAGGCAGAATAGAACCAGGTGGGGAATCCAAGCAGAGAGACAAGGAGAAGAAGGCAGAGTCAGAGGAGGCACTGAGCGCTGCCAGGGGAGCAAGATGTAATGGAACACAGGTAACAGCACGAAGCCACGTGGCAATGCATAGATTAATAGAAATGAGTTGAATTAAGTTGTAAGAGCTAGGTGATGATAAGTCTGAGCCATAGGCCAAACAGTTTGTAATTAATATAAGCCTCTGTGTGTTTACTTGGACCGAGTGGCTGCGGGACACAGGAAAACTTCCGGCTATAGTCCAGGAAGAGATCTGTGTGCCTGAGCACCAGATAAAAGGTTCTGAAGATGCAGGTCATGGTTCCTGTCCTCCTAAGAGCTGCTGTTCTCACCCTTTGAGGCACATTTATTTCACTGTTCAGTACTGAGCAATAGTCAAACCCACCATCACAAACCTTCACTTTGTTCAAAAGCAAAACTCTGACCATCTGAACATTTTCCTGCACATGAATCTGAGCAGTGTGTGCATGTGCAGAGGCCAGAGGTAGACATCTGGTGTCTTTCTCAATTGCTCTCCATTTTACTTACAAAAGCAGAGTCTCTCATCGAACCCAGCCTATCCAGCTTGCTCTGAAGATCCCTGGCTCCGCCTCCAGAGCAGGGGTTATAGGCAGGTATCCACAGCCCTTCAGCTTTTAAGTGAGTGCTGGGAACCTGAAATCTGGTCCCACAGCAGCACTGAGTCATCTCTCCAGCCCAAACATCTTAACAAACACTTTTCTAGATGCATCACAATTCTGGGAAATGAACGGAAACCAAGAGGTCCGTGGCATGTTTTTGCTTTTAGTGCTTTTGAACCCCAAAAATGAACTCTTAAAACCAACGCAGTCTTTGAAATTGTAAGTCAAATGTAATACAAATTTGAGTATAACCCTTTCAACTATAGTCAAAATTAAATCTATCCTCTTAAATTGTCCCTAAGCTCCTCATGACCCCATCCCTACCACCTATTATCTGTCTGTCTGTCTGTCTGTCTGTCCACCTACCCACCCACCCATCCATCCTCCCATCATCATCCAGCCCAGCTGGCCTGGAACTCACTATGTAATTGAGGCTGGCCTACAACTTAAGATCCTCCTGCCTCAGCCTCCTGAGTACCAAGATTATAGGTCACTGGGATTAAAGTCGAGTATACCATTTCAAGCTATCTTTTTTTTAATGTTCTTCTTAACTCTTTGAGAATTTCACATAATGTATTTTTAACATATCTGTGCTCTTCCCCAACTCCTCCCATATCCTGCCCTACCAGCTATCTTTAATGCTTAAAAACATTTTTAAGTTCTCATCTCAGCTTCTTGGTCCAAAACAAGTTCTATATAAAAATGAAAACAATTATGGCTTTATGCCTGCCCTATACATATAATCATCATCTACTAAATACCCTAAGAGAGAAAACATTCAGGGGGAATCATACTTTATGCTTATGCTGACACATTTATTTCCCTAATTTTCCTAATAAGACAGCTTAATGATTACAAAGAAATTAATAGCATGTATTGATGCTATAAAAGCATGATTAATGACTTTTTTAAAATTAAAGTATTATCATCTTGATTATTAGATAAAGAAAAAAACCTATTAACTAGCTTTCAAATTGGATAATTTACTCCATTAAAATCAGCTACACTGTTTCCAGATTTAATGTATTGTTCAAATTCATGTATGCAAACAAATTCATTACAATTTGGGAGATTTCACTCTGAAACTCACTGCACTTAAAATCCAGAGCCCTAACAGAGGCCATGGAGCTAGAATATTTAAACTGAAATATTGGTCCCTTCTGGACAGAGTATTCCACACTGTTTTTTTGTTTGTGTTTTCAGCCCATTCACACTCCACTGGGAGCACACAGTAGCTGGAAGCCTGAGAAATTGTACCTTACACTGACATGTTGTACAGAGGCCAGGGCTACTCTTGGGTCTCCTTATGCCAGGTGAGGTGGGGACCAATCACCTTCAGTCTACAGAGGAGTCTAGACAATATTTCTAATAATAGCTTTGTAAAAAATATACATAGTCCTACACTTTCTAGACTAATTTTCTAGAACACTGATGTATACCCCATTAAAATAAGCAAAATCTTCCTGTCCATATTTTTATAGAATCCATCTTAATAGGTGCCTCTTAAGTTCCTTGATAAGTCAAAAAGACCTCAGCATTTACTGAGCCTCCTACTGTGTGTCAGGCCATGAAAAGCACTTTCCTGGATTATGTCATGAGAGGGTCTCTGCTGAGAAGAGGAGATGGAGACCAAGCAGGTTGAAGAACTTGGAGAAGACACACAGTAGGGGAAAAAAGCAGAGTTATACAGTTTATCTTATGCTGCACTGCCTCCTTTAAAGATAGCAACTTTAAAAACAATCTGCTGGGGCAGCTTTAAAGACATATCAAATATAAAAACTCCAGGGCCAGATGGCCTGAATTTAAATCCGCCTGGGTTCTACCAGTTCTCAGCCTACGTGACCTGAAAAGTTACTCAACTAATGTGCTTCAATTATGTCATTTGGAAAGTGGGGACAATAACAGAACACAAAGAAGATGCTGTAATAATTCAATAGGTCAACCCATAAAAAAATGTTCATGTCCAAAATAGCACTTGATATACAGTAAGCACTTTATAAATGTTACTTCCTGTGAAAATCAAATGCTATTCAATTAAGTCCCCAGGGATTTCCAAGGTTCTTTTGGCTGTCTGTCTAGACTTACACATGGTCAACTGGAACTGACTTGATTTACACAGTTCCCACATAAATCTGTGTGTGTGTGTGTGTGTGTGTGTGTGTGTGTGTGTGTGTGTGAGAGAGAGAGAGAGAGAGAGAGAGAGAGAGAGACTAGCTTTAAAGCTATGCTACACACAATAATCATCTTTTTCTCAAAACAAAAGTCCTAACAAGAAGTTAACTGCTTCCTTTATTAATTAAGAAAATGTTAAAATAATTTACCATAGGATCTCAAACAGGAAGTGTTAAAATCAGAAGCTGAACTTGGGGGTTTCCAGGTCAAAAGCCCAAGTTCTTTTACATAAACTTTGGGTTTTTCTGTCTACTCTCCCACTTTGTCATTGGTTATAACTTGGATCAGAGCTCTGAAAAAGACTCTAGACTCTTCTAGCACAAGATCCCCTTCTGCACAGGAAGAAACAAACACCCAGAAGGTTCGCTGGCTTGCCTGAAGCTTTGTAATGACTGTCTTTCCCACAGTACAATAATGCCGCTGTACACTCTCAGACATCACAGGAGCCAACCTGCACCAACATGCACCATATAAACTGAGAGTGTGGTGGCTGAGCGTGCCCAGGTGCAAGTTCATGCGACAGAGTAAATGGGCTTGTCACATCAAGTATAGCTGCTCACGCTCTTCTTTGTCCCGGCTAACAGTGGTGTGCTGGAGGCTCAAAGTTAGCAAACAAGCCAGATGTAGGTCTACTTTACAATACCACTAAGGAAAACTTTGCCAAACAGGGTTCTTGAAACAAAGCCAGAGTTAGACAGAATTTCGCCCTCAAAAAAGGACAGGCTAACAGGAAGATAAACCTGACTTGAAGAAGGAAGGAAGCTCACAATTAAGGTAGCTGTTCCTAGCAAATTACAGCCTATATAAGGCCAAGCCCACATAAATAAAACAAGCCAACGGAGAGACAACGCAGAGATTTCTGATATAATTAGTTCCCTTTTCACCAGAGTAGGGTTCATAATTAAACCCTGGCCCCTCCTGCCCCCATTCTGCTATGCACATATTTGATTGCCTCCTAAAGGATTAGGTTAGTGGCTAAGAGACGTCTTGAAACCACAAGTCCACTGATTTCCCAAGCCAACAGGCAACATACGCACATCTGCATTAGCTGCTGCTGGGACCTGTTAAAAGGGGATTGTTCGTGTTCCTGCTCAGCACACTTAAGGTTTTGTGGGTTCATTACACAGTTCTTCCAGACCACTGAAAGGAGCTGTTCCTAGGCCTAAATGCTCAGACATGGAAACTCATAGAAAATTCCAGCAGCCACTTTAAGAGATTCAGCTTGCCATGGACAAAGGGCCCAGAACTGGTGTGAGCCTCAGCTTTGGGCTCCATTACCTACTTACAGGACTGACAGTCATTCTCCTCCAAGAGCCGTGCATTCCTCACCTAGGACATGGCAATCATCATCGCTTCACATCTTCTGGGGCAACGCTGAGGGTTATATACAGGAACAGGAGTGGAAACACTCTGCCAATAGTAAAGTCCACGTGGGGGAAGACGTACCTGGGATTGCTAACCCTAACTGGCTTCTCTGGGTGACACCCTTCTATGGCTCCCTGCTGCCCTCAGGCTCAGGCCCAAACTCTTGACTAACGAGGCTAAAAAGTTTCTCCCATTCTGCTCTAGCACCCTGTACCTTTACCTCTGGTCACATCCTCTCCCACCGGCTCCGGTGCCGGAGTTCCTCCAGGAAGCTTTGCTGGCCATGCAGGCAGTAGCCCCTTGCCCAGAAAGTCATCCCTCCTTCCTCTCTCCCATTCCACTAACTCACCCCTCCTTCGGACTCTGATGAGTCTGCGTGCGATTTTCTCCTGTAAGCTCTTCTCAACCTCTCTCTGGTGCGTTCATAACACCATTTATATACCCTGCTGCAGCCTTTCCTATTGGTCTTTCCTATTAAAATGACCTGGATACTCTTCATATTTTCCATTCTCAAAGTTTTTCAGACCCAAACCAAAAGTGACTGTGGCTGGCAAGATGGCTCACAGTAAAGTGTTTGCCATGCAAGTACCTGAGTTTGACCCCCAGAGTCCACATAAAAACCTGGGCATCATGGCATGTGTTTATAATCCCAGAACTGGGCAGGCAGGGGCAGAGGCAGAGACAGGAAGATCCCTGGTCCTTGCTGGCTAGCCAGCTTAGCTGAATCAGCAAGTCTCAGGTTTAATGAGAGACTCTGTCTCAAAATCAAGGTTGAGGGGCTGGGGATTTAGCTCAGTGGTAGAGGCAAGTGCAAGGCCCTGGGTTTGGTCCTCAGCTCTGGGGGTGGGAAAAAAATCAAGGTTGACAGCAACTGATGAACAACTGAGGCTGACCCCTGGCCTCTACATATGAGCACACTCACATGCACACCCACAAATGTGGATGATGGAACAAATAGAGAGAAAATGCTGCACTTGACCCAAGTAGCTGACTAGCTACTAAATTCGCTACACAACTTCATAAGCAATGAGACCTAGTTCAACCCTAACCCAAGCTGCTCCTTTTTAAAACCCAAAAGTAAACAGAAAATCATATGTCCTGGAGTCCAGACCTCTGACTTTAACCCCTTCTTTTTTCTTCTACAAAATGGTTAACCACATCCAAACTGCATGCTAAACCATTAGTTTCTGTTTAAAGTAAAAGAACTGAAGGCAGATGAGGTGTGAGAGAAAGAGCCACGAAATCAGAAAGTCCATGCTCATGACAGGCTTAAAAACGCCACACAATCTCTTCAGAGCTAGAAACCTTTAGCCACCCTACAAGAGCAACACGAGGCTCCTGCTCCTTCCTTCTGCCTTCTGACGTGTCGAACACTAGTGCCCACTGGTGAGAAGAAAGCACAATCATTAGCTGCAGGATGCAAAGGGAAGTTTATTTTTTCTCTGATTTAATATACTAGCAAAATGCTGCTGCCAGGGGGACTCTGAAGACAGGGAAGCTAGCAATCTTTACTGCTAAGGAAGCGGCCAGCCTAAGGTCCTTGAGAGGAGTTTGTGCAATAACGGATGGAGGACTGAATTTATAAGCAATCAACAAATAACAGTACAGTCAGTCATCACTCTTTCCTCGTGTGTGTGTGTGTGTGTGTGTGTGTGTGTGTGTGTGTGTGTGATTAAGGGGATGAGTATTTTATGATATCTCTTCCAGACAAACATAAGAAAAAAGCTAACAAGTCGATTTGGAAGCAGTGGAGGGGCGAGAGAGCTGGCTCAGTGGTTAAGATCATTTCTGCTCTTGCAGAGGACCTAGTTTCAATTCCCAGCAAGTTCCCAGCTTCCAATTCCAGCTCCAGGGGATCTGACTCTCTCTGACCTCCTCAGGCATCTGAACTCATGTGTGCATATAAAACTCACACAGGCACACATAAACAAAAAATAAATTAATCTTTAAGAAGCTCACCCTGTACGTGATCATCATTTTGGGGGATTGCCCTTCCATTTTACACTTGGCAAAATGCCTATAACTGGAAGGAAGCATGTAGCCACTGTATTGCACAATATTACAGGCTGTATTTACAGTAACTAAGACCATTTAAACAAATAAAACAAACAAACAAAAAAGTGCTAAATTAAAGGAGAGCAAAACCTAAATTTACAATGTAATGGTATTTATCAAGGCTGAAGACTGAGACACCAAGACGGTATATTGATGGTAATATACATACAGGTTTTATATTTTAATTTACAGTGGAATTTTATATATAGGAAATTAGTTAATTTGAAATTTTCCATAAAATTTTCATACTGTGGGACTAGAATATTTTAAAACTCCAGGTGGTGGTGGTGCACTCCTTTAATCCCAGCACTCGGGAGGCAGAGCCAGGCAGATCTCTGTGAGTTCGAGGCCAGCCTGGTCTACAGAGCGAGATCCAGGACAGGAACCAAAACTACACAGAGAAACTCTGTCTCAAAAAAAAAAACATAAAACAAAACAACAAAAAAAAACAATGTAAGTAAACAAAATAGGAAATGCACCAACTTAAATATTCTGGGTAACAGCCTCATTCCCATGTCATTGCTCAGTGCTGCTGGAACTGAGACAAACACTGTTTTTCTACCATCCAGCTCTAAACAATATGGAAGGGTAATAGCAAGCAAAGGTCACTACTGATTCTCAGCTGCTAGGCCGGAGTTTCCAAGTCCTCACCCAGTGGTTAACTTCGGCTGCCAACAGCAAGCAAGACACCGAAGAAGGAACCACAGAGACTAGTAGAAGGGCACAGAGAATGGTCTTCAGTCTTTTCCTCTTCCAAGCCACGCCCTTCTCCCCAAGCACAGTAGGAGTGGGGTGCTAACAATGGTCAGTGAAATGAGAAAGTAACCCACATCACTTCAAAAATGGAACGAAGAACTCTCAACAAAGAGGTGTTTTCTAGCTGTATCAAAGATTTTATCAGGGTACTTTAGAAGAGAAAAAGGTAGACTTCCTTGTTGAAAACCATACAAAGCAACCCACCCCCATCCAGATTCATAAACAACAAACAAGCAGGGTACAGCTGGCCACTGGTATCTCACAATGCAAACTTTTCACCTTTCTAATGGTCTTTATGTAGCTACATGTGTTTAGGGAGATAATGAATATTTCGTAACACCTAGTCCAGATAAGCATTGCATCATGTCATAGAAAATAAATGTATAATTCAGCTTTGAATTAGTTTACCCTATATTTCAAAACAGAACTTGATCAATCTCTAAGATTGTCCTTCGACTTTATACATCAGGAAAAATATCTGTGATTTATTAAAATAAGTACTGCCTAGTTCTTCAACAAAACAGCAAAATGAAATATGATGTGAGAAGCCCTGCCAGTCCAAACTCCAGCAGCCAGAAGCTTTGGAACTTTACATAGTACCTAACCTCTCTGTGGTTGGTTTTTATCAGGATGAGGTGGGAGTCCACACCTAACTCTGCTTCTGCAAAGTACCTGGAAATTGTGCCATGCTGCCACAAGCTGCCAAATGCCACTGTGGTCTATGTCAGTAACCACACACCTAAATTTGATGAACATGATACCATGAAGAGCGTTAGCATTTACTCTGGGAGCCAAGAAATAAAATTCTGGACTGAGGAGGGAAAGAGCTCCCTGGGAAACATCCAAAGGTTCAGCAACAGGTAAATACCAAAGTGCCTAATTAAGCCGGGCTAGGCCCTACAGGTAAGGCAGCGAGAAGGCAGCTTGCGAGCTACTGAGAAAGCTTCCCAAAGGAGACTCTGAGCAACCAAGCATCAAAAAACACATAATCAGTTCTTTCTCAAAGAAGCCATTCCTTTCAGGTTCTTATTCGTTCAATTGAAAATTTAAAAAAAAATCCCCTAACTTCAAAATTGAGCATAGAAACCATTTGTAACTCCAATTCCAAAGATGTGACACCCTCTACAGGTACCTGTAATCACACGTGAATATATACTCAAACAAACACACAAATAAGAAAAATAAATAAATCTTTTAAAAGAAAAAGGGCACAACATTCCATACAACAAATCTAATAATTACTGTCTAATGTTTGTTAGTACTGAAATTTAGTCATAACATGTCGCACGGCCAACAGCTCCTTGGTCATGTTAGAAGATAGCATATGTGTAGGAAGGTGCCACCCTTACTTCCCCATGACAGACAGATGTTAGGACTCCATCATCATCCTCTGTCTTGCTGGGCTCAGCCAGGACCTCAGCTCTCCACAGAACACAGCATTCCAGCAAGCCAGAGCAATCCACCACCATCAGTGGCATTTCCCTCCCAGCGCTGTGTGCTCCTCACTCTGTTCTGCTGAAGCCTCCCAGCCCAGCTGCGTACCCCTCAACACACTATGCCAAAGGACTGCACTGAGTCTTTAAAGAAAGTTACCTCATGAAAATTTCACCTCAAGAAATGCCACAAAATGGCAATTTCACTGACACCATAAAATAGTAATTTCTTTCCTTTAAGAACGACAGAAAATATAACTGCACACATTAGTTTTCCTCTAGATATAGGCTATCCCAGTGTATATAATCGGTCCTTTATAAGCACATACAAAAATCAATGTTTTAAAATAGAATTTGGTTGTACTTGGCCCAAGAGCCCAGCCCATTCCTAATCCACTCACTACCCTGTGACTCAAACAAGCGCTGTGCAGAACACAGACACAAACACAGCTCCATCTGCTAATTAAAAATGGGCACGAAACTGTTAACAGGCATCTGTTGCATTGTTTGAAGCTAATGGGCAGAGACAAAGCTGAAATGGCTCTTCTAATGCAAACCCAGTGATTTCACTCATTTTCTGTTTGGTATTTATGAGAGTGGGGGGTTGGAAGCAGAGTGTTAAAATGGCTTATTATGTACACCAAGAGATAAGCGAAATTGCTTTCATATTCTAAAACTGATTACAGGGAAGCAAACAGCATTTTACACTAGAGAAGATAGCATTTCTATATTAACAAGTCAAATAGAACATTTTTATCTTAATTCAGATATAATCTAGTCATGTCGAACACTATGAAAGAACAACAAATTCAGGCAATGCTGTCTTTACAGTCTGTAACCGCTTTCACAATTCATCCATCTACCCATTCATTCACTGCACAGTCCTACAGAATAGGCCTTCGAGATTTACTAAGTGATTCTGACTTGCTTCTTGCCTTGGAAAACTCAAAGACCCTGAAAAACACACACAGATGATCACACTCCATCACTGATGATTCAACTAAGGCCTAGAACAACCTACTCATGCTAGGCCATGAATCTAGGAAGAGGATGCAAACCTATCTGACTTGGGACCTGCTGCACCTCTGAATTCATCATACCATCTCCTTGCCACTACAGATGAACCATTCTGCTTCACCGACCTAGGAACTGAAAATTTTACTCACGAAAACACAGTCCTGATGAAGGATCCATTTTCAAATACTGTGACCACCAAACATCCCTGACCACCATGCCTGGTTTGTAAGGAGGTGGTTCACAAGCCTTATCTACCCAGATATGTCTATTTTACCTGAACCACAACACTGGTTAATTACCTTTGAACTACCCATAGGTTTGTGTTTTTCTAAGAAAAAGTTCAGCCTATCTTGAGGGCAAGATTTTCCACCATGGCAATGATAACAATGCAGCTGAGCCACACACATTCCCTTGGCCCAGCAGGCCAAGGTCCACACCACCCTCTACCACCTCCCCTTCAGGCCCTTATTCGAGGCTCCTACCTGGCCTCTTTGAGCTTGCACCCTGACCCAGGCAGGAGCAGTAGATAATCTCACTATGTACTTCTCGAGTCATCTTTCCATAGCTACATATACCTCATACTCCACAATCTGACTCACTACCTAGCATCTACTCCTCCATCTGGAACCCTCTTCTCATCCTGCTATGAGAACCCTTGCCTGAAAAATGTTCCAGGTGCCGGTTATGACACACAGGAGTGCTGATCTGCAGCACGGAGCTGCAGGCAGGTGGGCAGCTCGTGACCCTGAGGCAGTCCCAGGCCAGGCCTGCCTGCAACTTCCGACTATCCTCATTCCAGCTCCATCCTTCCTTTCAGATTCACTTCAGCAATGAACCACTAAGTTTCTCCCGGTCTTCAAGACTAAACTACTTTGCTCTAAACAATATCCAAGCTGGTCCCCTCTAGCTTTTTTCAGTAGATACAGACAATGTTCCTGTGGTTGCCAAGTAAACCCGACCCCTACTCACTGCCTGCAGAAGGGTGGCTGATGCTCTTTAGTAAAGAACACTTAGGACAGATCCACATTCATACCCAACACTCAGTTTCCCCGTGCCTGCATTTCTAGAAAGGTTTCCTCATCACAGAGAGGAGTGTAACCCTTTATCATCCACTACTAAGTTCTACTTCTGCCTAACATTGCTATCAACACTAGCACTGAGATGGGAAGCCTACCCAAGAGCTCTGGAAGAGCATAATGACATTAAAATAAGGCTTTATGCACAAAATGTTCAATCTGAACTTGCATGTTCTTTGGTATTTTGGCTTGAGAAGTTGAAACCAAGGAAAACAACTCTGAAAATTAAAATCAACTTCCTCTATGTATCTGGCTTATGCTCAGCCAGATGTTGATATCATCTTGGATAAGAATGTAAATATGACAGTTTGTTTTTCAGTCAGTAAGTCTTGATAAAAGTTTTGAAATGAGAACAATCAAAAGCAGGGGTCAACACACTTGCTCTACAAAGGACCAGTCAGTAAATAACTTTGTGGGTCACATATCATCTTTGTTGTATATTCTTCGCTGTTTTCATCTTTAAAAACTTCTTTTAAAAGGTAAAAAAAACAAAACAAAAACCCCATTTGGCCCATGGGCTACCCTGCGTTAACTAAATCAAAGGCAAATGATCCCCAGACAAGAATACAATGTTACAGAACACAAGGCCTAAAAGGGTTCTGCTGGCATTTATCCCAACGATCACCAGTGTGGGGCTACAAAAATGATTTCATGAGTTCTTTCACACATGGAAGGAATGTTGATGGCGGGGTGCACTATGATCTCTTGACCTGAAACTCCAGGCCTGGAAGAAAGGGCAAAGGCTGTGTGCCAAGTTATTATCCCCATATAGAGTCTCCCAGAACTGTTTCCCTTAACAGAATGCTAATGGAAGTGGAAACACCTTACCTCCCCCCACCACACACACATAATCTAATTACTCTCTGGAAAATGTGGCTTTACAGACAGGATCACACTCGTCTGCAATAATGAGAGGGATAAAGACTTGGGTTTGAAGCTTCACCAATGGTTCTGCTGAAGAGTTTAGCATTTGTAAGGCTGGGCCAGGGCGTAAAGTAGATAATTTCTACAACTCTCTGATGTCAAACAATGACTATACTAAATAATGAAACCACTCAGGAAATACCTAACAGGAAGAAGGGGGCGGGGAGGAGGAGAGACCTAGAAGGGAATTGGCTTAGAAGGCCCCATTACAGGGCAGAGTTGGGTTCTCTCTCTGCTCTACCAGCACCTTGTTCAATACCAGGCCATTTCAAGATGTCAGGGTAACTTCGTGTCAATATTAAAATCACCCACATCCCACAGGAAACAATATATAGTGAACAGTATCACCAGTTCTAACTGTCTTAATATTCTATTTAAAGGTATTTATCTGAGTGTTAATTATGATTATGTAAGGGATGGGGCTGAAGCCAATAAAAACCTTTTCAATTTTCCAACATATAAGCTAAAAAGCTAGTGAGTTGGTCTGGGGCATTACACCCATAATTTCAAGTGACTTAAAGCATCCTTACTCCACCATTAGCAGGTATTATCTGACTGATAGACTAAAAGATTCCGAGTAAGTCACGTGAAAGAAAATCTACCTTTTATCATGCCAAAGAACAGAAAGCATTCAAAGTGCCAAACCTTAGAGAAAGAAAAAGAAAGTATAGGAGACAATTCTACCTAGAATCAAAATGACTGTCTCCTCTTTCATGCTGACCAAACCCCCATCCAAACAGTCGAAAGATGGAAGATTCCCGTTTTAACAAACACTTAAACACTGGCGAGACACAACTAAAATGAAAGCATTATCTTCATAGTAAAAAGCAGACACGGGACGTATCTGCCAAATACACACACACACACACACACACACACACACACACACACACACACACACACCAGGACTTCAGAGGGGATCCTTCCTGGGGCGTGGCACTTATCAAGTCTGTCAGCAATGTTACAAGAAGACCTTGGCAAGCCCAGGAGTTTACACAAATGGACACTTAAATTACGATGGGGAAGGACGGGTTACCAACTGTCACCTCAACAACTTCAGATCACCTGGAGATGCATCTGGGGCTTGGCGGGGAGTGACATGGTTGTTAGAGATGTGACTACTTCAAGTCTGGGTTTGTGGTCAATGAGGAGTCTGTGGAACTTCTCACAAGAGTGGGCCAACTTCACCCTACTGTTCAAGAGTAACTGCAACCGCCAAGCATCTCAGCTGCCGGTATGTAGGTTCTCTGGCTGTCTCCTACCACATCCTGTTGGAGCTCTGGGGCTAAGCAAGAGCCTGGGATTTCCCCCTCCTCCCTAGCAACTGAAGAACAGCTCGAAGCTTCTTTTTCACCACATTCTCCACACAGAAAGTACAAAGATCAAGAGTTCCCATGAGATTCACCATGCAATATCTATCTCCTAATCTAAGCAGTTATTAATGTTTTCATAATTCCAACCCTCCAAATATGCTCATTTCAATCATTAAAAACAATCCACTCAAAAAAAAAAAGATTCTAATCCTTCACTGTGAAATGTAATATACTACACACACACACACACACACACACACACACACACACACATACACACACACACATCAGGAGGAGGGCTAGGGATTAAATCCTGGGCCTCACCCATGTTAAGCATATACTATACCACTGAGTTAAACCCTCCCAGAAAAGTGATTTTTAAAAAATACTATGGGGTTGGGGATTTATAGCTCAGTGGTAGAGCACTTGCCTAGCAAGTGCAAGGCCCTGGGTTCGGTCCTCAGCTCCGTGGGGGTGGGGGGGGTGGTAAAAAAAAAAAGAGAGAGAGAAAAATACTATGTTCAGAGGTAGTAAATAGCCTTACAGAAAATGTGGCACAGAGTGTGGGGGAGGTGGACTGACTAGCAAATCTATTTGGGGGAATACAAAGAATTTAACAAACTGTATCAGTGAGATTTATTCACTTTCTTTTTATTTTTTCCTTTAAAAAGGTTTATGGGTATGTGTGTGCACCTGTGTTTGAGATGTATACACGTGAGTGCAGCTGTCCAGAGAGGCCAGAAGAGGCATCTGTTCCCCTGCAGTTGGAGTTCCAGGCCAATAGGTATTTGTGACCCACCTGATGTGGGTGCTGGGAACTGAACTTGCGTCCTCTCGGAGAGCAGCCAGCACTTTGCCCTGCTGAGCCACCTCTCCTGCCCCAGTGTCACTCACTTTCAAGGCAGGAGCAAAGTTCTGAGAGTCACACACAGAGTAACCAAGGCCTCCCCACTCAACTCGTTAGAAACCGTCCTTTCCCATCTGCACTGCAGTACGCAGTCAGCACTCAACAGGAGTTATTTGGAGTTTTGAAATTGATACCAAAAATGAATGTCCTTTAGTAGCTGTACCAGCTTCCACCAAGCCTCTTACAAATACACTTGCGAGATGCGAGATGACATTTAAAATCTGCTTCCTCAGAAAAGAAAAGTCCCACTCAAGACTAACTGCCAAGAACTTGCAACTCAAACTTCCTTAAGCCAGACGTCACAACACCCAGATTTCCATTCAGTCTGTATGAAAGAAACCAAGACTATACCTACTTAAAAGAATATACAAATATTTAAACACAGATGTTGTTTAGTTTTTTTAAATTCAAGTATATGAGTGTTTTTTTTTTCCTGCACACATGTATGTGCACCATGTAAATGTCTGGTCCCCACAGAGGCCAGAAGAGGGTGTTGGATCCCATGGAACTGGAGTTACTGGCAGTTGTGAGGTGCCAGATGGGTGCTGTGGACAAAACCTGGGTCCTCTGTAAGAGCAGCAAATCACTGAGGCAACTTTCCAGCCACTTAAACATCCTTATTACCAACACACTAATTCTCCATTGCTTGTGGATCACTTTGAAAACCATTTGAAAAACACCTAAATAAGCTAGTATTAGAGGCTGGAAAAATCACCCACACAATCAAAAAGTTGATTCTTAGGGTACTTAATTGACTGCAGCAATTTAACAAGAAAAATGTTAAGGTTATTCTACAGAAAGTTTAAAACCAGTTTTGATTTGCTCTTCAGTTTATAAGTTAAAGACTCTGTTACCTGAACACAATGTCTTTTACTAGAAATATAAGAAGGATAGCTCCCAGAGAGAGCGGTAATTTTTTTTTTCTTGAATCAATTAGAAGTAATTGGGAAATATATAGTATGTTGTGATTCACCTAAAAAGTAATTAGAATCAAAGGAAACGATACAGGGGGGCAGGAGAAATTTGTATTTAATCACGTGTCTTAGACATTACTAAATACTCAAGCTCAAGAATTTAAAAAGTTGAGACACACTGCTTCCCAAGACACGGAGTGAAGGGGTGAACTTATATTTCTGACCACATCATCCCCAAAAGTCGCCAGCCCCCTTAATACCTATTAATACACAGAAGAATTTAACACTCCATAGACATTACTCCATCATTAGTCACTTTTAAAATCCTGATTCAGAGAAGTCAAGAGAAAATGGAAACCAGCGTTCCTAGTAACTGGGGAAAGTCCTGCGCCCCATGTTTTCCATTTCCTCTCTTCTCTGCTCAACCCCTGCACTACATCCTCTGTTTCCGCTTCTCCTTTCTAGCTAACACCCAGCTCTCCTTTACTTTCTCCGCCAAGCAGCCTCATGCTGCCCTCTGGTCCCCCTGAGCCCTTCTCCCACCTACAATTTTCTTCTGCATTTTCTCTTGGCATCTCTGTGCACACCTTTATAGCCCATGTCGCTTCATCCCTCGCCTCCTGAACATTCATTCATTCCCCCTCAATTCCCTTCTGACCGCCTAGTCTCACTTCTCTTGTCCCTGGTGTCCACTGTCCCTTTACTTCATGTGAAGCCCCTCAAGTCCTCAACCCTTCATTTCCCCCTCCACATTTCCTTCCTCTTTCCTTCTTTCCAATCCATGTTCGTATCCACTCTCCCCTTTCTCTCTTTCTGTACAATTTCCTGTGTTCCCCCGACTCTGTTCCTCTGGGACTCCTCCGCCGACGCCCCGGAGCCCCCTCGTGTCTCCAACACCCCTGGTTCCCGATTGCTCCGGTTCCCCTTCCTCGGCCCCGCAGCCCCGCGTCCCGCCCGCCCCTCTCGCCCTGGCCCTGCCGGCTCGCACTGCCCTCTCGGCGGACCCCGGGGTCTCCCTCCCGGGGCGTCAAAGCCCTCGCGTGCCCTCTCCCAGGCCCCCGGGCACCCGCCCCCCGCGTCTCAGCTCCAGTCCCGGGCCGCGGCCGCTCCCTCACCGATGGTGGAGATGAAGGTGGTGTTGAAGGCGTCCTCTGAGAAGCGGAACAGGAGGCAGGTTTTGCCGACGCCGGAGTCGCCGATGAGCAGCAGCTTGAACAGATAATCGTACGTCTTCGCCATCTTCTCGCTCCGGCCCTCTCTGACCGCGGAGAGCAAGGAGGCGGTGGAAAGAGGCGCCGAGGGGGCCTCGGGCGAGGGGGCGTGTCCGCCGAGCCGCCCGCGCCCCGCCCCGCCCCTAGCCCCTCCCCTTGGGAGAGACCGGCGCGCCCTCCCCCGCCTTGGCCAATCCGCCGGCGCTTTGTCATCACCTTCCGCGCCGCGAGGTTTTATGGGATTTGTAGTACTCTGGGAAAGCCTCGGGCGTGCCTGGCCGGGGCTGTCCAAGCAACCCCCGTGGATAACAAATCTGAGTGATGTGGGGCGGTATGCTAGGAGTTTCCACCCATACTGGGAAAAGACGCTTCGTTTCGAACTCCTCTTCTCTCGCCACGGGAACTTGACTTTGTTGTTTCTTTGTTTGTGGGCATCTTTCAAATCCAAGACTTCGGAATTTTAGTCCTGCAGTTCGCGCATCTAATTGCCTGGACCCGGAACAGCGAAGCTTTTCTTAGAGATGCCGTGGTCCTCGAAGTCTCCGGATTATCTGTAGAGTATTATCCAGCTTCTCCAGTTCCTGTCCGGTTCCTAGGTCCCCTTCCACAATTCTTCAATCATAGAGCTCAAAGAGTGATGTTACCCGGCTAACTTCATCTCCACTCGTGTCCTCTGAACTATAGGCCACAGCCAAATATGATGATCATTTTAGAGGATCTGCTTCACAGACAGCGCCCCGCTATCCACTGGAGGATGGATTTCTTTTTTTCATTTTTAAGAAGGAGCAAGAGAATGTGGGAGGGCTTGTGCTACAGCTCTGCATCTTGTAAAATAGCATCACCTGAGGCGGGAACTTTGGCCATGGAGATGGAGAGAATGAGATTTGGATTAAGTCTTGGCTAAAGCTACTTCACCCCTGCGTGAAATCTCGCAGGCTTGGCACATCTCAGTTTTCTCATCTGTAAAACTGATGTAAGACAAATTACTTCATAGGGTTGTAGTGAAAATTAAATACTGGATGTGAAAGCACTTTGAAAGTGTAGGTGTTAGCTGTGTTTAAATTTATCACTCCTCGGGAGGCTTTCAATTAATGGGTGGCAAAAGGAAGGGAGGAAACAGCACTTTGATGTATACAATTCAGTCCTTCATTTTATTACCCTAGACTAATTCTTTATTGTTCAGTCCTCTTTTATCTGCAGGTGGCAGAAACCCAGCCAGATCAAGCTCCCGTGAGAGTAGGGTTTACCGTCCCAGTCGTGTGGAAGGAGTGAGTAAGAGAACCAGGAGCTTTATCGTGGCAGAAGTCTCTGTCCAGTCTCTGCTTCATTTTCCGTTTTAATTTAAAAAGTCAAATACCAACAGCCAACACAGCCCCAACACACACACACACACACACACACACACACACACACACACACACACACTTACATTAGCAAAAGTCTTTGGATTCCTCAATAATTTTTAAGAGAATTAAGGAGGCCCTGCCGGACACCAAACTATCTGGGAATAACTAGGACAAATACTTACCTTAGAGGCAAGGAAATACCTTCTAGCAGAGGTTGTTACAGGAAGCAGTGGACTTAATCATTAGTTCAGGAAAAAGGAAAAAATAACTTGGATAGTTACTTGAACGAGTCAGCAAACTCCTCTAAGATGTATGTTGGATGCCTGTGACTCCATGTACAATATCAATGATGTTGTATGTCTGGTCCTATTGTGGCAGAAAATTTAGTTGGTCCTAATATTGACCTTCCCTTTCTATGTGGAGAGCAGATGAAAGGCATCATTCACACATACTTATTGACCACACAGTACCCAGAGGGCAGCAGCTGCTTCTGCTAACTTAGTATCTAATGTCTAGAGCATGCCTTAGGAAGAACTGAACTCCCTTTGGAGAAGGAACTCCTTCCCTCTGGCAAAGACATAACTCCTTTGCCCAAGCCAAGTTCTGAAGCATGCCTCTGAACTTGGCTTCACCCAGGGTCTGAGTAATTGTGGGTGGCTCAGTTCCATTCCATTGGTCCTCGTTCATGGAATAGAAGGAAGAAAGTCTTCAAAGATCACTGGAATCTTCTTAATTTATCTCTTTTAATTTAAATTTTTATGTTTATTTTCATTGTATGGGGGGGGGGCTTGTGTCATGGCCTATGTGTAGAAATCAGAGGGGTGGGAAATGTGTAGTTGGAATCTCTCCTTCCATGTTTACTTAGGTTTGGGGGATCAAACTCAGGTCATCAGACTTGCATGCTGAGCCACCTCACTGACCCTCTTCTTTCCTTTTAGGGGTTTGTGTCTATTGAAATACTTTGGAGGGAGGGGAGCTGGAAAGAAGGCTCAGTGGAGAAGAACACACTGGCTGCTCCCAGAGGATCCTGGCTGGGTTCCCAACACCCATGGGACACAACCATCCTTAACTCCAGTCCCAGGGAATCCAATACTCTCTTCTGGCCTCTGTGGGCACTGCACACATGTGGCACTGTGCACACACATACATGTAGCCAAAACACGCATACATATAAACAAAAATTTAAGGAAATAACTTTTGGTTCCAGTAACTTTCGACATAGTGGGATATGTCAGCTATTTTTTCTGTGGAAGGGCGCATACTTATACTTACATAGTAAAGAGCTAAGTTCAGAAGAGAAGTGAGAACTAAGAAATTCAAAGTCCCTAAATTTCCTTAGGGGAATTTTGTTAATTCTTGGGAATTTTTTTAAAAAATAATAATTCTGTCATATTTTCAGTTATTTGGCTTTTTTTCTACTACCAACTATGTATAATATTGGGACTTTCTAATCCTACATTTGTACACCAATGGTGAAGCATTCAGGCATTTTGATATATTGACATTATTTTAAAAATCAGATTTTTCCTTTCATTATGCATTATTGATCCTCAGATTTTGTACACTGGCATATTAGAGACCAGATTCATGGTAATAGTAACTGGGTACCATTGATTCTAAGGAGCTTGCTCAAAGGTCTCATCCTAAGTATTTATAGAGTTAGGGAGTAGCAGACAACAGATTCTGTGTTGACATTATTTTTCAATTTGATGATATTCTGCTCTAAAATGTCCCATTATAGTGATCCAAGGAAGACAGATATATCCATGCTTTTTGCCATTTGCTCATTCCTGTCATCACTGTAGAGAGCATGGACCAGCATGTTCAACTTAAGAAAATGCTGGCTAAAGCCTTTTGTGCTATAAGTATTGTAGATGAAAACTAAATACAGACATCTCAGGAATTTGCTTTGTGTGTATTTCATGACCTGAACAGACTCTCTTCCTAATTCTAGAAATCTCTTCTTTCCCCACTGGTGACTGAATCATGGTACTGACTCTTAGCCACAGAGAAGGCACCTGATCCAGACCGGGTCAAGTCTGAGTTCCTCTATGTGGACTTTTTTTTTTTTTTTTTTTTTTTTTTTTTTTTTTTTTTGGTTTTTTGAGACAGGGTTTTTCTGTGTAGCTTGGCGCCTTTCCTGGATCTCGCTCTTTAGACCGGGCTGGCCTCGAACTCACAAAGATCTACCTGGCTCTGCCTCCCAAGTGCTGGGATTAAAGGCGTGCGCCACCACTGCCCGGCTCCGTGTGGACTTTCTAATGAAGCAGATAACAATACCGAAAGGGTCTGGTGTGAGTCTGCAGCTTTGATGAGGGCTTGAGTTCATTTTTTGCATGCTCTTTTTCCTGGCCAGCTAGCTTTGCTCATGATAGTAAACATGATTGCCATGTTGTACACATTCAAGTATTACTATCTCCTTAGATGGCAAGGCCTCCCTACAAAAAACAACTATGACATTCTTGAGAGACACTGTATTCTCTGTGCAAAATTTTAGTATAAATTAAAAATTTGTTTTGAACCTGGCAGTGGTGGCGCACACCTTTAATCTCAACACTTAGGAGGCAGAGGCAGGTGGAACTCTGAGTTCAAGGCCAGCCTGGTTGGTGTACAGAGTGAGTTCCAGGACAGCCATGGTTACACAGAGAAACCTTGTCTTGAAAAAACTAAAAGCAAAAAGAATTTGTTTCAAAATGTGTTTATGTACATTGTGTGTATGTGTGTGCACGTTTGTGTGTATGTTGGGGGGCAGTGCATGCTACAGTGTGTATGTGGAGGTCAGAGGACAACCTCGGGTGTCAGTCCTTGCCTTCCATTTTGTTGAGGCAGGGTCTCTAATTGTTCACTTCTGCACATACCAGGGACGTGAGCTTCTAGGGATTCTTATGCCTCCACTTGTCATAGGTACACATTGAGATTACAGCTGCCCACTACTGATGCTGATTCCAGCTTTATCTGGGGATCCAAACTCTAGTCTTCAGACTTGCATGGAATGTACGTTATCCACTCAGCCATCTCCCCAGCTCAAGAATGTTGATTTGTTGATCCATGACACTTGAGTATGAGAAATGTTATCTTAAGGGAAACTAAATGTGGGTGAGACCTCTACTTGGCAAAGTAGAAATTAGCCACTATGAGGATTTTCTTCGCCTTGGCTGTATTCTAGAAGAACCCAGGTGCTTATGTGAGCCTAGTGTATTAAGGGTGAGTAGCCTCTGGGTGATGAGATTGCACCTTCTATGCTGATGCTTCTACCCAGCTACTCTTGGGTGCTGGTCCTCTGCCACTGGTTGAACACAGCTGTCCCAGTGGGCTACAAAGATGCCCTTCTTGGTCACTATCCTCACTGATGACTCAGCTGTGGCATAAGTCCTCTCTGTGTAATGGAAGAATTTGTATACTTCTTTGTCTTCTTGCTTCAGTCTTGGAACTCTTCTAGGAAAGAAATCTCACTAACTTCTTGGATCCCCAAGATACCCTGCTGGACACTTTATACACAATAGGTACTTGGGTAAGTTATTGAATGAATGAATGAATGAATGGACACTTTATACACAATAGGTACTTGGGTAAGTTATTGAATGAATGAATGAATGAATGAATGAATGAATGAACGAACGAACGAACGGTCAGTCAGTCAGTCATGCCAACCAATATGGCTAACTTTAAAAAAACAAAAGCCTTGGGAGAATTTGGGTTTTTACTGGCTAAAAGGCCTACATCCTTTGAGTCTCATCGGTATCTTTCTATTTATACTCTACTTTGTATTTGTTATTTGTTCTGTAATTACACTATTCATTGTTGTGTTTAAGAAATCAGTTTGATTATATGTTCTTCTTCTAGTTTGTCAAGATCTCACTGAAAGATAAGCCCTTAAAAATACCAATTCTCTTATCACCTGTGTGTCATCTAAAAACATTCCATTTGTTTAGTGATAGTCTGCTGGTATAATTCTATAATTATCCTCATCAGAGAGGGACAAGCTGTACTCTTCCACCCACTGATATTTCCTGAGCAATCACCAGGTTAATAACGTCTACTCAAACAAATATTCATTACGCTCACATTATAAAGCCAGCTCAGCAAGGCCACCTGGAGGTCACAGAAAAACCTGTCCTGTGGTCCCTGGCCTCAGTTTGTTCTCAGCTAGTGGAGGAGTGAGCAAACAAGTGAAAAGTTGAGTGACAAATGTGAGCAGACATTTTGCTGGTACATGTTGCGTGGGTCAAGGGACCATTCTGGTTGATTGCTTGGTTTTTAATTTCCATCAAATGCACCCGTTCTCATTGACTGGTGTCTGGTTTTAATATCTGAGCATCCATTCTGATTATTCAATCTTCTACCCTGATTAGCCAAATAGTAATGCCAAACCATGGCATATTTTCAATATTGCCACTTGATGCAAATGTTAAGTGAAATCAGATACTATTTTAAGAACTGATAAATGAAACTATTGTATCTGCTTGCCTAATGAGTCTCTCTACAAAGCTAGCCTCCTGTAACAAAGCCAGTATCTAAGGGATGGGAGGATATTCTGCATTCCTTAGAGCTGGGCTGATAACCATACTGAGGGAGGCTCTCTATGGAAAAGGCCCCTAGAATATTGGCAAGGGCCAAGGCCAATGTTCAGTTAAAGGCAAAACTTTTCTTGGGGGCTAATGGCAGAACCTTAGTCATCTACAATAAAGAAGGCATCCAAGTTGCAATATTCTGGATGTCTCTTTCTGAGTAGAAAATAGGTCTCAGGAAGGGGAGGGAAGGCTTAGCATGCCTAAAGCATAGCGCTACTCCAAGAGCATCGTGGAAGAAACCCATTCTAATTCCTGATAAATTATTTCTTTCTATAGTAACAAAGTTTCTAACAATAAAACGTTAGGGAGTTTCAGTCCTTTAATTAACCTAAGTATTGATTGCTACATTACAGGATTTTTGTGTCAGAGAAGGTGGAGGTCAGCAGCCAACTCTCTGGAGTCTGTTCTCCACTTCTACTGTATGTGTTACAGGAATTGAACTCAGTCCATCATGCTTACAGTATAAGCACTTTTACCTGCTGAGCCATCCCACTGGCCCCTTGTCATTTTTTTTTTCTTGCAGGGGTAGGTCTTAAATCCAGGGCTTCATGCTTGCTGCACAAGTATTCTACCGCTGAGCCTGTCCTACCCCAGCCTAAGAAAGTCATTTGGGTCAAATTTAAATAGACTTTGATCCAATAGCAAAGCACAGCTGTGTACCCTAACAGGTACTGAGATGCTACAGTGGGTAACTAAAACATTTTTAGGTCTTGAATCAGATATAGATGTAGTGACAAGAGAGGTTTAATCCACCAGCTCAGATGACATGCCTGGGTCCTAGCTCCTCCCTCTTGGTTTCATAATGCATATAATATGGTTACAATATGTTTTCATGAAACCTCTGGTCTCCTAACTTCTATATTGAATCAGAGAAGAATATAAACAACCTCTTCTCCAAGACTTTGAATTCATGCTCTGAAACTGAGTTCTACAGGTATTGATTGCCCTGCCCTAACATAATCAAAGAGAATAGCCTAAGTTGACTGGCTGAAGCTACTAGAATCGAGAGTGGGCTCAATCTCACCCTACACACAGAATTCTGTTAGATATAAAGAAGACCAGAGAAGCCACAAGTGAACATTAACACTTGGGTTTCAGCTGGACACAAAGGGACATTTGTGTCTGGTTCTGCCAAGTAGAGGAAGCACAGGGCTGAACTCAAGACCATTCCCACTCGTCATTCTCTTAAGCAGAATGACTGATGTTTAACTCGGAAGAAGGAAGCATGGCCTCCCTGAGGAGAGGGTGGATGGTCCAAAGCTGGGGTTAACCAGTTGGACAGTTGGGCCTGTTCCTACTCTACTTCAGCAGGCAGCTAAGGTTAAGATTAGGTTAAATAAATACTTGACAGTCTCGAATCTATCTGTCTGGCTCTGACAAGGCTGTCCTGTGACTTCGTCATCGGGTGACCTGGTTTCTGATCACAGCTCTGTCACTACCTTGGTGACCTTCAGAAGCACAACATTCCATCTCCTCGTCTGTGAGAGGAGGTGGAGGGAGGAACTGCATTATCCCTTTCCATCTGCTCAATCCTTTCTGCTCTTAGATTAATGTTCTTTTAACATTAGGGCTGAAGATCTGGACCTACAGACACTGGTCTCCTGGGCCACCCAAACACCCTGATTGAATCGAGTGGCCTCAGAGGTCTTCTGGGTCCATATAGTCTGTGGTGCCAGGAAAGTAGCTCATCACACCCAGTTCCTTGTTCTAAGTAATGTTCTATTTACTCTATGACTCAGTTATAAGTACTTCTCTCTTTACAAGGAGTTCAGAGTTCCAGTACTTTCTGAGGTGGCAATGGCTTATTAGGTTACCAACGATTGATTGGATTGTGAACTATGGGGTTAAAGAGAACAATTAAATTTGGTGCTGTAGATATGGCTCAGCCATTAAGAGCACTTGCTACTCTTTCAGAGGACCCAGATTCAATACCTGACCCATGCTGGGCAGCTCATAACTGCCTAAAACTTCAGCTTTAGGAGATCCACCATCCTCTTCTGGCCTCTGTGAGTACCTACACACAAGTGGCAGACACAAAGCACCCCACCCCCATTCTATTTTATATTTTGAGTCAAATCTAATCAAAGTCCTTCCTCCAGTTTGACTTAGCATGGATAATGGTTGCCTGAAAAGAAAAATATAAGCTTTTATCCCCCTAATTAAATAACAGCAAGGACTTGTAATCAGAGAACATGGTGGATTATTCCAGAACCTATGATAAAATGTCCTCTCTTTTTCTGAAATTCCTTTTCTCCCTGTTCAGACAGAACTGAAGGGTTAATGTAAAAATCAAGCCAAATTCTTTTACAATCAGAAAAATGATATCGGCAACCGAGTAGACTGCAAAAGAAATAAAGGGGACTAGGTAATTCTTGGGAGCCATCAGGAACACTCGGTGGAGAAAAAGTGCTAATGAAATCCCAATCACACCATGATTCCCACCTATTGTGTTCTGTGACCCAAGAAGCTGTACGGCCTAATGAGGCTTGTTGAGGGGATTATCATGTCTTATTTCTGCAGTGACTAGCTTAATATTCATTGAGGCTTTTATGAAACAGAGAGGTTTCCATATGTCTCTAGAGCAAAACATTTGTGTGTGCCATCTGCTCCTCAAGAGCGGTTTTGGAGAAAAAGAATGCAAATTGCTTAGTTCTTTAATTACTTTGTGGGTGAGCGACACTATAGTTGGGCCTCTGGAGAGAACACTGTTATTTCCTTAGTCACCAACCCCAAGAATTTTTGCTACAAGAAAACAACATGGAAAGATATAGAAGCCTAAAATTATTTGTATTGTTGTGTGTGTGTGTGTGTGCACATGTTCATGTGTGGGCTATGTATGTGTGAACGTGGAGACCAGAGGTGGATACCAGGTGTTTTCCTCGGTTATTTCCATTTTATTTTTTGAAACAGGGTCTCCCATGTGGCTCAGAACTCACCTGTTTGGGGAAGCTAGCCGGGCAGTAAGTCCCAGGAATCTGCCTTCTGCTGTGCCTGGTGTTTTCACATGGGTGCCGGGAATCGAACTCTTATCCTCATACTTGGGCAGCCAGCACTTTTTTTGACTGAGCCATCTCCCCAGGCCCTGTGTCCTTTTAAATCCTGGCAAAGATCACGTGAAATGACGTGCAAGGCATCTTCAAGCTGGTGTAAAGATGTCTGGGGGTCGGAGAGATGCCACGGAGGCTGGAGGGCCTGCGGCATAAGCTCGAGGTAAAGGACCTTAGTTTGGAACCCCAGCATGCATGTAAAAGTGGGCAGCATGTGTCTGCCATGCAGCATGTGTCTGCCATGCAGCATGGGGGAGGAGGGCCTGTTTGGGGTGGAGGCCTGGAGACAAGGGATCTGAATTTAAGCATGGATTAGTGGCCAGCACCCTTACCCACTGAGGCATCTCTCTGGACCATCTTCCCTTCCTCTCATTAGCTTCTTGGGTTGTGGATAATGGTTTAGTAATACAGCCATTAGTTAAAAGCTAGATACCATTAGAAAACACATTTCCGGGGCTAGGGATGTAGCTCAGTGGTAGAGTGCTTGCCTAGCTCGTGAAGTCCTGGGTTCAGTTCCTAGTACTGAGAAAAATTATATATTTACCATAAGTTTTCTATTCATCAGTCACTTCAACCACCAGAGTTTAGGGATGATGGTTAATTTTGATAGTCAACTTGACAGGCTCTAGAGTCACTTAAGGGGCAAACGTCTGAGCGTGTCTGTAAGAGAGTTTCCAGACTGGATAAACTGTGGAGAAGTGTGTCCTTACTTTGGGCAATACCACTTCAGGGACCAGGGTTCCAGATTTAAAAGAGGGGCAAAGAGGCAGAGTGAGCTGAGCAACAGCATTTCTCTGTCTCTGTCTGTCTCTCTCTCTGCTTCCTCACTATGGATACAATGTGACCAGCTGCCTCCTGCCCCACTACCACACCTTCCCGGCAGTGATAGACTGTAACCTCGGCCTGTGAACCAAAGTAAACTCCTCTTCAGGTTGTAATTGTCAAGTCTCTTGTAGCTGCAACAAGAAAAATAAAGAATACTTTAACCAAAAGTAGAAATTCCTGAGCTCGTCTTCAGGTTTCAATTCCTGTTGCCTTTCCTGTTTCCTGACAAGTGTTTCCCCTCATCAGTTGTCATAATACAGAATGTAAGAAACTGACAAGTAGAAGTGGTCAGGTGTGGCCGTTGACTGAGACTCCTGGCGGGCCACCTGTCCTCAGGGGACCACAGAGCTCTCAGCCAGTCTTCTGCTTCAGACATGATCGTTAGCAGTTTATTGCAGTGTTGGTCAAAGTGTGCACCTAAGCCACTGAGTGAATCAGCAGATGTTAGCCTGGGATAAGAAAAAGGGTTTCATGGTCAAAGCCTTTTGAGAAATGGTGCTATGGTAGTGTTCTGTCGGACCAGACCCTCGGAGCCTTTGCTACACTGAGGTTCACGGAGACTGTCCACAGCAGGGTGTGGCATACTGCACCCTTTTGATCATCTGGGACCTGTGTTCTACAGAATATAGGTTGGGAAACTGGTTTCATCTAAACCCTTCATTTGAGATACCGCGATACCAGACTGTGAAATCCTAATGTCAAAGATAAGGATCATGATGTTTACAGGAAACTGTCAGGAAGATGGGCAGAAGTCCTGACCAAAGACTCAGAACCCCCGCCCCTGCCTCCTGGGTTCTGCTGAGTCCCAGGGTGGCTCTGCCTGCTGTAACCTCTACCACCAGCACACCCACACAGAGGTCAGCCAAGGGGCCAAGGTCCCCAGCTACTAAAATAAAATTAAAATCACCATATATAGAAGCATATGTACCCAACATTCCAACAGTGAAAAACAACTCAACTCTTGTTTGCATATGTTTGTGTGTTATGAATGTACATGTGTTTGCACACATGTCAAAGATAGAGGCTGACGTCATCTATCTTCCTGAATCACTCTCCGCCTTACATACTGAGGCAGGGTCTCCCACTTGACTGAAAAACTCACCTATGGGCTATACTAGCTATCAGCTAGCCATGAAGATCCCATTTCCACTTTCTGCTCACTGTGTTAGAGGCAGGCCACTAGACCCACCTGAGATTTGCATGGGTGTTGAGGAGCCAAATTCCAGTCCTCACAATTACAGGGAGACATCCCTAACCCTGGCTGTTCAATGAGCATTTGGTTTGCTATGCTTTTGAGAAAAAAGCTGATGCCAAGTAATTAAGGTATTTCTGCTTTTTTTCTTTCTCTGTCTTTTGGATGAGTTATAAGGTATGTCAGCGGGTCCTATCCTACCCAGGTTAATTTCCTATACTGGCATTTAAAATGCTGTAAAATGATATGCCTGATGAAATATTGTTAGAGATGAATTATTTAAATCTCTTGATTAGGTGAATTAGATTCATATAGTATCTTTAATGATTAAGATGGGGTGTGACGTATATTAGGCATGCAAACCTAAAAAAATTATATTAATTAGAAATTATAATCTTTTAGCCGGGCAGTGGTGGCGCACCCCTTTAATCCCAGCACTCGGGAGGCAGAGCCAGGTGGATCTCTGTGAGTTCGAGGCCAGCCTGGGCTACCAAGTGAGTTCCAGGAAAAGGCGCAAAGCTACACAGAGAAACCCTGTCTCGAAAAAAAACAAAAAAAACAAAAAAAAAGAAAAAAGAAAGAAAAGAAAGGAAAAGAAAAGAAAAATTATAATCTTTTGATTGGGTTTTATTAACAAATTTAAATTATGGTACTGATACACAGCAATACTAATAGTATATGTACTACCTTATCAAAAATATCTCAAAGACAGAGTCCTTGATCTATTTGAGGTGGAGGAACATGAATTCTAGTTAATGCCTAAAAACTCAGGCATTTGGACACTCTTTATTTCAGACACTTGTCCCATAATGTAGAGTTTCTATATGTAATGATACACAAGTTCATTTCTAGATCTGACGTTTAGACACACAGGTTTAGAACAGAAGTGAGTTTGTAGATGTCAGGTCCTATCTTTCAGTTACTACTGGATTCCTCTTTCAACCATTCAATCTGCACTTAACCATCCCCCAAAGCCAGCATACATAATAATCCTGGAGAAATGTGTGATCCTGGAGGAACTTCTGGGTCATCAAAGAAAGATTAAGGCATGAGATTAAACTATTGCTGTGGAATATTAGTTTAAAATGTGTTACATTCATTTATGCTGTGGAACATTTATTTAATGATGCAAAGATGTGTTGCATTCTTTTATGTTGCATTTGTTGAACTCTGTGAAGCTGTGTTAACTTTGCCTGTCTAAAACATCTGATTGGTGTAGTAAAGAGCTGAATGGCCAATAGCAAGGCAGAAGAGAGATAGGCAGGGCTTGAGGCAGACAGAATAAATAGAAGGAGAAAAAGCAGAAAGGGAGGAATGAAAAAAGGAGGAGAGGAGGGCTCCAGGGGCCAGCCACCCAGCCAGTCATGGAATAAGAAGGAAAGAAAAGATATACAGAAATAGAGAAAGGGGAAAACCCAGAGACAAAAGGTAGATGGGATAATTTAAGTTAAGAAAATCTGGCTAGAAATAAGCCAGGCAAAGGCTGGGCATCTATAAGTAATATAAATGTCTTATGTCTCTGTGTGTTTATTTGGGAGCTGGGTAGTGGACCCCCAAAGAACAAAGAGTAAAGAATAAAAAACAAACAAACAAATAAAACCCTGCAAACTATAGTGTTTTTAGATTTTCTTTTTTGACATATGAAAAGTTATATTTGCTGCTTGTGTATACATGTATGTGGGTGCACCTGTGTGTGCGTGTGCATATGGAGGTCCTCAGGGGCCCTCCACATTTTGTTTTGAGACAGGGGTTCTCTTTGGCCTGGAACTTTGCCAAGTAGGTTAGACTGGCTGGCCAGTGGGCTCCAGGGATCTATCTGTCTCTGACTCCCACCTCTCCATCTCTAGGATCCCAAGCATGCACGACGGTGTCCACAGATCAAACCCGGGTTCTCACACTTGCAAGGCAAGTGCTTTGCCCGCTGAGCCGTCTCCCCAGCCTGCAGTTCTCTGTGTTCACACGTTTATTGAAACTTGTTTTCAGATATTTGATTTTGAGAATATAGTCATTTCCCTACATATGAGACAAGGTCCCACTTAGTCCAGGCTGGCCTTGAACTCTCTATGTAACTGAGCCTTGAGCTCCTACATGTCCTGTCTCCACCTTCCAAGTGCTAGGATTACAAACATAATCCTGGTTTATGTGGTGCTGGGGACTGAATGAAGCCATGGCTTTGTGCATACTAGCCAAGCACTCTAACAACTGAGCTGTGTTCCCAGCCCCTAAGTCTGAGCATCTTAGTATAGAGTCATCCCTCAGGGTCTGTGGGGAAATCAGTTCCTGGATCCCTTTCAGATGCCAAAAACTACGGATGCTCAAGTCTCTCATGGTCAATGGCACAGAATTTCCATGTCACTGTCTCTTGTATACATTCAGTCATCTCTATAAGACTTATTAGGCCTACAATCATGTAAGGAACAGGTCAATTTTGTTATATTCTATTGTTAAAGAGCAATGACAAGAAAAAAAGTCTGTACATGTTCAGTATAGGCACAGTTTTCCCCAAGTATTTTATAGTTGAATCTGCAGCTGTGAACCCCACAGACACAGCAAGGCAACTGACTATAAAGGATCTAGTAACGGTATTAAGGTGTGGGTAGATGGCAGACCACTTTGTCATCGGGTCCTCACATCCTGCTCCTGTTCCAACAGGAGAAACTTGGGGGATTATGCATTTATAATTCACTGAGAACCACAGTAATAGCACACGGCTGTCTTCAAGCAGTTCAAAGTCCACACTGATGCTCTGGGCTGCGCCGCTGCTGCAGCTACCCTGCCAAGCTCCTCTTCCCAGCTGACTTCCTTAAGCTGCTTGGAGTTAAGCACTGAGCGCTCTGAAGGCCTCTTCCAGGCAAATAAGAATGAATGAGAGAAGGAATGGTGCCAGGCTTCCTGGATTGAACCCCACTTCATTTCAGCAAATCCCTAAGCCTTTCTATCTGCTTTGTCAGCTGTGAAATGAGCAGACCAATTCAGCCCTGCTTCAGAGGGCAGTGAGTGGCAGGTTTAATTAATGATGATTGGGATGGGCTTTGTAATGTAAAGTTGTCCATAAATGAAAAGGGGCATTAGTGCTATTTCACCCCAAGTCGGCTACATTTGGAGTGCATCCTGCTTATGGCTGCCACAGCTAAGCCTTCAAAAATCCTGTTGGTAGGGGTGCGTTTCCCAGATAGAAAGCAGGGCTTGGTAATAGAGAGGCACAAACATGAAACCAGTGCACGTCTCGGATGTCTGGTTGGCAAGCAGCACCGAGGTCCACTGGGTCCAGCGAGTGGCAAGTGATAGGCTGGGTTTTTTTGTTTTGTTTTGTTTTGTTTTAACCCAAAAGAACAGTGTGCATCCATCTATACCCCAGACTATTCTAGAAAGATCCTGAAGATCTAAAGTATCACATTGGTGGAGAAAGTGATCTCCAAAGATCTCCTTTGCAGTAGTTCCTACCTTTCTGGCTGACAGCTCACGTTGACAGTAATTTTTTCTGTTTTTTGTTTGTTTGTTTTTCGGTCAGGGACAATTGTGTACTGAGAACATGCAACAAGGATCAGGGCCTTCTGGGATCCACTCCTTTAAAGCCTGTGTCTTACTTTTAAGGATCTCATTCAGTGGACCGCATAAGGACAGAGTTATCTGGTTTACCAGAAGTCATGCTGTTCCAGTTGAGTCACATTGGGAATTGCTCATCCCTTGCAACACAATGGGAATGCTACCTCTCTCACATAAATTCATCTAACAAAATGCATTTGCAGTAAACTGTGACTTCCATATATTTATTGGATTTTCCGGTTGGGAAATTAAATATCTTCAGAGGCTCATGTGCTGTGGGTTGGGTCCCAGTTGGAGATGCAACTGCGAGGTGAATGGATCATGTGAGCACTAACTTCATCAATGGATCCATCCATTGATAAGTTCATAGATAAATGGGCTGATAGGGGGTGGGGCCTTGTTGGAGTAAGTGGGTCACTGAGTGTGGTTGCCTGCTCTATAGTTCCTTTAATGCTGTCTTATAAACCTGGAGCAGGAATCCATTTGGATCAGTACTGCTTCCTACCCCCAATTTCAGACTTTATTATTTGGCTCCTGGGAGTATGATTGAACCAATTCTCATTTATACATAATAGCCCTGTGTTAAAATGCTCTTTGCAAATGAATTACTTATATATTATATATAGTCATTTTCTCGGTTGTAAAACATACTGTTGGGCACATGTAGATCTTGTCAACTGAGTTCTTGGTGTATCTTTCATTTAAACAGTTTCTTCCCTCCATACTTGATCTCCAGATTTGGTTATTCTACATGAATACAACTTTTTTTCTGTAGACATTTATCACCAGTTAACTGAAGTTATGGAGAAAATGTTTTCTATAAGAAACTATAACCACTGGGCGTGATGGTGCAAGCCTTCGACCCCAGGCAGAAGCAGATGGATCTCTTATGAGTTCGAGGCCAGCCTAGTCTATATAGTGAGTTCTGAGCCAGCCAAAACTGCACAGTGAGACACTGTCTCTAAATAAATAAATAAATGCACAAAATAGACTATATTCAATTAACATTCTGTGTTTCATGGAGAAGGCAGAGCATCGTTGAGATAGCTGAAGAGGACTTAGGCCACCAGCTTCTGACCCCAGGCAACAGTGAGAAAGGTTAGGAAGGAGTAGTGCCTTGTAGAGCTCTCTTTGGTCAATGCCTCCTTTCCCCAAGCCCCTCCACCAGCACTACCCCCACCTCCAATGCCCTGCTGCCCCGGCTACCGATGGTTGGGGCAGACACTCTAGACCCACACTGAGACAATGATCCTCTCTCCAGCACATTTGGAATTGGGGCAGAGAACTCTGGTCAGTCACAGTTGGCCTCAGAACTAGGACAGCATATAAAGGGAGCAGGTGAGGCCTTATTCAGCATGTATACAGGGAAGCAGAGGAAAGTGGGCTATGGAGAGAAGAGACCAAAGACGTATCGGGGAGGAGAGATGAGAAATTAGGTTGCCCTGAGAGGGAAGAGGAGGCGGCGAGAGTACAGCCGTCTCCATTCCCAGTGGCCCCTCAGGACTTTGTTCCTGCTCCCATGGGGCCTGGCCCTGGCACATGACCAATTGGCTCATTTCAGCTCAGACCAGTGTGAGAGGTCTCTTTGACTTGAAACTCAACAACCAAGGTTAAGCCAGTAGTCAGGCAAGAAGAGGGGCCAAGCCAGGGATCTGCTAGCTGATGCCTACCCTGGTATCTTCATCACGCAGGCCTCTTAGTGACAGTCACGTGGGTAAGTTCCACTGGTAAAATTAGAGGTGACAAATTCATGGTTATCCTGGAACAATGCTCTCTCTCCATCTAGCCATGTCCTATTACATCCGCTTGTGAAGTAGGGAAGTGAGTGGCCTTATGAAGCTATAGCCAGGGTTTTGTCTTGTCTGGAATTTTCCTACAGGGTGATCTGCACCTCCAGATGACTAGTCATGTATGTTCCAGAAACAAACAAACAAAAAAAAATCAACCAACATCATAATTCAAATCCTCTCCAGCTTCCCCAAGAATGGATCAGGCCCAAGGTCAGGGGCTCTGACTTTGATTTGTAGGTATGGCCCTGCCCCAGATTCAAAGGCAAATCCTGTGTCTAGCTACAGACTCTGAAGAACCCTATTACAGGAGTTCAGGGGACATTGGCTACCACATAGATTGTTCTGTTCTAATAAAAAATGTGGGTTTTGACTTCTGGGTTTCTGCTTTCACGATGAGAGTGAGTCTCAATTCCAATTCCCTGTCACAGCGCCTGAGTCTTTGATGACTAGGCCTTCATCCCCTGCCTGTGTGCAACCCAACCAGGGTCCTGTACCCTTCCTAATCAGTACTCTAGGGCAGGAGGGATGGCCTTACCAATTAAGAGCACTTGATGCTCTTCACATTTAGGCCCCATTCTTCATGTAGAGAGATTTTTGTGCAAGAGGAATTTGGAATTTAAGTACTTTTAATTCAGTTAACTAGTTACAGATGAATGGAATATTCAGGAGAAAATATTGGGGGCAAATTAGACTCATGATCAATTGTCTTCTACACCATATAACTTCTTTAGGAAAACTCATGGTAGCCATTGACTGTGCTTAAGAAAATCATTTACACAGCTATGTGTAGAATCATCATCACAGATCAGGAAGAACACCTGTGCCAGGAAGGCTCCTGAAACAATGACCGACTTCTCTCTCCTGGCCTGCACACGTAGGACAAGTAGCTCCTTGCGCCACCTACTGGAATTTGAAAGAACAATCGATTTTCTTTTGATTAAAGGTAATGGACTGCTGTGAGTTCTTTGTACAAATGGAAAATATTCACAACATTCCTTAAGGTGGAGCTAATGTAAAGACGTTGCATTTTTCAGTCTTTATGAGGTAGCTCATCAACAGTATAAGATGTAGAAACCTAAATCATTTCTTCTTTTTTTGTTTTAGTACTGGACTGAACCTAGGGCTTCATGCACACTAGACAGGGACTATATCACAAAGTATATACCCAGTCTCGAAAAAGAAAAATAAATGTAATATGATAGAATCTCTGGTCACTCAGGCTGGCCTTGAATTCACTCTGTAGCCCAGGTTAGGCCTTAGTCTTCCAAGTAGCTAAGAGTATAGGCCTATACCACTGGGAGGTCCAGTTGAAACTAGTTTTTTAAACTTATTTTTATTTATTATTATTAACAGTGTGTGCGTGTGCATGCTCAGGCGTGCACACACACACAGGCACGCATGCACACCATACAGGCATGCAGGCAGAGGCCAGAGGACAACTTTGCGGAGTTGCTTCTCTCCTCCCACCTTTACGTAGGTTCCAGACATTAAACTCGGGCTTTCGGCACAAATACTTTTACCTGTTGGGCCATCTTTCCAGTTCCCCAAATGATTTTTTAAAAACCGTCAACAAGCATGCTGTGTGTGGTGGCGCACGCCTTTAACCCCAGCACTCAGTAGGCAGAGACAACAGGATCTCTGTGAGTTTAGGGCTAGCTTAGTCTATATAGTGAGTTCTAGGACAGCCAGGACCAGCTTAGTCTATATAGTGAGTTCTAGGACAGCCAGGGCCAGCTTAGTCTGTATAGTGAGTTCTAGGACAGCCAGGGCCAGCTTAGTCTGTATAGTGAGTTCTAGGACAGCCAGGGCCAGCTTAGTCTATATAGTGAGTTCTAGGACAGCCAGGGCTAGCTTAGTCTATATAGTGAGTTCTAGGACAGCCAGGGATATGCAGAGAGACCCTGCCCTACACCCCCCCCCAAAAAAAAGGTCAACAAGTACAGTAGATTGTAGTTGGCATTTATTGAGTGTCTTAGTTAGGCTTCTTTTTTTTTTTTTTTTTTTGGTTTTTTGAGACAGGGTTTCTCTGTGTAGCTTTGCGCTTTCTGGACTCACTTGGTAGCCAGGCTGGCTCGAACTCATAGAGATCCGCTGCTCTGCTCCGAGTGCTGGATTAAAGGCATGCACCACAACCGCCCAGCTTAGTTAGGCTTCTTTTGCTGTGAGGAGACGCTATAACCACGGCAACTTTTATAAAGGAAAACATTTAATTGAGGTGGCAGCTTACACTTTCAGAGGTTCAGGCGTGCAGGCAGACATGGTGCTGGAGGAGGAGCTGAGAGTCCTACATCTTGCAGGCAACAGGAAGTCAACTGAGACACTGGGCAGTATCCTGAGCATATATGAGACCTCAAAGCCCACCCCTGCAGTGACACACTTCCTCCAATAAGGCCACACCCACTCGAACAAAACCAGACCTCCTAATAGGGTCACTTCCTATGAGATTAGGGGGGGTCAATTATAGTCAAACTACCACAATGAGTACTTATACTTTACGCTGTTTCACTTTATGAAACACTTCATGAAATTATTTTCATTTTAGGGGACTGAGGTGATAGTGGGTAAAGTTCTTGTCATGTAAGCACAAAGGACCTGGATTTGATCTCTAGCACCCACATAAAAAGCCAATCCAATAAAAAGACACTGTTTCAAAAAACTAGATGGACAGCTCCTGAAGAATTTATACAGAGTTGACCTCTGGCTTGTACACACATGCACACATATGTGCTTCCACACACATATGCATACCTGTATACACCCACACACATGCAAAGCTATTTTTATTTTAGAATCAAGAAAACAGCTTGACACACCTTTAATCTGTGTCACACCTTCTGTTGGAAGCCTGTACAAGGACAATGGAAAAGGAAGGGATTGTGTTCACCCTTCGCCTGCTTGTCTTTGCCTTGCTACTTCTTCAGGACTCCAACATATACAGAAGACCAGCTGGGATACCCAGCCTTGCAAGACTGAGGCTGAGCAACTACCAGATTCTTGGACTTTCCCATTCATAGCTAGCCATTGTTGGACTGCAGCCTGTAAGACATTCATTGATTCATTCTATAAGTTCTGTGAATCTAGAGAACCCTGACTAATACATGAGGGAAGGGCATTTTGTCAGAGGACATTAAAAAAGAATGCATATATATGTGTGTGTGTGTGTGTGTGTGTGTGTGTGTGTGTGTGTGTGTGTGTGTGTATGAATAAACGAAGAGTTCACAGTGAAAAAAAAAAAACAGCTTGAGAGGCAAGTGGCTTTCAGTTAGGTTTCTGTGCTCCTGGGAGAGAGGTTTGTATCGTCTTCTGCTCTGTCTATTGCAGACATTCCATCAATAGTTGAGTATTATAATAGGGGGAGAGGAGGGAGGGGGAAGTGCAGTCAGGATGTAAAATAAAGGAATTAATTTAAATAATAAAAAAGCTGAGTAAATTTTTCATTGTAAATAACGAAAGCACCGTCCTTCTTACTGCTTTGAGCCCTTCAACTACAGTCTTGAATCAGTTTTTAGCTAAGGGGGAAATGAAAGAATTCCACTGATTTTGCTTGTGTGCCCTTCCCAAAACAAGCACAGAGTAGTGTTGCACGAATCCTAATTGGTCTTACAATAAAAACCTGGAGCCAGATATTGGGGTAAATGCTGAAAGATCCAAGAGACAAAGGAATAAATAAGCCACTAGAGAAACTTCTCACCACTACTCTCTTCTAAATCCTCAGGCCAAAAGGGAGGCAAGATCCTGTCTCCATGAATCCTCAGACTGAATGCTCCTGAGTCTTCAGCGAAAAGGGCTGAGTTCCTGTCTCCACCTGCCTTATATGACTTTCTCCATCCAGACATATCATGTCCTGTCTCAACCTTACTAGTACTGGGATTAAAGGCCTGTGACTCCCAAGTACTGGGATTAAAGGTGCGTGCCATCACTACCTGGCTCTGTTTCTCTTTTAGACTAGATTAATCTAGTGTAATCCAGGGTGACCTTGAACTCACAGAGATCCAGATCTCTGAGTAGTCCTGGCTGTCCTGGAATTCACTCTGTAGAGCAGGCTGGTCTCGAACTCAAAGAGCCTCACACCTCTGCCTCTCGAGTGCTGAAATTAAAGGTTTGCGACACCACCACCTGGCTGCAAGTGGACTTTTAAGAGAGAAAATACAGACATGGGGAACATTTAGCTTAAGAGTGCAGACGCACAGAGAAGAAAGCTTGCATGGGACATCAGTGGTTATTGAGAAGTGATTAATGTAGCCAATAAGAGCTTGCAAAAGGAAGAGGTTCTATTTGCATTCATTTATGCTGACCTCAAGATCTACATAAAACATATTTTTTCTTGGGTTGCAGGATCACTCATAAGCTTTGAGAGAGTACCTTGGTACGGTTCAAAATAAGTAACTCGATTTCTTCCCTGGTGGCTTGGGCAGACAGTGAGAAGGTTTTTATATAAACTTACAAAAAAAGGACCACTCACTGTTCGTGAGGTTGGCAGGTCCAACATCAAGGTACTAGTCTCCTAAGAGGGCCGGCTTGCTGTGCCTGCCGCCCCCAGCCTCGTGTGTGTGTGTGTGTGTGTGTGTGTGTGTGTGTGTGTGTGTGTGTGTGTGCAGTGGTAGTCTGTAGTTCTTTCTGGATTTTGCTTTATGGAAAACCTGAGCTTTCCTGAAAACTCACAGCAGTGGCTCTCAACCCTAGCTGCACACATAAAGCCTCAGAGAGGTGTTTAAAAACAGTCACGTGGGGCTCTCTCTAAATCCCTCTAACTTAATTGACCTGTGCCGCTGCTTTGACACTTAATGTTCAGTTACTGCGAGTATCCTATGCTAGGGGAGGGCTTGACTCACTGGCATGAGAAGCAGATGCCCCTTGCAGGGGAAGATGGATGATTCCTTACTCCAGTCAAGAGAAATATTCTTGACCCTGGAGTAGCAAGAATCTGACATCTGCACAGAAAGGTAAAAAGACTCCAGAAAGTGTTGGTGTGGGGCCGGTGGTGCAGTTCACAGAGCATGTGCTTAGCATGTACAGCATCCTGAGTTACACCCCCAGTGCCACACACAGAGCAAAGAACGCAGTTAGTCTAGGCCAGGGCTTCTTAGAAGGGGATGTTTACACATGTCACTGGAAAATGATAAAATTCAGATTCTGGCTCTGAAGATCTCGGAAATGGCTGTAGATTATTTCCAAAAGGTTACTGAGTGATGGGATACTGCTGGTCTACAGAGTGGCAAAGACCTACATGGCTAGGTCCTACCACTGTGTAACATCCTCATGGACATTTCAAGCACAGAACAGGAGGAGCCTCAAGCCTGTCAAACTCTGGGGTTCCAGGGGCAGGGATGACATTGTTAGCTGACTAGATGAAGATGGGCAAGGCCTGAGGAAATGCATCTTTGTGTCTGTGGGAGCATTTCCACAGAGGACTGCCATGTGGATACTGACTGGACATAGGGTGCTTGTTCTGCCCTTAATAGTACCTTCCAATGGGGCCTAGCTTGTATAAAAAGAGAAGCCAGAGGCAGGCTGTGGCTCTAAGCCACTTTCCTTCTGAGTGAGCATGTCCATGCTGCCGTCATTGTCTGACAGACTTGAGATTCTTCAGCCTTGAAAGTGAGACTTAATACCTGGGACTCTGAAGGGAACTTCCAAGACTTTCGGTTTCCAGATTGGGAGTGTTGAGGCATCCAGCTTCCTGAAGTGGGAACTCACTGGGTTCTCTGCTTCTCTAGCATGCAGTCGGCCATTGCTGGACTACCCAACCACTAAATCGTCTCCCTCCCCTCTTTCCCCTCCCTTCCCTTTTCCTCTTCACTCTCCTCTTTTCTCCTCCTCCTCTTCTCCTTCTTCCCCCACCTCTCTCTCAGTTCTATCCTCTTAGAGAACTCTATTTTTTGGGGGGTGGGATGGGATGGGTTCAAGACAGAGTTTCTCTGTATAGCCCTGGCTGTCCGTGAGCTCTCTCTGTAGACCAGGCTGGCCTTGAACTCACAGAGAGATCCACCTGCCTCAGCCTCCTGATTGCTGGGATTAAAGGTGTGTGCTGCCACCACCTAGCAGACCCTAATCCTTTCTCTCACCTCACAATCTGAAATTGAAAACATTTTTACTTTGTTTAATTACTTATCATGTGTGCCAACACTGCTTGCATGTTTATTGAGGTCAGAGGACGGCTTGTGGAATGCAGGGCTCTCGATCCACTACTGTGATCAAACTCAGCTTAGTGACAAGCACCTTTACTCACTGAGCCATTCACACATCCCACGGTTTAAGTCCTGATATAACCAAAACATTTCTTTCTTGCCTGCCAGTTTCCAAATAACCAACACGGAGACTTAATATGAATTACAAATGATCGATTGGTCGATAGCTCAGGCTTGTTACTAGCTAACTCTTACATTTAAATTAGCCCATGTTTCTTATCTACCTTCTGCCTTGTAGCTCATGGCTTGTTACCTCATTTTCTACACATCCTGCTTCCTCTGTGTCTGCTGGCATCTCCTCTGACTCCACCCTTCTTCATCCCAGCATCCTTAGTTTGGTTGTCCCACTTATCCTCCCTGCCTGGCTACTGGCCTGTCAGCTTTTCTTCTTCTTTTTTTTTTTTTTTTTGGTTTTTTGAGACAGGGTTTCTCTGTGTAGCTTTGCGCCTTTCCTGGAGCTCACTTGGTAGCCCAGGCTGGCCTCGAACTCACAGAGATCCGCCTGGCTCTGCCTCCCGAGTGCTGGGATTAAAGGCGTGCGCCACCAACGCCCGGCTTCAGCTTTTCATTAAACCAATGCGAGTAACAAATCTTTACAGTATACAAAAGGATTATTTCACAGCAAACTCTACCTATGAGATGCTGTTTAGTTGTGAAAACTATGAGTGGGGAAGGGAAACAGTGAAAGTCAAGATTGGTTCCTAGGTCTTCATTACTGTATTATTTCTGTAAGGCATCACCATAAATACAGTAGTTTAAAACAATAAAAATGGCGGGGGTGGCGCATGCCTTTAATCCCAGCACTCGGGAGGCAGAGCCAGGTGGATCTCTGTGAGTTCAAGGCCAGCCTGGTCTACAGAGCGAGATCCAGGAAAGGCGCAAAGCTACACGGAGAAACCCTGTCTCAAAAACAAACAAACAAACAAAAAAAAACCAAACAAACAAAAAAACAAACAAAAACAACAACAAAAAAAACCCTAAATGTATTATCGTAAAATTCTATATTTTAAAAGTTTGACCCAGAGGAATTAGGAATGCTGTTTCTTTCTGGAGGTTCACTGCCGTGGTTTGCTGTATGTGAAGTCCTCCTGTAGGTAGACTTTTCTTGCCCACCTACCATTTCCCAAATACCAACATGGATACTTAATATTAATTATAAATGTTTGACCAATAGCTCAGGCATATTACTAACTGGCTCTCACAACTTAAATTAACCCATTTCTATTCATCTATGTGCTGCCATGTGACTCATGGCTTTACCTGTCCTCCAGCATGTCTTGCTCCCTCTGCATCTCCTGGTGACTCTTCTGACTCTGCCCTTTTTCTCCCAGAATTCTTCTAGTCTGGCTCTCAAACCCAATCTCTCGTGCCCATCTCTTTATTAGCCAATGAATGTAATACATATTTACACTGTACAAAGATTGTTTTACAACAGTTTGCCATATTCCTTGACTCAGAGTGCCCTTCCTCCATCTTCAAAGTCAGTAGCAATATCTGGTGTGGTGTTGGCATACACCTATCACCCCAGCATTCTGGAGGCTAAGGCAATAGGATCAGGAGTTTGAGGTTATCTGGGGCTATGGAGCAAGACCTTATCTCCAAAAATCAAAATCAAAACAACCACTGCCAATCACCACCACCACAAAGCCACTGCATTAATTACTTTTCTATTGTTGTGGTGAAGCATCATGGCAAAGGCAACTTATAGAAGTGTGGTGGTTTGAGTGTAATTGGCCCCCATAAGCTCATAGGGAGTGGCATTATTAAGAGGTGTGGCTTTGTTGGAGTAGGTATGGCCTTGCTGGAGGAAGGGTGTCACTGTGAGGGTGGGCTTTGAGGTCTCATATTGCTCAAGCCACACCCAGTGTTTCAGACCACTTCCTGTTGCCTGCTGGTCAAGATTTAGGACTCTTAGGTCCTTCTCTAGCAGCATGTCTACCTGCACACCATCATGTCAAACCATGATGATAACGGACTAAACCTCTGAAAATGTAAGCCACCTCAATTAAGTGTTTTTCCTTTATAGTGTTGTTGTGGTCATGGTGTCTCTTCACAGCAATAGAAACCCTAATTAAGACAGAGAGGAAAGGTTTATTTGGGTTTGTGGTTCCAGAACAATAAGAACCCAACACCATCATGGTATGGATGTGTGGCACCAGGCAGGCATGTGACTGGAGCAGCAAGCTGAGAGAGCAAGCAGGAGACAGAGCAAACTGGGAATGGTGCAAGTCTTTTAACACCTCAGAGCTGCCTTCCAATGACATACTTCCTACAACGAGGCCACGCCTCCTAAACCTACCCAAACAGCAGCACCAGCTGGGGATCAAGGGCCCAAATGCCAGAGACTATGGAGAGGACATCTCATTCAAACCACAGCCACCAACCTTAACTACACTTGTCTGGTAATCACAGGCCATGGGGATTAGGACATTGAAATCTTTAAGGCCATTATTTTGCCTACACACCTATAATAATGTACATAATTATCTGTATGACAATATTTAGTGTTGATTCATATTTTATTTGTTCTACAGAGGGTCTCATGTAGCCGAGGATGATCTCGAACTTCTGATCCTCCTGCCTCCACCCCACTAAATGCTGGATTAGAAGTGTGCCCCATCACTCCTAGTTCGATCCAGTGCTGGAAATTGAACCCAGGGATTCTTGTCCACTACGAAAGCTCTCTACTAAGGTAGCCAGCCTCTCATGTGCTTATTTTAATTTTCTTCTGTTTTATGCAAATTGAATATTATACATGCATCTTCTTTTCCAAAAGAAATAAAGGGCGATATGAGATGTTAATAGGACATTCTTAGAGTGAAGCTTATAATTGGCTTGTGTGTGTGTGTGTGTGTGTGTGTGTGTGTGTGTGTGTGTGTGTGTGTAAGCCAGAGGTCACCTCAGGTTTCTTTCTCAGGTGCCATCTATCGTGTTTTTTGAGACAGGGACTCTTACTGGGTTGGAACTCCTAAGGCTAGACTAGCTGGCCATTGAGCCCCAGGGACCTGCCTCCTCTGTGCAGCAGGGAGTGCCTCCTCTTCTTCTGAGGCAAGCCTTTTACAGAGCAAACCATCTCCTCAGCTCTCTGGCAGGTTCCCAGGTTTGGATCACACAGGTTCACAGTATCAGTCAAACTTGTCTTCCTCACCGTGGGCCCTGGGAAATCAGCGTAACCTTCAGAGGGCAGGGGCCTCCTGGTGCCACCAAACACAGCAGCAAATGGGTTTTGTTTAAAAACTATTTCAGAGCAAAGCAAACCTGAGGTAAAGCCTATCCCGTGCAGAACCTCAAGGCCTACTCCTTAGAAGGAGCGTGCACACACTATGAGCCTGTTCCACAGTCTTTCAGTGGGATCTTAGCAGTTAATAACCATTTATTTATTTAGTGGTGTTGGGGATCGTGCATGCAAGGCAAGCACTCTACTAACTGAGCTATATCCCCAACACCAATATCATATTTTAAAATTTAATTATGTGTGAATCTCTTTCTTTTCTTCTTCCTCCTCCTCCTCCTTCTTCTGTGTGTGCACATATGCATGCAGCGCCATCAGAGACTAAAAAAGACCTGCATATTCCCCTGGAGCTGGAGTTTGGGGCCGTTGTGAGTTGCCTGGCGTGTATACAAAACACCAAACCTAGGTCCTCTGCCGAAGCAGTAAACACTCTTAAGCGCTGAGCCCTGCCCGGCCCCCCCCATCATATTTCTAACACAGTGAAGAACAGATATTATTGTTCCGTGTGTCCCCTCACCCCCACCCCCTGCCCCTCATAATGAACAGGGAGAGGCCAGGCTGGCAGCAGCTTCAGGTCTGGCTTCCCTCTAAAGCCTAATGTCTAAGGCCCAATAGCCCAGTGGCCCCGAGGCTTCCCAGGCCTGCCCGCGTGCAGGGCGGAGTCGGAGCTCAGCGCAGGAGCCTTTTCGATCTTCAGTAGACTCCGACCCGCTTGCAGGGCCGGAGCCGCACTACCGAGACGGGAGCCTAGAGCGGCCGCCCCGCCCGCATCTCCCCTCCACTCCGCCCCGCCGCCTCTATCCCGGAAGTTGTAGCTGAGCGCTCGCTAGCGAGCACCTCACCCCTGCGATCTGGAGCGCCGGTGCTGGCGGAGCCGTCACCATGCCCGTGAGTGTTTGCCTTGGGGCTCAGGCTCGCTTTCTTTCGGACTTTCTGCCCATCCGGCGGCTGAGCCCGCGGCGCCTCCTGCCCATCGCCGCGGCTCGTGGTGCGGGCTGGGGCGCGGCGGGCTTGTCCGGGCTTGCCCGGGCGGCGTGGCGTGGCGTGGCCCTGTCTGGGCCGGAGCGCGAGCGAGTGGGCGGCGGGTGGGGAGCAGCTCCCAGCCTGCGGTGGGCTTCGGCTTTCTGCTTGCTAACGTAACAGTCCTCGGAGCTGCTGGCACGTTCATTGCACCCCCGGCGGGCGGGCGGGCCGGACGGCACGCGGTAGCCTGTGCCGGCCACCCGATGTGGAGCCCCGGGGCTGAGATCATCCCGGCCTCGCGCTAATCGGCTGCGGTACTTCCTCCGCGAGGCCTGGGCCAGAGGCTCGTTCTTACTTAGCTTTGCTGGCTTTCCAGCCGATCGAAGAAGAAAGGGGGTTGTCTACCATATGCGCCTCGACCGCCGTGAAGTCCCAGGACAAGGACTCGGCGAACGCAAAGTTTGGGTGGAAGTGGTCCCATTTTTAAAAGTCACATCCAAGTGCTCCCCCTGCCGAGTGTGCCTGTTGCTCCTGCTTTGCGGTCGTCGTGCGGTTAAATCCGCCAGCAATGTGCTTTGACTCCAGCAGTAACAATATGCTTCCTTACTCAGCTGGCTAGAGATCTATTACACCCTTCCTTGGAAGAGGAAAAGAAAAAACATAAGAAGAAACGGCTGGTTCAGAGCCCAAATTCTTACTTCATGGATGTGAAATGTCCAGGTAAATTGTCAAATTCTGGTCCTAAAGGAAATTTCTGAAAAGATCGAAGCTTTAGTAAGACAGGAATAGAAATGAATAGAAATAGTTGAATAGAAATGAGATTACAGAATGGTCACAAGGGACATTTTAAATAAACGTACTAGTCGAAACATATGGGAGATACGTTTGACTTAAGTCTTTAAGCTGTTCATTAAGGTGATGAATTTTCCATTTTTAACGGTGCAGTGAAAGTATGTTGAGTCTTAAGTCTCAAATTGTGCTGTCTGATATGTTGGCCATTATCCATATGTGGCTGTTTAGTGCTTAAAATGTGACCGGTGAAACGAGGGACGGTCTTTAAGTGTAACACACTAAACTCTGAAGACATAACATGAAAAAGATGACAGACATGTCTATTACATGCTGAAATGTTAATGTTTCATAAATACTAAGTTTAATAAAATGTCACCTTTAAAAAAAAAACGTAAGTGGCTTCTAGAATACTTTGTTAGGTGTGTGGCTTGCTGTTGTAGCAGGGACCAAAGTTTACAGCAAGTGTGTAAAAAACATCACTTATTATATAAGCAACATGCATTTACATCGTGACAGGAAATGGGATGAGCCAGTGCTGTTTTCATCTACTTTGCAAACTTCTTATTGTTCCCCTCCTCCTTTTAGGTTGCTACAAGATTACTACAGTTTTCAGCCATGCTCAGACAGTGGTTCTCTGCGTAGGTTGTTCAACAGTGTTGTGCCAGCCCACAGGAGGAAAAGCCAGGCTCACAGAAGGTATAGATAGGATTTGGCGTTTTCTAACCCAGTAATAAGACTTCAAATGTTTTTCTTGTGGGCTCTTTAAAGAGTCCCCTGCTCAAGTAGCCGAGTTTATGCTTGTGACACTGCAGCTGTTTTGGATACTTTGGAATACTTGTGCTTAACTTGGAGTAAGTTAGAAACAAGTCAGAGTGGAAGCAGGTGTAACTGCCTACACTGTTGGACAGGGGTGGTTTTTTGTTTGTTTGTTTGTCTTTAATCATGAGGTTTTAAAATTGTTTCTTTTTTTTTTTTTGGTTTTGGTTTTTTTCGAGACAGGGTTTCTCTGTGTAGCTTTGCGCCTTTCCTGGAGCTCACTTGGTAGCCCAGGCTGGCCTCGAACTCACAAAGATCCGCCTGCCTCTGCCTCCCGAGTGCTGGGATTAAAGGCGTGCGCCACCACGCCCGGCTAAAATTGTTTCTTATATATTTGGTACATAAAAGGGATTTTTAAGTCATTGCTTGGTTAGGAACAAATACCTCAAGTGGACAACTATTTAATGCCTAATTTAAAAATCTAATCTTTTTTCTTCACTTTAATGCAGTAAGTAAAAATAATTGTGTACATAGCTTTTCATAATAATATATTCAAATTTACAACTCCACAATACTTGAAATTTGCTTGTGATATTCTGGGGAGCTGTGAATTCCACATTTTCACTGAAAGAGTTACAAATGAATTGGCAATAAATCCAAGATCTATTTGGTGTGACTGGATGAGATCAGAGTCCAAAGTCAACATAAGGTGTGTAAGAGTAGGGTGGCTGGGAGGTGGTGGCGCACAGCTTTTATCCTAGCACACAGAGGCAGAAGCAGGCAGATCTCTGCGTTTGAGGCCAGCCTGGGCTACAGAGTGAATTCCAGGAAAGGCACCAAAGCTACACAGAGACACCCTGTCTCAAAAAACAAAAAAACAAAAACAAAAGGTGGGTGGGGTGGGATGATACACACTTTTAATCCCAGTATGGGGGCGTGGGAGCAGAGGTAGGTAGATCTCTATGAGTTCAGCCTGGTCTACAGAGTGAGTTCCAGGACAGCCAGAGCTATAATAACCTGTCTGAAAAAAATCAAAAAGACATAAGACTAATAGTGTTGTTAATATGCAGGGTTGCTGAAACTTATGCCTTGATCTTGGAAGTTGTATGGATATGTTAACAGATGATGTCAAAGTGCATCTGTGGCAGAGTTCTGGCATGTGAGAGGAACTCTAGTCAAAGTTAACTTTGTAGGAGGGAGACTGTTGAATAGGGGAATAAGAGGATCTTCAAAACAGTGTGAACTGATAGAATCAGGTTTATGGTCTTAAATAGATTTCATGGTATTTGAAAACAAGGCACCATTGTGATCATGTCAGAATAAACTCACATGCAACATTTATTATAGCAAATTTCTATTAATCATAATATTCAGAAACTTAAGTTTTCTGCCTGAAACCTAACATTCCTATGTCTAATTAATCTGATTTCTAAAACTTTTTTTTTTAACTTAAAAGTACTTTTTGCCACTAAAATCATACCAGAGATAGAGTATGGTGTTTAATGTACTCTCTTGATTCCTTTACAGGCTGTTCATTTAGAAGAAAGCAACACTAATCACCTAAACAAGTTCCTGAGTTTGTGTTTTTCACAGAAAGCCTTATCAAGTTCAGTGACTCTACCAAGACAATGTAACTGTGTTTGATTTTATAAAGTATACAACAGTGATCTCCTATTTTGGTGTCAGTTTTTCAATAAAGTTTTAATTATGAACAAATTCTCCCTTCTCCTTTTTTCTTTTGTAAAGTACATGTGGGTATGTTAAACAGTTGTACTGGGTATGTTGATCTTGGTTTAAACATTTTTAAAGTATATTTTGACTAGTTTGTGTCCCATTTCGAGTGTACACACCCTAAATATTTGACATTCTAAATTGTATTGAGAGTAATTAAATATCTCTTTAGGATATTGCAGCTCCATTTTCACACGTGTAAGCAGTTTTGTCAAGCCATGGTGTTGCTGTTCTGTGCTTAAATGTTCTATGACATTTGTTTCAAAGGTATTGTCAGAATAGCTGTACTTCTTGTGTACCAAAACCTCACCTTAGAAAAGAATTAGGGCCGGGGCTATAGCTCAGTGCTAGAGCACTTGGGCCCAGCATACAGGAGGCCCAGTTCAATCCCCAGTACTTCAGAAAGGGAAAAAGAAGCCCTGTAGATTTAGTTTAAAAGCCTAGTCTGGCGTTGGTGGCACACGCCTTTAATCCCAGCACTCGGGAGGCAGAGGTAGGTGGATCTCTGAGTTCAAGGCCAGCCTGGGCTACAGAGTGAGTTCCAAGAAAGACTCCAAAGCTACACAGAAACCCTGTCTCGAAAAGAAAAAAAAAAAAGCCTAACCATTTCTTAGGGATGTAGTTCTTGTGCACTGATGAGTCTGTAGCAACAAACGGAGCTGCTGCTGCTGTCCAGACCAGGGCTCGGAAGACCCTCCGCCTCAGCCCTGTCCATGTTGTTTTCACTCATGTCATGGTCTGTGTTTAGGACAGTGAATATATAGAGGGTGGCTTTATAGTGCCATCTTTGGTTTTTGTTTTGTGTTTTGAGTAGTACATTATTCTTGGTTTGTAGTCAAACTTTCTAATGAAAATCTGTAATTATTTTTGTAGCTGTATTAGCCCAGGCCCTTGCACATGTTAGGCATGTTAGCTCTATCCCTGAGCTGTATTTCCGGGCCTAAATTATACTTTGATGTGACATGATTTACTAAGTTGAACTGTTAAAGTTGTATCCCGCAAAATATGACTTGACTGGCCAATTCTTAGAATTTCTTTTAATGTGAGAAGACAGGATAAAGGACCAAAATATCCTCCAGAGTCAGATAGGTTTGAATCAAGTTCTGATGGTCATTGGTTTGTGACATAAGAAAGGTAAGGACAATTGTACTTTAGAGTTTTGGAGACTGAATGACATGACATACACCAAGTGCTTAGCATAATGCCTTTCACAAAATATGTGCTCTGTCAATAGTTGTAGATTTTTTAGCTAAAAGATTGTGTCTATTCAAAATAAAAGTATTATAAAGTTGTACTTTCCCCCAAATGTCCCTATTTCTTAGCAGACAAAAGCACAGTTGTGTTGACTGTTGTAAAAGAAGCCACCCCAAGTTTAATGGCTTACGTGATGGTTTATTTTATGTAAGTTGGCTGGTTACTTTGCTGTCTCATCTAGTTTGACTTACACAGCGTCAGCTGGGAGTGAAGCTGAGCTGGATTCAGCATGGTTTCAGTCATGCCTCACGACTGGTGCGAGCTGGTGTGTCGGACAGACATCTTGGTTCTTCAGTAAGCCTGAGTGTCCTCAGTGAAGTGGGGCAGTGGGTCTCAGGCAGTAAAGGTAAGCTTGACAGTCCCTTAAAGCTTAAGAGCGGGACTTCATACAGTGTTTTCAGCACATTCGGCAGGCCAGGAGCAGGAGGGTGGAGAAACAACTACCTATGATGGAGACTGGCAACATCACACCAGAAGAGAATGGGAGGAAATGGTGACTATTAATTCGCTACCTTAGAAGAATTTTAGATTCCATCAGTTACTTATTCCCTATCCTGTGAACATGTCCATAATCTGCTTTTTGTTTGTTTGAGACAGTCTCTATGTAGTCCTGGCCGTCCTGGAACTCACTAAGTAGACCAGGCAGACGTCAGATTCAAAAAGATCTGCCTGCCTCTGCCTCCCCAACCAAGTGCTAGGATTTAAGGCATGTGCTTTCACGCCTGTTCAGTTCTTAAATACTTTTATTTTTCCTGGTCTAAGTAAGCAGACTGTGTGTGGGAAATTTGGAGAAAATTCAAAAGATCAAAGGACATGTGAAAATAATCTGTAACTTCCTAAATATTAGGTAAAAGCAAATAAAAACAATTGTACCATCAGATGCTAAAAAAAAAAGGCATATAAACAAGGCTTATGTAAAACTATATTCAAGTGGTTTCTTTTTTGATATAAGTACAGAATGTCATATGGTTCAACCCACAATGTTACCTCTAATGGTAAAAAGCATCTATTAAGATATTAGATGGGGCAATGATGGTGTACGCCTTTAATCCCAGCACTTGGGAAGCAGAGGTAGGCAGCTCTCTGTGAGTTCAAGGCCAGCCTGGTCTACAGAGCAAGTCCCAGAAACCCCTGTCTCAAAATACCCCACCCCAATAAAAAAGATAGTGGGTAGTGCAATTTAATGTCACAATTTGATAGTTGATAGCAGTTACAACAAAATGGATTTATATAAACTTGACCAGGTTAAATAACAGTCTTGAATTTTGAAGAAGGTAGAAAATGTGTAGTATATTTGTATAAATGTGATAGAAAACAATAGTACTTGAGTTTTGTGCATGGTGACAGATATGGATCTATTTGTAATCTTTACATATTGACATCCAGTTATGCCAGCACCATTTATTGAAGATACTTTCTTTTTTCCATTGTATAGTTTGGGCTTCTTTGTCAAAAATCAGGTGTTCATATGTGTGTGGATTAATGTTCGGGTCTTCAATTTGATTCCATTGGTCTGTATGTTGGTTTTTATGCCAGCACCAAGCTGTTTTTTTTACTATAGCTCTATAGTAGAGCTTGAGGTCAGGGATGGTGATGCCTCCAGAGGTTGCTTTATTATACAGGATTGATTTACTGTTATAAAGAAGAAAGTGAAGAAACAGATGTAGGGCTGAGAAATACAGAAAAATTCTTTCATAAAATACATAAAAACTGACATCTTTCTTGTGTCTTCCTGTCTCCGTTGGCACACGGGTAATCTCCAACATATACCATCTGGGACTATTACAACAAAATATTCCAAAGTCAACACTCTAGTAAGCTATCTGGGGAGCCTACCTTCAGATGGCTCCTCATGATTCTCAGTATTCCTCCCTGTGTGCAGTCCACTCCTACAATGGATCAGGGTCCACCTGTGATTCTTGGACCAATAGAATTTGCCACAAGTGATGGCAGAGGGCTGTCTCTTCTGTACTACCTATTCTGTCACCATGCCTTCCTTGACATGATAGACAGCAACTCTGAAAATACAACTTCATTTTCCCCGTTGTTTCTGACAGGTATCTATCTGCTCACGGTGGTGTAAACTTACCGATACGGTGAATTCTGACTGTCTTGTAATGTACAGTGCATTGTTCCTGCTGTGTTATATTTCCACCCACTCTCTCATCCTCTCTTCCTCTCTCCTTAACTTGCTCTTAAGCCCACAACCATGACATAAGTAGCCAAGCAACCCCATTGGGAGGTCCATGTTGATAAACAGGCCTCTTGCCACATCAGCCACAGGATTGACTGCAGGCCATCTTGGAAACTTTCCTCCAGTCCCAGGGACAACTATCACACCTTATTGGCAACCTCTTTAGACTCTGTCCTGGACCAACCCAACTGCATTACTCAATTCCAGGGCCTCAGGAATGGTGGGAGAAATACACACACACACACATACACACACACACACACACACACACACACACATATATATGAATGTGTTTTCACTGTTACATTAAAAGGTCTTCTGTTACATGAGGCTTTCTCTATTACACATTCAAATAATATATATTTTAGACAAGTGTAGTGGCTCATGCCTATAAGCCAGGGACTGGGGAGGTAAAGCAGAAAGATTAAAGTTCAAAGCCAGTATATGCTACACAGCAAGACAGTAAAGAAAGTAAAAATAAAAAACCTAAAAAACTAAAAAGTACTGTCTTTTATCAGAATATTTTATTTCAAGAGTTAACACTTTTTTTTCAAAAAGTAGAAATAACTGTTATTTCCCTGAGTGTAAAGAACTAATTGTACAATAAAAAGGCAGTTACAAAATTAAGCAATTAGAGGTACATAATTCTCCACATTTAACTGTACTCTATTACAAATTATTCTTAAAATTTTATGTATTTTGGAACATCAACATTTCAAAGAACGGAAGGCTCACTGTGGACCTGTGCCACTTAGGATTAGTCGGCCCTGTCTTTATCAAATTCTAGGGCAATCTTCAAAGCAGTGCTATTGAGGCCAACGGACTGCATGTTGCATATGATAGAGACGATTATTCCTCGTGGGGGAACCTTGTTATTTATGGCCTCTGGGTCCAGTTCTTCAGGGAGGACCAGCAGGACACTACTGGCGCCCACTGCGCCTCCAGTATGTGAAGCGTAGTGCCTCTGCTTCCTGCAGGAACCATACGTCTGCTTCTTCTCTACAACGCCCCACGCCATGGCATATTTGCCCTCTTTATCCCAGGACATCTCCGTGTTAGGGACTGGGGTCCACATCATCACCATCGTTTCTGGCTTGAGATATCCAGGTAAGAGATTTTCATTTGAATTCTTAAACAGCCCGACTTGGTAACCATATAGCATTGCGTTCCCAAACTTCAGAAGGTCACCCACTGTAGACAGAAATCCACCACCAGCCCATTTATAGGAGTTATCCACATAAGGTGTGTTGACAAGACGTTTCTTTTTATTGTAAACATAAAATCTAAAATAAAGTAAGAATGGTCATTAAAAATTTAGTAGTCTATTATTATTGACTTTACATATGACAATGAATAGGAATGTGTACAAATGAGGCAGGTTGTACTTCAATGTAGTAATCATACATACAACTATAAACTAACCATAAATTCTCAATATGAGTAAATGACAATGATAACTGGGTAGGTAATCTACTTAATGAACTAAAGCATAGAAAGAATATTTTTTCTATTGGTATGTTTTTCCCATACTGAACATATCTAACTTTTAATACTTATAACAATGCACTATGATTAATGATTAATACTATGTATTTTCCCTGTGCATGAGATTAATATTTATATTGGGTATATATTCCTAGCCCTTGGGCTTAGTGTTGAGTTATGAGTTTTGTAACAAAAAGTACATTAGGATGCTTAGAAGTAAGGCTGATGTTTGAAAGACTTCTTGGATAAAAATAGCATACCAGTGCCGGGTGGTGGTAGTGAATGCCTTTAATCCCAGCATTGAGAGGCAGAGCCAGGTGGATCTCTGTGAGTTCGAGGTCAGCCTGGTCTACACAGAGAGATCTGGGACAGGCACCAAAACTACACAGAGAAACCCTGTCTCGAAAAAACAAAACAAAACAAAAAACAAAAAACAAAAACCACATACTTATATTGTTATTACTGTATGTCAGGTCATTTTAATAAGCATTAGATACAAACTCATTTGTCCTGACAACTCATCAGAGGTGTTATTATAAATGTTATTACTTAGCTTGGGAGTGACAGAGCTGGATTTAAAGCCAGGCAGTCTGCCATGCTATGCTGTCTCTCCACTCCAGAATCGTACTTTGTGATCTGAGGGTTAATTCTTTCCATGCAGAGTCCAGAGAGTGTGTAGGGAGCACTTTGCATATTTCTCATGGGTGCTTAAGAAATAAATGCTAGCTGTAGTTTGCTTACAAAGCTAACAATATTGATGGATCTCTTAGGGCCAGGTGCTATTCTGATGCTGGGAGAGTGTCAAGGAAGGACAAAGCACTTGACCTCTAGGGGTCTGTGTTCTCTATGAGGAGGCTCCAGAGGGAAGTGCAATGAAACCACAAATAATAAACAAAAGACGAAACTTTCCTCATGGGGATCCGTTCTTTCATGATCCATACAGTGGTGCTCTCAGGTTCTGAGTCTGCTAACTGCCTCCCTCCAGGGATCCGTCTGGACGCTCATTACAGCTCCACTATTCATAAGCAGGAGTCAGCCTGAATTGCACCATAACATCTGAAACTCGGAAAAGTCTTCCTGTCACCACCGCCTGCTGCCCAACTCTGCAGCATGGAACATCTCTGTCCTCCTTCTGTCCTCCACCGCCTCCCTGGCACTCTCCTGTGCTCTCGGTCCTTGGATTCTTCCTGATTTCACCTGCTTTTTCTGCTCTATGGCATCCATCATCAGCCGCTGTGGCCATGGTCTCACCAGAACATTGTCTCATTCTCTGACCACACTAATATACCAATCTTGACAATCCTCCTTTCTTTTGGTTTTCCTTTTCTTTCTTTTTGACCAGGTAAAGCATAAGTCCATACAGCAAAGCTGACTGGCACCACCATATACATCAGTGCTGGGGACAGAGCCCAGGGCTTTGCGCATACTAGGTGGTGCTCTACCACTGAGCCACACCCCGCCCTTGGTGTTGTTATTAAATGTTCCTTCCTCTCTTGCCTATTCCTTGGTTATGTTTGTAACAGTTACCTGGAGTCTCTTCCGCTCTCAGCATTCTACCCAAGTTGGCTCCAAGAAGAACAACACCACACGATTTTCTTTACTGAGAAGATCAGGGCCATCTAAAGTGAGCCAGAATGTACCTAAAAGTTTTATTTCCACCACCACCACCACCACCATACATGCTTCTGTATTTATTAGGACATTTCTTCCAGTTTTTAAAAAAGATTAATTCTACCGTGTACACCTTTTTTTATTTGGGGATTTTTGTTGCTATTTGTTTGATTTTTTGAGGCAGAGTTCCATTCTGTAACCCAGGTTGGTCTCAAACTCATAATCTTCCTGCCTCGGCCTGTCAAGTGGAAGTACAGATATGTGCCTCGACACCTAGCTCCACATCTGCATCTGTGATTGTCTTGTTTTGCCCCCAAAACTTAACTCCACTGGATCTACTTTTCACATTGCTTTCTCTCCTGGAAATCCACAGTCTAGTCAGAAGCCACTGATTATGTCTTCCCTGTCTTTCATCCATCCAAAACCCTCTAGTGTTTATAACTGCAATGGGAATAAAATCCACACTTCCTTCCACGACCTGTAACACAACCAGTGGTCCTCCACAGAGGAAGTACCAAAGGTCCTAAATGTACTTTGAAGTAAAGTCCCACCTATGATGAATTCTTCCATATCCTGCCAGATCATCAACTATCTCATTAGATAATTACTAAACAGTGTGTTTACAATTAGCAGAGGCTACAACTCTTGGAGATTTTTACTAAAATGGGGCTTTTGCCTCAACAGGTCTGGGGAGGGGCCTCAAATCCCACACTTCTAACAAGGCTCCAGATGATGCCGATTCTGCTGGTCCTGGATCACCCTTTGAGAAACGGGTTATGGACTGACCAGTGCGGTCAGTGTGAGAAACCCAAACAGGACGATACACGCATGACTGAGGCCATAGCAAGGAGCAAGGCGGTTCAGCCTGGCTAAGGAGCATCTTGAGGGGTAAGCAACAAGACAAAATGCTGGAGGAGTAGACATGGGACAGGAGACAGACCACGAAGGACTTTCTCTATTGTGCTAAGAACTGTTTCCCACATCTCAGCTCACAAAAATGCTCACATTTCTTCCAAAGGGAAGAAAAAAAGTATCCTAGCTACAATCTTCAGTCTCTTGTATCTATTTATTTACTCCTGAACTACATCAAAGAGTTCACATCTGCTCTTCTCCTTACTCACCTCTCCATTTAGTCTATATTACAGAGTATAACTTCCATTATTCTATAGCCCTTAAAATCAGGTGCCTGTTCCCATGATCCTCTAGTTCCTGCTTAGGTCCTCCTCTGCTTCGTCCCTGTGTCATTGTTGACCAACTTCCTGGTACTCCTGTTGGGTCCTTCTCTCTGAGCTCTCTTTTCTGGTCCACATCCCTGGATCCCTGGGATCCTCTAAAGCCTGTCAGGAGCCATAGGCCTAGCTGTTGGGTCTCCATAGAGACAAGCACACATCTGCATCTGTACCACCACTCCAGACAGACAACTGAATTCCTTTCATTATTTGTTTTTATTCTGTGTGTGTAAGAATTTGCTGGCATGTATGTAAGTGCACCATGTACATACAGGACCCACAGAGGACAGGAGAGGATATCAGATCTTCAGGAAATGGACTTAGGGATGGTTGGGAGCCACCATGTGGTGCTGCTGGGAACTGATCCCAGGTCCTTGGCAAGAGCATCAAGTGCTCTTAACCACCGGGCCATCATTCTAGCAACCCCTCCCCCACCCACCCAAACACACTTTTTTTTCCCTCACACTTTAGACACATATTTATGGCCACTTCTCTCCTAACTGCTAATCCTACTTCATTCAGTTATGAGCTGGGCTTTTAGGGGATATAGTGGAATCTTGAGAAAATGAAGTGGAGTCATGGAGAGATGGCTCAGTGCTTAAGAGTTACAGATAGTTCTGAGCCACTATGAGGATGCTGAGAATCATACCCAGATTCCCTGCAAGTGCAGCAAGGCTCGTAACTGCTGAGCAGCTCTCCGGCCCCAACAACTGGATTTTCTACTAACACTAATAATTCTCTAGTGTGCTTTTGAAGAAGGGCTGAAATAGGTTTACTGCAATCACCTGGGCCTTCTCCCTCCCAAAATTATATCCTCCTTTCAAGATTCATAACTTTGGAGGGACTAGAAGAATACATAGTTTGAAAAATGACTCAATTTTTTTCTTTCAAGATTCCACTATATCCTCTAACAGCCCATCTCACAGGATGAAATAGGATAGAGGATAGGATAGAGACAAGCATGTGTCTAAAGTAACAACAACAACAACAAAAAGAAGTGTGTGTGTGTGTGTGTGTGTGTGTGTGTGTGTGGAGGAGGACAGGACTGGAGAGACGGCCCAGTGGTTGAGAGCACTTGCTGCTCCTATAGAGAACCTGGGTACACTCATGGTAGCTCACAATTATAGCTGTACAATTTACAATTGTCTGTAACTCCAGTTTCAGGAGGTTACTTCTGACCTCCATGGGCACCAGGCAATGCATGTAGTACACATACATAGATGCAGGCAAAGCACATACACACGTAAAATAAAAATAAATAATCTTTTTTTAAAGTAACTTCCTTTTCACAGTAAATCATTTGAAAACACTTACAAAGGTTGGACATTAGGAACCCTCATTCATTCTTCCTTTAAATATAAAATTACAGAGAATTACAGTCTTTAGTTTAGAAATCTAAACTTTATATAGGCAAATTCTAAACTTGAATCTCTCAATTCCTTTGGACAGAAAACAAGTTAGCTTTTTGTGAAAACAATTTTGTTCAGTAGAATGGTAAATGAAACTATTTTAAACTCCTAGGGACTTTCTTCTTTAAAAATGGAACACAGATTCTTGAAAGTTTCTGGTAGTTTGTTGTAACTGAATAACTGAAGTGAAGCCAGATGACAAACAGCCTCCACTTACTTGGAATTCTCCACATTTACAAAAGAGAAGCATTATATAACCGCAAGAACGCACAGCTACAAACTTAGAAATTCAAAATATTTTCATTTTAAAAACACTGCTTAATGTTTCCAAAGCATTTACGTATTACTTCTATTTTAACTGGTATGAGAGGTTTAGAAAACAGCTAAATTTATAAAATACATATTATAAGGATCTGGAGGTGAAGCTCTGTGGCAAAGCTCTTGCCTAGCATGGGTGAGGTCCTGGGTTCCAGCCCCAGCACAGCAAACCACAGCATCGTGTTGTGCGGCACAGAATGCAGCCATCAACAGCAATCTCACTTAGCTTTAACGTTTCAAGTGAAGCATCCTGTCCAACATCACCATCTTTGCTAAGGCTGCACTGAGCTCTTCCTGGGCAGCTTTAGGAGTTAGCACTGTGACTGAGGTGGCGCATGCCTTTGCTCCTAGAACTTGGGAAGCAGAAGCAGGCAGATCTCTGTAAGTTCGAGGCCAGCCAGGTCTACAGAGTGAGTTCTAGGACAGCCAGAGCTACACAGAGAAAGCCTGTCCAAAAAACAAAGAGGGGGCAGAGAAGGAAGAACCACAAGACTGCCCCTCTTAACAGCCCCTTCCCAAGTCGGAACCAGACCAGGAACTGCTGGCAGAACCGCCTGGACTTGGCCTGCTGTTAGGAAGGCAGCAACCACAAAAGGGGCAGCCGCACATGGACATGCTACATCCTGGGTCTCGGCCTGGGAGGACTTCCAAGCAGGAGACGCACTTCCTGGGAAGAGCTGACCTGGCTCTACCCTGCTCCTCCTCTGTCCCCTGTCACTATATCTGAGTAGTGAAGGGGGCCCTGAACCATGGCGAAACTACTAGTAAAACTCACTGAAAAATTGAAAAGGAAGAAGAAAACCAAAAACCCTACATTGAGACTGAGCCTGCTCATCTGTTGGCTAAGGGCATGGAAGAACTTAAAACAAGAGCAATGCTTAGTTCTGAAAGACACCAGGAAGCAAACAGAAGGCGAAGCCATCCCATAACATCAAGTGCCACAGTCCAGAAGACTCCTTTTTCTTGTTTTAGTCCATCCACTTAGGAACCAGAGGGCTCTCCTTTGTTCATATGGTACTGTACTCTAACGATGAGCCTGCCCAGCCCCCAAACTAAAGGTTTTTATTGCACATACTGCGCCAACAGAGAACACTAACGAGATCTAATAAAGCAATGGATTGACTAGGGATTTCCTCACCAACAAACCAAGCTCCTTTAAAGGCAAAATCATCTACTATGCTCTTGTGGATGCTAGCTTAGACTTATTTCATTTACTATATAGACAGTGTATTTTGCTCTACAGAATCAACATTGTATATTACCTATATAAAATCTGTTCCTATTCTTTAAAAAAAAAAAAAAAATGTTATGTAGTGTTCTGTCTGCATGTATGCCCACATGCCAGAAGAGGGCGCCAGATCTCACTACTGATGGTTGTGAGCTACCATGTAGCTGCTAGGAATTGAACTCAAGATCTCTGGAAGAACAGCCAATGCTCTTAACTGGTAAGTCATCTCTCCAGCCCTTCTGTTCCTATTCTTGCTTCTAAGAAAGCCTCAGATTTATTCAGGGCAACAATGGAGTCAGCTAGGCATGAATTGCACCGCTCCTTTCCTTACAGCAAACTTCGGCATTGGGCTACAGTTCTGACCAAAGACAAATTTTGAGGTATAAGATGCTGGGGAAAATACTTTAAACAGGTGATGGACCTCAGGTTTCACTATTTTTTTTTTCTGTTTGACAGGGTCTCGCTATTGTCCAGGCTGGCTTACGACGTGTTCTGTAGCCCAGGCTGGCCTCTCTCTCTTCTTCCTCTTGCTTCAGCTTTATCAAATACAGTCGTGTATCATCATGTTCTGTCTCAATGGTGTTACATTGAACACGTGCACACATACACCAAGAAGCGACAAAGGAGACAAAGATTCTTTCAGTAACTCTAAGAAGCATTGGTCAGGGTATTACATCAGACATGATTATAACAAGTGTGATTATGTCAACAGGCCAGCAGACTAACAAAGCTGTGAACATCTCATTTTCTATGAAATAGTATAGAAAACTAAAAGAAAGAAATGTGGTTACTAAATTTTACTTAAAGTTTTTCTGGGTACATATTTTTGTGGGTTTGTTGTTGTTGTTTGTTTTGGAGACAGGGTCTCACTATGTAGCCCTGGCTGTCCTGGAACTCACTTTGTAGACCAGACTGGCCTTGATCTCCCAGAGATCTACCTGCCTCTGCCTTCTGAGTGCTTTGATTAAAGGCGTGTGCCTGCTACTCCTGGCCTGAGTACATATTTTTGAAAAGATGAGCTTTACTCCGTGAACAGCCCCCCCCCCAAAAAAAACAAACTAGTGTCTTTAATATTTAAAAAAAATTACAAAGAATGCCAGGTGTGATGATGCACCCCTTTAGTCCAAGCATCAGGAGGTAGAGGCAGAGGATCTCTGTGAGTAGAAGGCTAACCTGGTATACACAGCCAGTTCTGGGACAGTGAGGGCTACATAGACTCTGTCTCAAAACAAACAAACAAATAATAACAACAATAACAAAAACACCCAAAATACAGAAAAGAATCAGAGTTGAGTTTAAAGGCCTAAAGAAATACTGTATCAAATCCAATCAAAATAAGGTAGAGGCAATGTTGTTTTTAGTGTCCTGTTTTATGTTTGTGTTTTGTTTGTTTGAGACAAAGTCTCTACTGGCCCACGCTGTTCTTAAACCCAAGGTATGTTGGGTTTAAAGGCTGTGCTGCCATGTCTGGTTTAGGAAGTGCTGCGGTATATACACACCCAGGGCTTCGGGCCTGCTAGGCAGGCACTCTAGTCACTGAGCTCCCTCCTCAGTCCTGGCGCCTTATTTTATATCAGCAGTACTTTTAACTAAAATGAGTCAACTACCACTTTCAGATGGGATCATTAAGGTCCTATCAAAATCCAAGCAAACCAGGGCTAGAGAGACGGCTCAGCAGTTAAGAGCGCACACTGCCCTTACAGAGGACCAGAGTTCAGTTCCCAGCACCCATGTCTAGAAGCTCACAATCTCCTGTGTCTCCAGAGATCTGCAGTCTCCTGTGGACCCCACTGGCACTGACTCACATGAACAGACCTACACCCAATCATACACATACATAATTTTTATAAATTAAATAAATCTTTTTTAAAAATCCAAACAAATAAAATTTACCTTTGAACTGATAGGACCCTCCCTTCCACTAAAGAATATCCATTGTCGCTTTTCAAAGAATGAGAGCTAAAATGAGGCTGACTTTCCATCGCGTGCTGCGTTTTGATTTTTTTCAAGTTACAAAACAGCAGATGATAGCTGATCTACAGTCTGCACAGTTCCAAAGCCTTGTTTTAAAGATTAGAAACAGGCTTGGCTAGGGAGAGGGCCCAGTGGGCAAGAGCGCTGTGTGCAAGCACAAGGACCTGAGTTAGAGTCCTTACCCTCCGTGTAAGAGCTGAGTATGGCACACATGCCTGGGACTCCAGTGCTGGAGCCCCCGACAGGTGGACCCCAGGAGCTTGCTGGCAGGCTCGCCAAGGTTCAGTAAGAGAACCTATCTCAAGGGAGTAGGGTAAAGAAAGACAGAGGAAGATACCTGACTCCCTGGCTTCTCATGGGCTTACACACACACACACACACACACACACACACACACACAGAGAGAGAGAGAGAGAGAGAGAGAGAGAGAGAGAGAGAGAGAGAGAGAGAGAGGAATGAACTTTAAAAGCAAAGCTCAGCCCTCACATACAGACTTAGATACTCATTTTCAAATATTAGATCTAACTCACATAAGCTCGTATAAGTGTGCTGTTGGCCCTGGAGAATCTTTCTTTCAGTTCCGCTGTCAACCCTGGTGTTTGCATTTGTCCTCTTCTTACATCCGAAGTAGAGTGTGATGCTAGACCTACAGCTAACACTGGGGGCGTGATGTGATCCCACACTGAGCGTCTCAGGTGCTCAAGAGCAGAGGACTTTCTAAAAAGGTAAAGTGCATTGCTTGTTGCTAACCTAATTTCTTCTCTGTCTTTTAGGCCATAGACGGATTTGCAACACATAGTTAATCCTTTAAAATAAGGTGGCAACTTAAAATGATAATTGAGTCTAAACAATGTAATATTAAACAAAACTAATGTAGAGATGGGAAAATAAAGCTTAAAAACTCCCAAAGTACGGTCATTTCACCTGTTTCTTTTGAAAGTGCCAATAAGGCCCTTTGAAGCTTATTACTGGAAATATGCAAGGAAAAATTAACAGTTGAATTGTTCAATGCACTACCTTTCTATTATATCAAATATTAATTAATAAAACAGAAACTGCCAGGCGGTGGTGGCGCACGCCTTTAATCCCAGCACTTGGGAGGCAGAGCCAGATGGATCTCTGTGAGTTTGAGGCCAGCCTGGGCTACCAAGTGAGTTCCAGGAGAGGCACAAAGCTACACAGAGAAACCCTGTCTCGAAAAAAAAAAAAAAAAAAAAAAAAAAAAAAAAAAAAAAAAAAAAAAAAAAAAAAAAAAAAAAAAAAAAAAAAACCAGAAACCACAACTGGAAAACTCATATTAGTTGCTGGCCTCAAAATTCTCTGCCAAAACCCCCTTTACAAGTTTCTAACAGAAATTATGATTAAAAATTTTCGTTGGTTATACTTCACTAAGTATCTTTCAATTTTTAAAAACTGAATCCATAGTAATGAGAGCATTCCTCATTCTAACCCAATGAACACACAAACATGAACATCTGAATGTTCACCATTAGCATACAGAATATCAACTATAAAACACTAATTAAAATATGTGCCAGGCGGTGGTGGCGAATGCCTTTAATCCCAGGACTCGGGAGGCAGAGCCAGCCGGATCTCTGTGAGTTCGAGGCCAGCCTGGTCTACAGAGTGAGTTCCAGGAAAGGCGCAAAGCTACACAGAGAAACCAAGTCTCGAAAAACCAAACCAAACCAACCAAACAAACAACATATGCAAACGAATAACCATTTGCCCATATAATGGCAATGACAGATTATGACTAATTGATCAAAGTAACCTACAAATACATAGTAGTATAAATAAACATCTAGGTAATAAGGGAGGAAAATAGTTTTCTTCTAATATAATTTCAACCAACAAATGTAGAAAGCAGAGAGGGGCTGGAGAGATGGTTCAGTGGTTAAGAGCACTAGCTGCAGCCTGGTCTACAGAGCGAGATCCAGGAAAGGCACAAAGCTACACAGAGAAACCCTGTCTCATAAAACAAAACAACATAACAACAACAACAACAACAACAACAACAAAAAGAGCACTGGCTGCTTTTTTAGGAGACCTGGGTTTAGTTCCCAGCACCCATTTTCAGTTCACAACTCTAATTCCAGGGATCCAATGCCCTTTTCTGGAATCTTAGGTAAACTGCACACTCATACACACACACACACACACACACACACACACACACACACACACACAAATAAATAAAATAAAAATGAATCTTTTAAAAAATAGAAGAGAGGGCTGAAGAGATGGCTCAGTGGTTAAGAGCACTGGCTGTTCTTCCAGAGGTCCTGAGTTCAATTCCCAGCACCCACATGGTGGCTCACAACCATCTGTAGGCAGAACATGCAGGCAGAACACTATACATAATAAATAATAAATAAATAAATCTTTAAAAAAAAATAGAAGAGAAATCTGCTACCACTTCAATAAAGCCACTAAAACACTGGTAATAATGGGACAAGTTTACGGAATGCAACTTCAGAAACCCAGAACAAGTAAATGAAATGCAAGATACTGGATCAGTCCTTGGACCAAACACTATGTGCATGTGTGAGTGTATGTTACAAAGGACATTACTGGATCAATTGGCAAAACTGGAATAAAGTCTGCAGATTTGATTAAACCATTGCACTGCACGAATGTTCTCATTTTTAGAAGATGTACATGTAAGCATTTATGAGTAATGAATACCATGTCTGCATAATATTTCCAAATGGTTTAGGAAACACCAATATACAATCAGATAATATAAATATGGCATAACTATATAACATGTAGACAGTCTGGATGACAGGTCTATGTGAATTTCTTATACTATTGCAACTTTTACTAAGTATGAATTACTTCAAAATAAACTTTCAGTAATGAAAAATAAAAGGTAAACACAACATTAAAAATAAGCAAAGATGTTTTAAAGACCAAATTGTCTAGGTACATGATAGGTAGATTTTTGGCTTAACTACTCAGATGCTTAAATCATGATTTTTTTTTCTTTATTGTTCTCATGCCTGCCTTCCCCTTTGTGACAGTCCCATCCTAGCTTGGCACTCACTCTGCAGTCTAGGGGGGTCTTGAACTCTCAGTAATCCCTGTGCCTCATCCTCCTGGTGCTGGGATCACAGGTGTGAGACACCATGCTTGGCTTACTAAGCATCTTGGGGTACCACAGACATATTTCTCTCTTTACTTTACTCATAAAAACCAGGCACAAACAGAAGCTCCAAGCATGCGGCCTTGGAGCTGGATGTTGGAATGGAAGTGAGGACGGCCTGTTTTGTAAATTGACAGCACAATGTTAAGATGTGAACAACTGGACACAGCAGGTGTCAGTTTACCTTGCTCTGTTGTAAATCACTGGCTCGTTTTCTTCCTGTACAGTCGTCAGCATGTCCAAGTCATGGAAAATTTTCTGCATATAGTCCAAATATTTATATCCTGAGGCTCTTTCCACTATGGCTGCCAGCAGGGTATAGCCAAATGTTGAATACAAAAACTGACTACCTTGAGACATCATTGCGTGGAGAGAAGGGAAGAAGACGCTTGATTATTATTCAAACATACAAAACATATCTCTACTGAAAACAGTTATGCTTTTAAAGCTGTAATATTTTACTTTAACATCTAAAAATGTTATGGATGATGTGCTAACACACTCAGTTAACTTTGTAATGTCCATGTTTAATCGGGCCTGCTCCAGGACACAAGAATAAATAATAATCAACACAGGAACTGCCAAGTTGTATGAATCTGCTCTTTTATCTGAAAATAAAATAAGCAAACATATTCCACCTCAAAACAAAACAAATTCTTCAAACTGGCAATCAAATAGAAAGGTGGAAGAAAAGCAAATTTGATTTCTCCATCAATTGTCTTTTGGGGGGCAAATTGAAAGTGCTAGGATTGAACCCCAGACAAGTGGCCAGCATGGCAAAAGCTAAAACTTGGAGTTCCTGGAGAGAAGAGGAATGACATGTGCAGAGAGACACACAGACTCTCTGGCTTTCTTTTTACAGATAAAAGGCAGAACAATGCTATTGTACAGCTTGGGATATTTAAAGGGCAGAGCAGAGCTGCTGGGTCTCTGGGGATATCAGCCCTTAACTAGAGTTTTAGAGGTCATTAGGGCTCAGAGCTACTTTTCCAAAATGTGTACCTAAAGGCATTTTTCCTTCTGGCTATCAGATTGCCCAGAAGTTTTGAATGCCAAGGGGAGGATGAACTGAGTCACAGCTTGCCCTTGAATTTAGGTTTGCCCTTGAAAAAGCTTTACAGGCCATCTCCATAGCAACACAGACTTCACTGCGCATGGTAAGCCAGTGCTCAACCATTGAACCATACAGTAAGCTAGTCCTAATCAAATAAATGTCATGTTCCCTCAATACATCCAGTGTTTAAGGTACAACTAGGCATATGAGTTTTGTTTACTTATTTATTTGTTTGTTTATTTATTATTTATTTATTTATTATCTGGCTGCCTCTGCCTCTTGAGTGCTGGGATGGTTTTAATCCAGAGCCAGGCGGATCTCTGTGAGTTTGAGGCCAGCCTGGTCTCCAAGTGAGTTTCAGGAAAGGCACAAAGCTACACAGAGAAACCCTGTCTTGAAAAACAAAAAAACAAAAAAAAATCTCATTTCAAATACATGCTTAAATATTAATATATACACATATGGTTCATTTTGGGTTTTGATTTCTTAAGATTTTATGATCCATACTAAAAATGGATAGAAACTTTATTTTTAAATACAAAATCCATAATTTTGTTTTCACTGGCCTTCTTAATTATATTTATATAATAAAAATGTTGATTCATAGTAAAATCTTTTATTTATATATTTTAAAAAATTATGTGCATGGGGGAATTGAGTGCCCACTGAGGGAAGTTGCCTCCCAGGCCTGAAGAGGGCATGAGAGTCCCAGGAAGGAGCTGGAGTTAGGGGTGGCTATGAACCACCAGATGTGGGTGCTGGGAACTGAGCTCAGGTTCTCTGTGAGAGCAATAAATACATGCTTGCTCTTGACCACTGAGCCATCTCTCCAGTCCCATAAAATGACTTTCAAAATGAAAATAGTGCATCAATCTGCAGTAAATTCAAGAAAAGTAAAGATAAAGATAAAGCCAAGCATGGTGCTGCACACCTGTAATCTCAGCAGTGGGGAGACTGAGGCAGGGGAACTACATTTGAGGCCAGCCTGAGCTACACAGTAAGCCACGGTCTCAAAGAAAAAAAAAACAATTCTTTTTATAGTTTAGCTTTTAGGGGAAGTAAAGTTGATGAACCCTAGCTTCTTAAGGAACAAAAGTGTAAAACAGGCTGCTGAGCCCTTCACACACTCGCCAAATACAAGTGTAGCAGCAACACCCTTGCCTCCCCACCTTCCAGGTTTTGTTTGGTGAATGATTATTTCAACACATTATCTCCACAGTTCCCGTGAATATCTTGGTACCGAGCATCTTCTATGCCTGGGCAACCTTCCATGACACTGAAGCTGAGCAGCTACCTGCCTGGCTGTTAAGGGGAGATAGCTCAGTTGGGAAAGAGCTTGAAAGGTAAGCAGGAGGACCTCAGTTCAACCCCCAGAACCCACATGAAATAGTCAGGGTGGTACACTTGCAATCCTAGGGAGGCAGAGACAGGCTGGGACCAGCCGGGCAGCCCAGACTGATTGGTGTGCTCCAGTCAAATGAGACTCTGTCTCAAAAATAAGGTGGGGCTGGCAAGATGGCTGGACAGATAAAGGTATCTGCTGCCAAGACTGATGCCCTGAGTTCAATTCCTGGGACCACATGGTGGAAGAAGAACTGACTCCTGGAAGTTGTCCTCTGAACTCCACACACACATCACAATAAACAAACAAACAAATAAAATGTAAAAAACAAAAACCAAGGTCAACTCTTCCTGAGGAATGACATACAAGGTTGTCCTCTGGCCTCCACAGGCATGGGCACCACACACACACACACACACACACACACACACACACACACACACACACACACACACACACACGGCAGGCACTATACTGGCCCGTTACAATCATTAACCTTACTGACAGCAGTCAGGATGGCCATCTTGGGTTTCCTGAAGAAAGAACACTTCAATAACAACTTAGGGGAGGGAGTTAGCACTCACCAGGTTTAAAGAATAAAGGATCATTTTTAAATAATCTTAGGGATTCGATTGAATTTTCAAATTTCTCTTTCAAATACAATTCGCCTTGTTCAAAATCATTCTTTTTCTTGCCCGGCTTTGAGTGCCGACACCTGCCTTCATTCTCCTGGTCGGCTTTTGCCTTAGGGGAGTCGCTCTTTTCGTGATTCTTGCCTCCCTTTTCTTTCAGTTCTTTCTCTTGGTCCGATGGCATTAACCCTTTCATCATCTTCAGGGCTTTATAAGCTTTCTCCTCTTTCACTTTTTTCATGTCCTTTTCATAATGGCGAATTCCACTTAAGTGGGAAATCAATAATCTTGTTGTGACAGAAACCTAAAACAAAACCATAAAAATTCAATTACAGTCAGGCATGGTGGTGCACACCTTTAATCCCAGCATCCAGGAGGCAGAGGCTAGCGGATCTCTGTGAGTTCGAGGCTAGCCCATTTTACAAAGTGAGTTCCAGGACAGCCAGGGCTGTTACACGGAGAAACCCTGTCTCGAAAAATCAAAATTAAAAAAAAAAAAATAAATTCAGTTACAGTGTTAACCTGCAAATAACAAGCCAACAGCCTTGGAAGACTAATAGTCTCCACTCAGAACCGCTGTGGGAAAAGGCCATGTACAGACAGACCCTTGCTCTAAATTACAGAAATGTAGCCAACAGATAGAGTGTCATCTAGATTGAGAATGAAATCGATGAAACAAAAGCAGAACCCGAAGAATTCTATTAGCTATTTAAACTATAATTCCAGTGTAGACCATGTGACATACCAGTGGGTGAAGGAACTGGGGGTGCCACTACCTTTTCACCCTCGTATTCTTTTTCTGGGAACTCGGGGACGTAGTGCTGCACTGGGAGGTCCAGATCCAGCTTCCCTGCTTCCCACAGTTTGGCCAGAGCTACCATGGTGAGGCTTTTGCTGATGCTTGCGATTCTCATGACCGTCTCTGGTTTGCAGGGGACCCGGTTCTCCACATCTGCGTAGCCTAAACCTTCAAGAGAAATAAAGCAAAAAGTCTGACACTGAAATTGGATCAACTAAAACACACTATGTGTCGCTTTTATGAGATATTTAAACTGGACTCAGGAGGGATGAGAGTCTTGCCTATACGGACGATAGAAAGCCTAACGATTTAAGTTTATAGCTAATTGGAATTTTACCTGGTGCCCAACAATTTCCCATCTGATATTTTCAGATATTATTAATTTTTCTTATCTTAACAATATGATGATTACACCTCTTTTTGTGTTTTTCAGACAGGGTCTTGGCACATAGCCTTGAACTCAAGATGCTCCTGCTTCCATCTGGGATTACAGGTTTTGTGATGGCTATTCTTGGTTGTCAACTTAACTACATCTGGAATTAATCAAAACACTAAAATGGAGGCACTTGCTAGGGGGTTCTGCTTAATTTGAAATGGAAAGATCTACTTTCTAATCCAGATCTTTGAGGCAGGAATACACACCCTTAATCTGGATCTAATCTGGGCCAAGCCTCTTGCTAGAAGTCTATAGAAGGACATAGAAGAAGGAAGCTTTCTCTCTCTGTCCGCTTACCCTCACCTTGCTAGCAAGTCCATTCCTTCACTGGCATCAGAGCCTACTTCTCTGGGATTCCAGCATGGACTGAAGACCAGCTGAGACATCCAGCCTTGTGGACTAAGCAATTCTTGGACTTTCCATTCATACCCAGCCATTGTTGGAGTAGCTAGACCATAGCCTGTAAGTCATTCTAATAAATACCCTTTATATACACATACACACAATATACACATATATACACATGTATATGTATATATGTATACATATATATCCCTTTCTCTCTGTATGTATATATATATATATATCATCTAGATTGAAAAAGAAATATATGAAACAAAAGCAGAAACCAAAGAATTCTATTAAATATTTAAAATATAATTCCAGTATAAACTGTATAACATACCAGTGAGAATACATACATACATGCACACACACATATACACACACATATATATACATATATATTCTATAGGTTCTATTACTCTAGAGAAACCTAATATACATTTTGGTACCAGAAGTGGGATGACAGATGTTGCAGCCAGATCTATATCATCATGCTTGCTATTCCACATTTTAAATAATTTACAGTTTTTAAAGTAAATGTCGAGACAGGCCCGGCGGCGGAGACAAGCAGACGCAGGTAGGCCTGTGGCGGTGGCCCGTGGAGGTAGACGGGCCCAGCGGCAGCAGCCGACAGGGACATTCGGACCCGGTGGCAGCCGGCAGAGACATTCAGGCCCAGCAGCGGCCCACAGAGGTAGACGGGCCCAGCGGCGACCCGCTGAGGTAAACGGGCCCGGCGGCAGCGGCAGACAGGGACATTCAGTCCTGGCTGCAGCCCGCAGAGACATTCAGGCCCGGTGGCGGCCCCCAGAGGCAGACAGACCCAGCGGCAGCTGACAGGGACATACAGGCCCGGCGGCGGCGGACCGCAGAGGTAGACAGGCCCAGGGACGGAGACAAGCAGACACAGCTTGGAACAGGGACGCCCCTAACCCCAACATTTGGGGAAGAAGCTATCTCCGTGGGTCAGAACCAGAACGAATCTGAACACTCCGTCTGAGGACAACCCAGGGCTCAGCTGCTGATCCTGTGAAACCCAACAACTTGGAGGTGTTGGTGAGACTACCCTGCTCAGTTGAAACCCATCTGGGAGAGGATTCAGATGCCTACAGTTTAAAGTCTGAAGAAACAAGATCAGCTGAGGAGTTGACAAATGAACAAAACGTAACCTGGGAACACAGAAGAAGGCGCTACCCAGACACCAAACCAGATCACCAGAATCATAAGTATATAATTCACCGATCGAAATCAGCTGCCCCTGAAGAAATAGCCCAATAGCACCAATTTAACCAAGAACCACTACTAAACCAAGACTAAAAATTAGAACAAGAGAGGCACTCTCAGACACAGACACCACCTGCACCGCACAGAGGAAGAGATGAGTAGACGCCAGTGCAAAAATACAGGCAACAACATAAAGACCTATATGGCAACATCAGAACCTAGTGATTCTACACCTGCAAGACCTAAACATACCATGACAGAAGAAACAGAAGAAATCAACCCTAAAAATGACTTTAAGAAGATGATAGAGGCCCTTAAAGAAGAAATAAAACATTCCCTCAATGAGGAAATAAAAACTTTCCTTAAAGAGGAAATGAAAAACTACCTTAAAGAGGAAATAAAAACTTTCCTTAAAGAGGAAATAAAAAACTCCCTTAAAGAGGAAATAAAAACTTCCCTTAAAGAGGAAATGAAAAACTCCATTAAAGAGGAAATAAAAAACTCCCTTAAAGAAATGGAAGAAAAAACGAACAAAAAATGGGAAGAAATCAAATCAAGCCAAGAAAAAGCAATTAAACAGATGAAAGAAACATTCCAAGATCTGAAAAATGAATTTGAGACAATAAAGAAAACACATGCTGAGGGAATGCTGGAAATAGAAATCCTGACAAAACGAACAGGAATTACAGAAACAAGCATAACCAACCGATTGCAAGAGATAGAACAGAGAATCTCTGACACTGAAGACACGATAGAGAAAATAGATTCGTCAGTCAAAGAAAACACTAAAGACAAAAGAGTCGTAACACAAAACGTCCAGGAAATTTGGGACACCATGAAAAGACCAAACCTAAGAATAATAGGGATAGAAGAAGGAGAAGAATACCAACTCAAAGGCACAGAAAATATATTCAACAAAATCATAGAAGAAAACTTTCCTAACCTAAAGAAAGAAATACCTATGAAGATACAAGAAGCTTACAGAACACCGAATAGGCTGGATCCAAAAAAAAAAAGTCCCCTCGCCACATAATAATCAAAACACTAAACACACAGAATAAAGAAAAAATATTAAGAGCTGCAAAGGAAATGGACCAAGTAACATATAAAGGCAAACCCATCAGAATAACACCAGACTACTCAATAGAGACTATGAAAGCTAGAAGATCATGGACAAACCTCATGCAGACACTAAGAGACCACGGATGCCAACCCAGACTATTATACCCAGCAAAACTCTCAATCACCATAGGCAGAGTAAACAAAATATTCCAGGATAAAACCAGATTTAATCAATACCTTTCCACAAACCCAGCCCTACAGAAAGCACTAAAAGGGAAAATTCAACCCAAAGAAGCTAAACACATCCATGAAAAATCAAGCAATAGATAATCCTACACCAACATACACCACAGAAGGACAACACAACACAACCACAAAAAATAACAGGAATTAACAATCACTGGTCATTAATATCCATCAATATCAATGGTCTCAACTCACCTATAAAAAGACACAGGCTAACAGAATGGATAAGAAAACAGGACCCATCCATATGCTGCATACAAGAAACACACCTTAACTCCAAAGACAGACACTACCTCCGAGTAAAGGGCTGGGAAAAGGTTTTCCAAGCAAATGGACCTAAGAAACAAGCTGGTGTAGCTATCCTAATATCTAATAAAACAGACTTCAAACTAAGGTAAATGTCACCATTCTTCATATTCTTTATATTGTAGTCTTCTCCATTTTTGAGTATCATCACTGAGCTCTTTAAAATAGCTAGCCATAAAATGAATGTAAAAACATGTCAAATTCCCTAGCCACCCATTAAATCCAGCTGCAACCAGCAGAAAAACAATATAATGTTAATTTTTAAAAGCTTCTTCTAGAAAAACAAAGTTTGGTTTTCATCTTCTGTACAGGGTAAAAGTGTGCAATTAGATGTTAGAAATATAAAGAACCGAGTCTGAAAAAAATAAAGCGGTAAATGAAAATATTTCTATAAAACTCCCACTTACAAAGCTGGCACTTATTAAATTCTTTTTATTACTTTTATTCTCTCTCTCTCTCTCTCTCTCTCTCTCTCTCTCTCTCCTTTCATAATCCTCCCTGGTTTTGTGTGTGTGTGTACATACGTACATACATACATGTATGTACACATATAGAAGCCAGAGGACAATTTGCAAGAGGTGGTTCTCTCCTTCCATCATATGGGTCTCTGGGATTGACCTCAGATTGTCAAGTTTGGACTCTCTGGGCACCAAGCATGCACATGGTGCCCAGACATACATGCAGGAAAAACGCTCCTACATATCAGATGTATGCCCACAGCGGCTAGACCTAAGATTCAGATCCTCTGAAACTGAAGTCACAGTTATGAGCCGCCATGTGGGAACCTAATCTGGACGCTCTGCAAGAACAGCAAGTGTTTTTAACCTCCGAGTCATCCCTCTTGCCCTGCCCCTGTTGTGCTTTCTGAGTCAAAATCTTGCTGTATATACCCCAGGTGGCCTCAAACTCAAGGTGATCCTCCTGCCTCAGCTCTTCAGTGCTAGGGTTATAGGCATGGGTAACCATGCCTGGCTAATTAGATTTTTTGCCACAAGATTTTTCACCAATTAGTTATATTGATTAGAATAGACATATACTCAGGGGAAGTGTAATTTTTCAGAACCTCACTGCCACCAGCAATGTCTTCTAAAACTACTGTTTTCCTTAAATAATGTCTGAAATATCATTTACTAAAAACCGAGGTGACGAACTGAAGCAATTTGTCTGCAACAGTGAAGTTATATTCTGAAACAGTGCCTTGATAAACTTATTATGAAACGAATAGAACTGCGTCTCTCAAAGCTTCTAACTGTGGGGGAAGGAGTGGGGACCAGGGTCTCACCTGACTCAGGCTGGCAACTGTGTGACCTTGAACTTCTGATCCCCAAGCTTCCACCTCCAGAGCAATGGGACCATAGGTCCATACCATTTATGTGGTACAGGAGATCATACTGAGGGCTTGTGCCCAAGAGCAAACACTCTACCAACTGAGCTGCATCCCATACCACTTCAAGTTTTTTTTCGATCAAAACAAAACAGTTAACACTTCTGCCTAATAAAAATAATAACAGATTGCAAAAATAATAATTATTGGTTGTAACTCATTAAGGACAAGGGCTATTGTGTGTCCCTAGTATTTACTACAGTGCCTTTTATAAAAATGGGGAATAAAAAACTTACTGAATTAAAGAATAAAATATACAGGAGCTGACATTTTATTTACTCATCAGGGCTATCTACAAGGGCTACAATGTGATAGTAGATATTTAATGGATTGTTCTACATTCCGTTTTCAGATCAATAAATCCACTCTTCAGAGTAAACTGGGAGAAGAAACAAGCCATTTTGAACATTTCCATTTTACTTGAGTAACATTTTAATTATTTACTTACTTTTGGATTTGAAGCCAGGCTTTACACATTAAGGTTACACAAGTGATTCCACTGAGCTGCACGCCTAGCCCGGTTAGTTACATTTTAACTTTGCAGGGATGGATAAAACCGCCTGATTATTCGACAGATACATTGTCTCTACAGTATGTGCCACTTTTTGGAACTCCAGTAAAATATCAGTATTTTATTTCACTAAGTAACAAAATGAGCCCACTAAATAATACTTGCTCAACCCACCTTCGGACCAGACTTCTTTTCCATCTACAGAAACTCCAACCACTATGCCGGGTGCGCCAACCTCATCCTAAGAGAAAAGAAGAAAAGATCTAGTTGGTTCAAAAGTGCAGTCTCTGCACACAAGAGGCGCTCTCAGGCTGGGCCCCGCCTACTCAGACCCCGCCCACTCTCCGGCCCCGCCCACAGGGGGCAAGGGTTCTGCTCAGTTTGCGGTGGCCTGCGAGGGGTTCACAGGGCTCGCTCTCTAAAGGGGAAGGGGCGGTCCCCTCTGCGGCCGGTGACCTCAGCTGCGACTTGAGCAACCCCGAGAGCGTCAACCCGCGGCCGGGCGGTCGGGAAACGGGAAATCTGTCTCGGAAGCCGCCGCCCTGGCGTCCGCTAGGCCCGCACCTTGATCCGATGCAGCAGATCGCGGCTGCTCTCGATGGCTCTGGAGAAGCCCCTGGCTGCGGGCGGTGCAGGCGTGTGCGGGCCCCCGGGGCTCAAGGCCTGCTCTTGCGGCAGCTCGGCGCCCGCAGCCTCCGGGTCCGCGGGGGACTGAATGGGGCCAGCGCCCCGCAACCCCACCGCCAGCTTCGCCCCGAGCGCCAGCCCGAGCCCGAGCCCCAGGCCCCCGGCCCAGCCAAGGCCCAGCACGGGCAGGGCGGGTCGCCCGTGCGCCCCGCGCCGTCCTCCGCTCCAGGCCGGGCCCGTGGCGGCCGAAGCCCGAGCTGTCACACTTGACAGGAGCCGGTACATGTCGCCGCTGTCGAGCCCGCTGCCTCCCTGCTCGCGCAGGCCCGGCCCGCGGCGGGCAGGACGAGGGGCGGGGCGGGGGCGGAGCCTTACAGTCCCGCGCAGTTGAGTCCCTAAGTGTGAGCGACGAGCGCATCGAGCGTCTGTCTGTTCCTGGTCTCCTTTCTGCCTTCTGGCTCCTAGTCCTCACTGGTTCCTCCCCTCCCTTTATCGCTTTCTTCTTTCTTCCTCTCTTTCATGCCTCTTTCCTCCCTATCTCTTTACTTCCTTGATCTCTCCCCTCCGCCTCTTCTCTTTCTTGCCTGCTTTTGCTCTGGCTTCCCTCATTCCTCGCTCTATCCTTTCTTTATCGCCTTCACTTACTTTAGTTCTGTTTCTTTCCCTCTCTTTCTCTTCCCACTTGATTTTCTCTCTCTCCCTCTAGCCTCTCTTTCCTTATTTTCTCCTCCTCCCTACTCTCCCTTCTTTCTTGCTTCTCCCCTCCCCAAACACAGGTGACATCCTTAGACAAGTTTCCTGTCCAGTGTCCCATCAGCAAACACCCTCTTGCCACCGTATGCACACCTTAATAATACTAAGCCCTGGGCATCACTGAGATGCTCAGTGATTAAAGCGCTTGCCATGCACACATGAGGACTGGAATTCAAATCCCCAGAATTTCACTGGATGAAAATGCCCAATGGGCATGATGCCTGCCTGCAACTGGCAAGGTCTAGGTTTGATTAAGAAACCCAGCCTCAGTCAATAAGTTAGAAGAGCAATTAAAGATAATTCCCAACATAATATGGGGCTTTCACATGTTCCTCCCACATAAATGCAAATATGTATATACACAGGCACACACCACACACACACATGAAAATGGAAAAAAACTATAATGGGTTTTATCACTTTCATTTTTTTTTTAGATTTACTTATTATGTGTACAGTGTTCTGCTTGCATGTATGCCTGCAAGCCAGAAGAGGGCACTAGATCACCATGTGGGTGCTTGGAATTGAACTCGGGACCTCTCCATAAGAGCAGCCAGTGTTCTTAACCTCTAAGCAATCTCTCCAGCTCTGTGACTTTTGGGGGAGAATTGTATATCTTGACTCACCTTCCTGCTCAGTGACAGTCACGCTAGCAAACACACGGTGCTTATTCTGTACCAGACACAACTCTGAGCCCTTGACATGTGGTCCCGTTAGGCATCAAAACCACTCTGGAGTTGGTTGTGTTCTCATTGCCATCAGACACATGAGGACACTGGAGTAAAAGGTGATTGAGGGATTTGTCCAAATCTACAAAGAGGGTAGGTGGTGGGTGGCCCGAAATTTACATTCTCAGCCTTCCTGTCCACAGAAAGTTTGAAGTAGGCTTCTCCTAGCAGAGGCATGGGCTTTGGGAAGCTGGGGGGTGTGTATTGGCTGAGACCTTCGGCTTCCCAGTGGTGCCAGTGGAGGCAGCTGCAGCAAGTATAACATGGCCAGGGTCCACTGGGATGGCGCAGCTGCCCTTTGGTGCTCAGGCCTGTTCCCTGCTGCACTTGCTGGCTTCTGGGGGTGCCTAGATAGTAAAAGTCCTCGTGCATGCCTCCTTTGCAGCTATATAGTTAAAAACGCCCTCCTTCCCCTCTCGCGTGGGGGGAATAAAATAAGCAGCTCCCACTGGTTAAGTGTTAATAATTCATTTTCTATTCTAAGATGGTCTTTGAATTTGCAGCTCAGGATGTGCCTGGTGTGACGGGCTCAGGCCCCTCCCTTCCCACTTTGCACCCACCTCCTGTCTGCAATTCTACCTCAGTTCTCTGAAAATAGAAGACAGATGCTTGCCATCCTGAGTGCAGAGTTCTTCTTCTTTCTAGAATGTTCCTTTTTTTTTTTTCCTCAATGTTGCTTTCTTCTGAATATTATACCCTATTGCAGTCCTCAGCCCCGGGTTACAGTTTCCCTTAACTTTTTGGCTTTGACTTTGAAATCTATCTGTCAATGATTTGTGAGTTCCTGCCCAGCTGAGGCTTAGTTTCAATGACTGACACATGGTAAACTTCAACAATATTATTGAAGTCTGTGTGAGGGTTATGGGAGATGGCTTGGCACAGCTGGAAGACCCAAGTTCAATTCCTAGCACTCACATGAACTGGGCTAGATAGTGTGTGCTAGTGTGAGAAACGAGTTTTTTGTTTTGTTTGTCAAAGGTAATCCAGGGCAGCTTTGAACTCACAGAGATCCAGACAGATCTCTGCCTTCTAGGTGCTTTAATCCTAGTGCTAGGATTAAAGGTGTGTATCACCACTATCTGGCCTCTATGTTTAGTCTAGTGGCTTGTTCTATGATCTTCAGGCAAATTTTATTAGGGTACACAATATATCACCACACCTGCCATCAAGCCTACCAAATCTGACAACCGGGACCTCGGGACCAACACGGTCAAAGGAGAGAATGACTTACTCCTGCAAGGGGTCCTTTGACCTCTACCCGCTACAGGAACATTCTGAAAGTCCTACCATCTGTGAGTCACTGTGTCAACAAAGGTTCTCTCACTGACCAAACGCTAGCCAGGTTCCTCTCAGTCTTCTGCATTACCAGGCCTCAGTCTTGGCCCTCAAACACTTGAACAAACACACCTTTTCTCACAGCTCAAGGCTGGATTGCTTGAAATGACCATGTTTTTCTTCAAAATACCTGGCTGAGGAAACTCAGAGCTTTCAAAAAAGGTTATTGTTTGTTCTAGGCACCACCGAAATAGAGTCCCTGTCTCCCTGTCTCCCTGTCTCCCAGTGGGGGGTAGGGGGACCTTTCTTGATAAGGCATAAGTGCCAGTTAGCAAACTGGATAGAATTCCCATGGAGCAAAGTCCTTCTGCTTTTAGTGACTTTCCACGCTCCCGACTCAGCTCAAGCCGTCACCACCCACTCTCTCTTCTCCCACCCCATCACCTCTGCCCACATCCTGTGGAGCTCAGCTCTTTCTCTGCCTTGGCAGCAATAGACTACAGTCTATCTTGCTGCCTTAACTGGTGTCCAGCTGTGTCTGCCTTGCTCACACATCCATCCAATCGGTCCTGTTGAAAACGTGGCCCTTTCAAAACAAGATCTTCTTGTGTGCATTCACTCTGCGGTTCATGGAGCTGTGCATTTAAGGTTTGTGTGATTTTCCTGTCTGCATTGTAATCTTTAATGTAAAAGCTGATAACAAAATACAATCCTGGAAGATCCTGATGAAGGATAATTTAGGAGCTATAAGCAGAAAAGGCTGCATACCCTGACATGCGGCGGCAAACTCACAAACAGGCGTGAAGACTGCGAACACAGAGGAACAGAAATTTGGTGCGATTACAGGTGCTAATGCTACAGACTTTTCTTTTTAAAAGACTCTATCTGTGGGCTGGGGTGATCAGTGGGTAGAGCGCTTGCCTAGTGTGCTGGGTTCCATCCCAAGCACCACATAAACTAGGTGTGGTGGCACATGCCTAGAATTCCAGCACTTGGAAGGTGGAGGCTGGCGGATCAGAAGTTTGCATTTTTTAGATCTCCACCTATGAAGTCCTGGATCACATCCTTTTTAAAGTGTCCTTTCTTTCACCCAGTGCATGGAGTCAGTGCGTGCCAACACATGGACCACAGCTCACCCTTCTTTATTATTAACTATGTTTCTATTCAAAAAGATAAAACTTGAAATTGTTCTAGATATGCCTTCCTATTCTGTTGCTGGGGTTGACTGTTCCTTCACATGGGGAAAAACTGCATTCACATCAGTTTGTTCGAGGACCCGGTGCAAGATTCAAGCAGCAAAACCCCAACTTAGCAGATCCAATTCCAAGCTTAAGGAAAAAGGAGCAAAGATCCACTGCAAATGAATGGACTATGATACAATCAATGCTCTTTCAAAAATGTTTGCATTCTGCAACTGTAGTTACATGGCCATTTTAGGTGTCTCTCTCTGTGTATGTGTATTATATATATATCAGCATACTTTTCAAAAACAAATATGGAGCACTTCATGAATTTGAGTGTCATCCTTGCACAGAGGCCATGCTAATCTTCTCTGTATCGTTCCAGTTTTAGTATGCATGCTGCCGAAGTGAGCATGGCTTGCTGCTTTTCAACAAGCAGTAGTATTGCATGTATGGCTGTAACACAGTTCACTTATGCACTTACTAGTGGACTGGGTTATTCTAGTTTTAACCATTGCACACGAAGCTGCTACAAACACTCACAGTTTCTTGTCGAAATGCAGGTTTTCATTTCTCTTAGAAATTACACTAGAAGTGGGATTGCAGAGTCATCCCCTAACTCTGTATTGAATTGCGCTCCAAAGGGCGGCATTTCTCCTGCCCACTAGCATGGCGTCTCAGTTGCAGTTCCTCTGCGTAGCTGCCAACGTTGGCTTTCTGTGGACAGCCACCCCAGCAGGTAGGAACTGAATCTCACTGAGGTTCTGCTTTGCATTTCCTCTGAGAGCTGCTGCTGCTAAGTTCAGTGGCTGTTTACACATCTTTTCCTTAGTTATAAGTGCTCTTTTTTATAAATTAAGATATACTTTATGTACAGCAATGTAGTTTACACATTAATTAAAACTGTAGTAAAATGATTTGATATAGTTTCAACAGAAGAAAAGGGGGGGAGACCGAGATTAGAAAAACCCCTCCCCCAAAACAAAAAATTACTTTTTCTAAGTGGGTCAATGCAAAAATATATTCAGTAGTCTTGTCTAACTCTTATTGCATTGAGGATCAATAGAATTATAAAAGAATTGGTGCACACCTTTAATCCCAGCACTCAGGAGGAAGGGGCAGGTGGATCTCAGTAAGTTCAAGGCCAGCCTGATCTACAGAGTGAGTTCCAGGACAGTCAGGATCACACAGAGAAACCCTGTCTCAAAAAAAAAAAAAAAAAAAAAAAAAAAAAAAAAAATATGAAAAGAACCATTGTGGATTCAACTTTCTGGATATTGAAGTAGCACATACATCTTTTGTGGAGTAATATCCATTCAAGTCTCCCCCTCTCATTTTGTTCATTTTGTAGATTATTTTATTTATGTGTACGTGTGTACCTAAGTGTATGGGGGCCAGTAGAGGGCATCAAATGCCCTAGAACCGGAGTTACAGGTAATTGTGCTCTCCTTGTTGGGGGAACCAAGCCCTGGGTCCTCTGCAAGAACAGCAAGATCTTAGCCACTGAGCCATCTCTCCAGCCCCCTTGACTTTGTTTTGTTCATTTGTTTGTTGCTTTATTTATTTATTTATTTATTTATTTATTTATTTATTTATTGAAATAGGCTCATGTTTTACAGTTCAGGTGGGCCTGGAATTCACTAAGTACCCCAGCTTGTCCTAAAATTCCTGACCCTCTTGCCTTAGCACCACAAGTAATTTGACTACAGGTGTGCACCATCACGGCTGGAACTTCTACCTATCTCTTTTAAAATCTAAATATTAATTCCATTTTACTTCATATGTGTTTTACCTGTATGTATGTATATGTACCATGTGTGTGCCTAGTTAGAAGAGGCGGGTCGCATTCCTTGGAACTGGAGTTACAGACAGTTGTGAGCCACCCTGTGGATCCTGGGAATTGAACCCAGGTCTTCTGCAAGAGCAGCCAGTGCTGTGAACCACTGAGCCATCTCTCCACCCCCATCTGCCCATTTCTATAACAGTCTTGAATGATAAAATGAAGAAGTGACTAGTGGGTTGCGATTAGGTTAAGGACTGGGGTGGGAGAAGGGGAGAAGGGTGAAGCATTTATCTAATTATTCTTTTTCAATAAAAACTCGGGAGTCAGATGTTGAAGTGAGAACCTGATGATGAGAGAAACGGTGGAGAAACAACCAGGCTTCCTTGCTCTCTCCTTCCTCTATCCAACAGGACCAAGAATCTCTCTAAGCCCCTCCCTACTACTTCCTGTGTCTCTCTATATGTTCTTGGTCCTCCAAAACCTCTATAGCTAATTTTGGTCAGCTAGTAGCTAGCTCTGCCCTCTTATTTAAAGTAAACTTTATTGGCATTCTCCTGAGTGTCAGAGTGCAATCAAAATATCCCACATTTCCCCCTTTCTTGTCTAAATAAAAAGGGAAGGTTTTAACTCTAACACAGTAAAACTATATACAAATTAGTAGGTCTTTCTAAGGATTGTATCAGTCAATATTTCTTATATGGCACAGATATCAAACCACTTTTTAAAAGATAAAACATGAATTACCAGCTGATAATGATTATAATCGACATTATGTCAACCCCAGCTAAGTTGATTTTTCATTTAATTTTTCTCTTTTCAAACTATCCATTGTGGAATCATACAGAGACCTAACTCCCTACATCCTAATACTGCTCCCCATTCTAAACATGGGTTAAAAAACTCTTTTTTTTTAAACTAATTCCTTCTTCACGCATTCCCAGGTGTCTCACCAGATCTGCTGATGACAACAGTAAAGTGTGAGGCTGGCCGCACAGCTGGGCAGGGAACATGGGCAGTGCATGGCCTGGCCGAGAGGAGCTGCAGGTGCTCACATGTAGACGGGGCCTGAGAGTGTGTGGTGGTGGCAGCAGCAGTAAAAGCCTGAGCAGTGCTGAGGCAACTGACCCAGTGTGGCAGCAGCCTGAGGAAGGGATCCAGGGGAAGCTGGCAACCCACAGTACAAAGTGGAAACATGGGGACATGCCTAAGAAGCCCACGTGGCAGGAAGCAAGGGCATGGGGCTGCATGAAGGCAGAGCCAACCCAGTGGTGGGCGGCTAACTCTGGCAGCATTTGGGGCTCGGCCACCTGTGGTGTTTGGGGCTGGAGATGGGCAGCAGCTGGAGGCTGCTATTGAGAGGCTGCAATGGGGAAAACCCCCAGAATCCCATGGAAGGCCTGGAGGGAGGAGGGAAAGCCAGCCGTGGTGGTGACTCCAGCAGCTGCAAAGCCAGAGGCAAGCAGCTGCCTCACCTCATGATCTCCTGCCCCACGTTGGCTGCCAGATGAAGCACTTATCTAATTATTCTTTTTCAATAAAAACTCAAGAGTCAGATATCGGGGTAAGAACCTGGTTGATCAGAGAAACAGCAGAGAAGTGACCAGTGACCTCCTCACTCTCTTTTTCTTCAATCCAAAAGGGCCGAGAATCTTTCTAAACCCCTCCCTACTACTTCCTGTGTCTCTCTATATGTCCTCAGTCCTACAAAATCTCTGTGGCTAATTTTGGTCAGCTAGTAGTTAGCTCTACCCTCTACTTTAAAGTAAACTTTATTGTCAGTTTTGGGAGTATCAGAGTGTGATCAAATATCCCACAACAGAAGAATGCTGAGTATAGTTAAAAGATTGATCTGAATTATTCTGGTGGTGATAGGCCTGTTCAGCTTGGCTGTGGAGTAGGATACATGTTTTATATTTCATTAATTGTCATAGAAACACACATACACAAATATTAGGAGAAAAACCAGGGTATGTTGTTTGTTTTTGCTCTTTTCGGGGATCTGCTACCCAGCTCCCAAATAAATCATTCACAGAGGCTTATTCTTATTTATAAATGCCAGGTCTTAGCTTGGCTTGTTTCTTGCCTGCTTTCCTTAATTTTAAATTATCCCCTCTACCTTTTGCCTCTGGGCCTTTTCCTTTTCTTACTGTTGTGTATCTTACTTTTACTCTTAACTCCATGGCTGGCTGTGTAGCTGAGTGGCTGATCTTTGGTGTTCTCCTCCTTCTCTTCCTCTTCCTAGATCTCTCTTCTCTCAGATTTTTCCTTCTATTATTTTTTTCTGCCTGCCAGCCCAACCATCCTTTCTCCTGCCTTGCTATTGGCTGTTCAGTTCTTTATTAGACAATCAGGTGTTTTAGACAAGCACAGCAATACAGCTTCATAGAGTTAAATGCAACATAAACAAAAGTAACACACCTTAAAATAATATTCCCCAACCAGGGCAACCTGAATTACATTGATAGGTTGTGTTTATGTTACTGTCATATCCATGGTATTTTACAGTAGTTTTATAAAATGTTACCAATGCAGGAATTTGTCCTTTAGAAATATTATGGGATCTATAAGCAATAAGTTATATTACCTATGAGGGCATGTGGATATACAGTTATTTCCAAATTAGGTTAAGTTTTAAAATGCAATTAAGAAACAAACCCTTATCAGCCTCATAATGTGTGTCTTTGTGTATTATAAGGCTATTACACAACTTTCAAAGTTCAGCTCAGGTCCTGTCTCCCCCACCCCCCATAGACTTCACCGATTGGTATCTGCCCTACCATTTGCTCTACTACCTTGATCTTATGTGTCCTGGTTTGTTTGTGCCAGCTGTTCTGATTTGGAAGGCAATCCACTGAAGGCACAGCTTTGCCTCCGCCCCTCCCCCCATATAAAGCCAGGATTGCTTTGTTTGGTGAGTCTGAATCTGGATGGTAAGCTTGGTCCTCACTTTGTTCATCTGTAAACTAATTATAACTGCATTGCAGGGTTGCTGTGAAGGTGAAATGTGCTTCAACAGGAAGAAACCAAAACAAAAAACAAGTGATAGAATAAACAGCAGGAATGATCAGAACTGTTTATTCCCCTCAAACATTGTTGTTGTTGTTTTATTTTACTGAAAATAAAAACAATGAGCTGAAGAGATGGACCAGCAATTAAGACTGCATAACTGCGCTGAGCAGTCGTGGCACACGCCTTTAAATCCAGCACTCAGGAGGCAGAGGCAGGGGGATCTCTGTGAATTTGAGGCCAGCCTGGTCTATGGAGCTAGTTCCAGGACAGGTAAGGCTACACAGACAAACCCTGACTTAAAAAAAAAAAGACTGTATAACTGTTCTTGAAGAGGCTCCAAGTTCAGTTCCCAGCACTCATACCAGGCAGCGGACAACCTCCCGTAGCTCCACTTGCAGGGATCTGTGGCCTCTTTTGGTCTCCATGGCCATTGCACTCACTCACATGCATAAACCCACACTCAACACACACACACACACACACACACACACACACGTATATAAACAATAAAAAAAAAAGATCAGAACAATAACAAGATGCTAAGTGGCGTACTTACATAATCGCAGCACTTGGAAGGCTAAGGCAGGGGTATTTCAAATTCAAGTGCAGCCTGGGTTACTGTCCTAATTCTGTTTCTGTTGCTGTGTGATTAAAAACACTGACTGAAAACAATTTGGGGGAGGAAAAGGTTTCTTTGGCTTACAGGTCGAAGGCCATCACTGATGGAAGCCAAGGCAGGAACTCAAGGCAGGACCTGAAGCACAGATCATAGAGGAACGCTACTTACTGGCTTTCTCCCTGTGGCTTGCTTATTCTGCTTTCTTATACCACCCAGGACCGCCTGCCCAGGGTGACACCATCCACAGTGGGCTGAATCCTCCCACATCAACCATCAATCAAGAAAATACCCCCCAGACTTGCCACAGTACTCTCCAATGAAGGTCATTCTTCAACTGAGGTTCCCTCTTCACAGGTCTAGGCTTGTGCTAGCAGGAAAAAAATAATACCAGCACAACTACATAGCAAGATTCTGTCTCAAGACAAAATGAAAGAAAAGAAAAGGTTTGCCAGGCACCGACCTTCTTTCGTTCCTTTGCTACCGCACAGGAAGCAGCCCTTCAGTTAAACAAGCTCAAACAGGTTGTTTTCCTCCCAAATTTCTCTCTCAAAACCTCTCAATCAGTTGGTCACTGCGCAGGGATTAAAGACCAACTAGGAATTCAGTTTCAATCACCTGAGGGAGCCAGCCTGTTCTGCTCTTGGGTGGAAACAGGTGGACAGTGAGTAAGTAGTCTTTTCTTGAAGTGTCATAAAGACCTTTCAAAAGAAATTAATCAAGTACCATGAATGCAGCCCCTCTGCCATCATGGGAATCTTGAAACTCTTTAAACTGAGTGAACCCTGAGGACCTCTCTAGGCTCTAGGTCCTCCCCTAGATTCTGCAATGTCTCTACAGCTGCCTGTGTCCTCTGCCTGGGCCGCAGGCCTGGTGGGTGGCATGATTCCCTTGATGCGTGAGCCGGGTAATGGGTGGTTTTTTTCAGTCAGATCATTTCTCCTATAGTCTCAGACATATTTACCTCCTGGGAAAATGGAAAGGATTTTTGTTTGGGGGCAAAAACAAAGAATGGAGCTGGGGAGATGGCTCAGTCTGCAAAGTGTTTGTTAGACCAACATGGGGACCTGAGTTCGGATCCCCACCACTCACATAAAAAGCTGGGCATAGCAGGATGCACCTGCAGCCCCAGGACTGGGGAGGTGAAGACAGGGGCGTCTTTGGAGCTCAATGGCCAGCCAGCTTAGCCAAAACTGTGAGCTCCGGGTCCAGTAAAGAGACCCTGTCTCAAAATAGTGTTTATTCTGCTTCAAGGGACTTCTTTATAGCAGCACTTGATAGGCCGCTCCTGGGAGGGGCCACTCAGACTACCATTCATTCACAAGGCCAGCAGGTCACCAAGAGGCTCAGTCTGCAGAGTAGAGGGAGGGAGAGGCCCTGAGCCTGGCTGAGCAGGCTGTGCACCTTGCACAAGTGTCTGCAATCCTGCCACGGCTTCTATTTGCCAAGCCATAGGCTGGCTCCAGGGGAAGGACACCTTTTCCTAGCATACCCTGAGCAATGTGCACTCCTGGCAGACCAGGACAAACGTCCAGACTTAGGACTTATCGATGAGCTGTGTGGAGGAGCCAGCAGGTGAGTCTGTCTTGAGGAAGGACTTAAAGAGCGACAGAGAGAAGGGACATTTCAGAAGGGTGTTGGAAGGGGTACAGACACCCACCCAATGAAACTAGTCCCAGAAAGACAGACAAGGTGAGAGACTGGAGGCCTGAAAATGCAGAGCCTTTGTCAACATGAGTTTTTTGTGACAGGGAGTGGTTCTGGCTGCTGGAGGCGAGGCAGGAAGGTGGCGGCAGCAGATGCTGCGGGCCATACAAGGCCCGTTGAGGACTCTGTGCTCTACATGTAGCTGCTGACTCTCCAACCCTGTTGGGAGCTGAAAGAATATGCAGAGGGCTTGCTCTTAATGCAGTTTCCTTAGCTCAAGCCCCGGGCCTGGGTTCTGAGTCAGTAGGTCTGCGGACAGACCAGGAATAAGCGTCTTCAAGAATTTTCCCACAGGAGAGTGTCTGGGGGCTCATGGAGCAGGGGTCGCCAGATGCAAAGGACAGGGTGAGAGGCAGCTGGTAGAATTCAATTTACAAGTGCCCAATGCCTGGTATGTAACCTCAGAACACAGCCCCTCATTAATCCACTCTTAAGTATTTCTAACAACCGTATAAAGTGTAAAGAGAGCAGATGGTAGAGCCAGAGGCAAGGATTCCAGGCTCAGCTCTCCCACCAAGATGGTGGGTCACTCTAGGCTCATCATTTCCCTTCTGAATTGCAGTCTATGCTGGAAGCCAGCACACAATCTGAGGCCACTTTCGGTCATACGATGTCAACGATGTCAACGTTCTATACGTCCCAGCAAGGGGTTCAAGGTTCATTATGGTGGAGATCTAGCAGAATCATTGTGTCTAGGATAAACGATAGAATGAGACAGTTGTTTTCCACTGTATCTAGACTAAACTTAGAATGAAATAGTTGTTTGTTGGAGGTACTTAGACCTTGAAGAGGTCATTGTGGGCAACAGTGATTGTTTTCTGTTATCTCTAGAGCTATTTTTCTGAAGGAGCTTTACAGCCTTTGCATGGCTTTAGTCACAAACCCGTCCCGGCACACCTGGAATGTCTTGCCTTACTGGGTACAGCAAACAGGGCACAATAAGAACTGAAGTTGCCAGGGTGTGATGTTTTCCTTCACAAAGCATATAGATTAGATCACGGACTTGGCGTGAAGAACCTGTTTTACCCAAAACCCAACTTTTGTGTAACAATCAATAAATACACCTTTGTATGGCTGTTTGGGGTTCAGTCCATTGAGGCCGGGCCTCCCTGCTGCCTGCAAGGCCACATTCATCCTGGAGTGGCCCTCTTTCTTTGATTGTCCCAAGTAACTCAGAAAACCGACACTAGAGAATGGTTCCCATTCCTCCACCCCCTGTTCCCTACAATAAAAACAAACAAACAAATAAACAAACAAAACCACTAATTTTAGAAGTTGGGATAGTCTGATGTGGTGGTGCACGCCTTTAACCCCAGCACTCAGAAGACAGAGGCAGGCGGATCTCTGTGAGTCCGAGGCTAGCCTGGTCTACAAAGTGAGTTTCAGGACAGCTAGAATGGTTACAAAGAAGCCCTGTCTCAAAAAAAAAAAAAAAAAAATTGGGTTTGGGAGAAGGGAAGTTCTTTCTAGAAGTTTCTTAGGCCTCTCCCTCTGCGCTCATAGCACTTAGCACAGAGCTCTTCACTCAGCGGGCACTCAACACCTTCCTTCCCATTCCTCCCCTCCTTTTTGTTCCCTTTCTATCCCCCCCATCCCTCTCCTTCCTTTCTTCTTTCCTTCCGTCTTGTTTATTTCGCTCTGTAGTCTTGAACTGCCCAGGCTTGTCCCAGACTCAGGCTGTAGCCAAAGATGACCTTGGACTACAGGTATGTCTACCTTCCTGGTGCTGGGATCACAGGAGGGCACCACCATGGCTGGTTTCATGCCGTGCTGGAGCTTTGTGCATGCTAGGCAAGCATGCCACCAGCTGGGGTAGGAGCCACATTTCTAGCACTCCTTGCTAAGGAACAGCATCTAGTGGGATGAGCTGCGTCTTCAGGGCTGGAAACATCTCTCAGCCTCCTCTGCTGGTTCGTTACCCAGCCTGTAATCCAGCAGTGACGACAGATACCATCTTGTTTCCTAGACTTTTGTAATTAGCGCTCTCAGTGATCTGAGTTTTCCAGAATGCTCAGGCAGTGACAACCAGGCCTTAGTGATGACTCTGAGGAGGTCAGGAACCCATGACTAGGGAAAGGATTAGTGATCTTGAAGCCGATGAGGTTTTCTTGGTCCCGAATAGTCTTTGGAATACACAGATTATGGTCTTTATTACACTTACTGATTGATTGACTGAATATGTGAGCAGGGGGCATGCACGCCATGACATTCATGGCAGTAAGGACAACTCTCAGGAGTCGGTTCTCTCCTTCCACCATTTGGGTCCCAGGGACCAAACTCAGGCTGTCAGGCTGATGGGCAAATGCCTTTATTGGTAGCCGTCTCCCCAGCCCACTTTATTGCCTCTAAAACATGTCAAAGGAAGGCGTGATGAGGGATATATGACAGTCGCCTAGAAACCGCAGGTCAGGGAAGCAGCCTTTGATTGGTCGGGGAAATTGTCTTCTCAAACCTAATCATATACGTACTAAAACTTCATGTTTATCTTAGATACGTACAATAACGTTTAAAGCAATTTTTTTCATCAGTTTGCATCAATTTCATTTATCAGCCAGAGCCTTGTGCTTTCGATGTGAAATGTCCCTCCAAAAGGTTCACGTGTTAAAGGCTTGGGTCCCCAGCTGGTGGCGCAGTTGAGAGGTGGCTGGATCATGAGAATACTAACCTCATCAACAGACTGAATGGGCTATTATTAGGAGGTGGGGTGTGGCTGGAAGCCCCTGGGCTGTGTCTTTGACAGCATGCCTTGCTTCTGGCCCCTTCTCGCCTACTGTTGTTTCTTGTTGTCTGAGGTGAGCAGTTTTCTCCCACCATGCCCTTCCACCTTGACGTCCTGCCTCGTCACAGGCAGTGCAAGATGATGGGCTGCCGTGATGGGGTAGACGAGCGTCTCTTCTTGCTGCTGTGGAGAAATGCCCTGACAAAAGCCACCGTCACCGTGAAGTCACGCAGCAGGAGCATGAGGCGGCTGATCACATCACCTCTGTCGTCAGGAAGCAGAGAGACACTTGCTGGCACTCAGCTGGCCTTCTTCTGTTATTCAGTGGGGGACCCCAGCTCATGGGATGGTATTGCTCACAGAGTGGCTCTTCTCACCTACACTAATTCAGTCTAGACACTCCCTCACAGACCTCTCACAGGGGTTTGTCTCCTAGATGATTTTAGACCCTGTTGACGTGGACAGTTAGTAACCACCACCAGGAGGTATGGAAGAGGGCAGCTTCTAGAATCCAGAAATGACAAGGGTGTGCATTCTCCCACAGCAGGAGGAACATTGTCCTGATTTGGACTGCACATCTTGATTTTGGATCAGAAAGACTAGTTTCTAACTTCTTTTTATTTCTATTTTTATTTTTCTGTTTTTTGAAACCCAGAGAATTTGTTTATTCCCTCCCAAAAAACCAACTGCAATCGTAAGAGGTGAGTACAAGCTCATGATTTTATTGTCTTCATAACAAGATCAGCTTACAACTGGATCACCTGGCCCTTTCTCTTCTTATCGCCTCCCAGTTCAAAGTGCTTGCATCTCTTAATAGCCAGCATCCTCTTCCATCTACAGTTGGGCTCAATACACTCAAGTCTCAGCACAATCTTCTTTGTAGTTTTAGCCTTTTTGCCGAAAATAGGCTTAGTCTGCCCACCATAGCCGCTCTGTTTCCTGTCATAGCGCCGCTTTCCCTGGGCATACAAAGAATCCTTGCCCTTGTACTGGGTCACTTTGTGGGGTTGGTACTTGCCACATTTCTTGCAGAATGTCTGGCAGGTCTTAGGAACGTTCACTATGTTGGCAGGAGCGATATCAGCACAGAAAGAAAGATTATTTTAGCCTGGCGGTGGCGGTGGCGGCGGCGGCGCATACCTTTAATCCCAGCACTCGGGAAGCAGAGGCAGGCGGATCTCTGTGAGTTCCAGGCCTGGTCTACCAAGTGAGTTTCAGGAAAGGCGCAAAGCTACACAAAGAAACCCTGTCTCGAAAAAACCAAAAAAGAAAGAAAGAAAGAAAGAAAGATTATTTTTATTTTTTGGTTTTTTTCAAGACAGGATTTCTCTGTGTAGTTTTGGTGCCTGTCCTAGAACTCGCTCTGTAGCCCAGGCTGTCCTCGAACTCACAGAGATTGTCTGGCTCTGCCTCCCGAGTGCTGGGATTAAAGGATTAAAGGCGCATGTACCACCACCACCACCCAGCCTAGTTTCGGACTTTTGACTTCTCAGGCTCTATGAGAATGGGTGTTATTTTGGGAGGTATAGGTTTATGGTAATCAGTCACAATGACGATAAGAAACTAATAGATCAATCAACATGAGTATAGATTAGTACCAGTCTCTGGAACAGTTGTTCTCAACTTTCCTAATTCTGCCAAACCCTGTAACACAGTTAGTTCCTTGTATTGTGGTCACCCCCAACCATAAAATTATTTTCATTGCTACTGTAATTTTGCTACTGTCATGGATCATAATATAAACATCTGACATGTAACCTTGAATGGGTCGTGACCCACAGGTTGAAAACTACTCCTCTAGAGCGTTCAGTGAGTGACATTCAGTATTCCTGGGCCTGTTCACTACCACAAGGAATGAGAAATCAGGTTTCCTGGTTTGCTAGAAAGACCAGGCTGGCTGGTCTCAACTACCTTGTGGTCCCCTGGTTCAGGAAGCCTGGCCCGATCCGGCCCTATCAGTCACACTTCCGGCCAGACACACTTCCACCTCGTGTCTTGGTTGGGGCTGAAAGAATTCCAGCAGAGGTAGTTTATCTGGAAGTCGATTCCAGAAAACTCCGGTAGGAATTTGAGTTGGGAGGAGGAAGGAGACCTTGAAGAACAGTGGCCATCCAGGTTTATTCACTTCCTCAGGGAACTCTGGGGACAGGGCTGTCCGCCTAAAGAGCAAGGCTACTGAGATCTTTTATACCTGTCAGTTTCCCGAGGGGGAAACAACTATCTGTCAGCTTACACTTAGGTTTTTGTTGCTGCTGTTGTATTTTTGAAAGAGGGTTTCACTGTGTTGCCCAGGCTGGCCTCAAACTCCTGAGCTAAAGCAATCCTCCAGCGCTACATTGAGTTATCTGGATAATCTATTATAATCTTTTCAAGATTCTTACTTTGGTCCCACCTGCATAATTTGTTTTGTCCCCCAAAGTAACATATTCACATGCCCCAGGCGGACTATGAGGAGGGCACTTGGAGGCCACTCTTCAACCGATTATGGTAAACTGTATTTGGCCCCCCTCCCCCCACTGCATGAAAAACTACAGCTAAACCCTCTTATGATGAGAGCTGTCTGGGGAAACAAAGCCTAGGGCATAGGAACGTAGAAGATCTCTGTGATCATGTGGACATGGTAATACACCAACCATCGGAGACTGGGTACTCACCTGCCTCCCAACAATGGGGGCTAGAAACTTCCAGCACTCAGGCTTTCTGCTCTTCTTTGGAGTACCACACACTTGTATCAGACAGACTCTGGTCAGTCTACTTACACCCACTCTCCCCATGTCCGTTACAATCGGCCCATAGAAACAGTCCCATCCTGGGTCCCCTTTAATTATGCACATTTGCCCCCCTGACAGGCCATTCTACAAAGCTGTCCCTGGGGCAGCATGTGGTCCAGGTGCTTGCATAGGACGTCACTGCTCCCTGTCTCTCTGTCCTGGTTTTATTTCTGTGGCTGTGATAAATTATTCTGGCAAAAGGGTTTACGTGACTTATAGTTCCGGATTATAGTCTGTCATTTGGGGAAAGTCGAGGCAGGAACTCAAGCGCTCAGTCACATGACACCCACAGCAAGAGAAGAGAGGAAGGAGTGGACCCAAGGCAGCCCCCACAGACAGGTCTGCAGGCCGGCCTGATCTAGACAAGCCCTCCGCTGAGGCGCTCCTCTCAGGCCGGGCTAGGTTGTGACATGTTGACGGTTGAAAGCTAACCTCCATACCTTCTCTCCCACCTCTCCGTCCTTTGGCCACACACTCTAGGTTCCAAACATGCTCTGCCTTTCTCTGTGATGTTGGTAATCTTTGGGACTTCCCCTCTGGACTCTTTCTTTTTTCCCTATTACCTGGATTTTTTGGTACACATTACCTCATGCATTACATGTTAAGTTTTGTTTTTTTTTTTTTTTTTTTTTTTTTTTTTTTTTGTGGTGGTTTTTGTTTGTTTATTTAGCGCCGATTACTTTTTGAGATAGGATCTCCCAATGCAACCCAGGCTAGCCTCAAACTCAAAATCTTTCTGCCCCCTTGGCTGGTCAAAGTATAGCTTTAGTACACAGCTGAATCTCTATAATATATTCTTGTGGCCCACCACAGTCAAGCCTCAACTGAATGTACCAGGCTTTGCTGACTCCCCATGGGAGCCCCTACCCTTTTGGAGGAGGAGATAGGGGTTGGGGGCGGGAAGCTGGGGGGGGCAGGAAGAGGGATGAGAGAGGGATCTGTAGTTGGTATGTAAAATGAGTAAAAAAAATTTCTTAAATAAAAATAAAAAATAAAAGAGGCCTCAAAAAAAAAAATCTTTCTGTCTTAGGCTCCTGAGTGCTGGGATTACATGTGTGTGCCACGGTGCCTAGCTATGTGTTGAGTTTTATGAGTAATTCTGTCCTGAATTTTGGGGAACACTTGACCTTAGTTTCTCAATTATCTTGACAGTTAAAAAGCGAAAGCTTAGATTCTCAGTCTATGTTTCTCACTCAGTTTGTACCTCTCTGAAAGCCAGTCGATAAATGCTCAGGCATTTTATTTGTTTTTGTTTGAGTGCCAGGCACCCGGTAAACCCCAAGGATTCAGTGGTGACACCACCATCCTGCTCTTAGGGAGCCTGTGACCAGTAAGAAGGGTGGGTACTTATCAGATAATCACATCCACGCATGTTTAATTATAACTGAAGATAAAGGCTCATTAGAAGGGTCGTGTGGGAGACATCACCAGTGACAGTTTGAAGAGACCTGCCCTGGATTGGGGGTCCTGGAGAGAACCTTCCCTGAGAAAATGCCCTGTGAACTGCGATCAGGAGAGGGAGCAGGGGAGGGGTGAGGGAGCTGGGAGGTGAATGTGGCTGCCAGAGGGGCAGAGGAGGGGAAGGGTCAGGGGAAGAAAGCTTGGGCTTTGGCCTTAGAGCAAGTGCAAGGCCCTGGGTTTGGTCCTCAGCTCTGGAAAAAAAAAGAGGTGACACATGAAGATTTATGCGCTGAGGCAGTCTTTCTGGTGACCACGTGGAGAAGATACATTAGTGATGACGTGGAGAAGATATATTAGTGACCACGTGGGGAAGATACACTAGTGACCACGTGGGGAAGATACACTAGTGACCACGTGGAGAAACATAGCTCTAGACAGAGCAGTTAGGAGACTCTAGTGCAGTGGTTCTCAACCTGTGGGTCATGACCCCTTTGGGGTAGAGTGATCCTCTCCACAGGGGTCACATATCAGATACCCTGCACATCAGATGCTTACATTACAATTTACAACAGTAGTAAGATTACAGTTAAGAAGTAGCAACAAAATAATGTTATGGTTGGGGGGGGTCACCACCGCATGAGACACTGTACTGTATGTATTAAAGGGTCGAGGCATTGGGAAGGTTGAGAACCATCACTCTCGTGGATACAGAGGAGACTCGGGAAGGTTGCTTGGCTCAAGTGTTGGCAGGAAAGGGTTAAAAACCAACCAGTGGAAAGTTTCAAAGATGTAATCAAGCTTCAAGGCAGATGTGAGCTATGAAGTGAGGTTTATATCAAGGGGGACGACACACTTTTGAAGGGAGAAATGCCAAGCTCTTGTGTATTTTAAGGCAGGCCTAAGTGCCCAGCGATCTGGAGCATGAGTCAGTCACTCCATACCATGAGCCTCAGCTATGACCGGGGTGGCGTCCCGGGGGAAGTTGACATATTCGTGTTTATGTCTGTGGGTGGCCAACATGGTTGATGTTTCTCCCATCCAAATACCCTTCACATTCTTTTCTGCGTCTGTGTGGGGGATGCACTGTTTCCAAAACCACACTGGAGAGGGGCTGACCTTGGGGGTGAGAGGCTTACATTAAATTGGGAATTCTGGGAATCTCACCCCAGGAATGCTGGCTTCTTTCCATGCTGTGACTGTCTTGTGAACTTTAGGATTTGGCAGTCAGTCAAACCAAATAGCTCCCGGCACAAGAGTCAACAGGGTCCAGAACAATCTCTGCTTCATCGCTTCATGTCTCCAAGGGGCATGCCTTATTCCTTCCCTCTTTCTGTTAAAGCAGATTCTCTTGCCCATGAGTCTGTCTGAACCATTTTTTCCCTTACTTTCCTCTGTTTATGTGTGCGTGTGATATGTGCATGTGATATGTATGCACATGTGCAAGTGTGGGGGTGTATGCACAGGCATGAGGCCTGAGGTCGATACTGAGTGTCCTCCTCTATCACTCTTTACCTTATTTTTTGAGGCAGGGTCTCTCACTGAACCTGGAGCTCCCTGACTAGCTAGACTGGCCCCCTAACAAGTCCCAGAAATCCCCCTGTCTCTGCCTCTCCAGTTCCTGGTGTTAGAGGTACACCACCACACCCAGCTTTTTAAGTGGGTGCTGGGGATCTGAACTCAGGTCCTGTGTTTGAGCAGCAAGCCTTTTGCTTATGAAGCCAATTCCCCAGCCCTTTCAACATGCTTTTCCCTCACATAGCATGTAGTTGCTTTACCGGGAGAGAATATCCAAGTTTTCAGATGAAAATCTTTGGTCCTAAGCGGACTGATAACATACCTGAATGTCCTCATTAAACTCACTGGTTAAAGTCAGTGGAAACTGTGAACTATCTAATCAGATTTTGTTACCCAACGGTCTCCCCACCCCTTCACACACACTCAGCAGAGGGCCGATGAGGGGGCCTTGGGGATGAGACTGAAGGCGCCCAGATGGCGGCGTGGGCCAGTGCACTCTGAACCAGTCCATTATTCTCCTTCAGTGACCCATTCTGGAGAGTGCAAAGAATGGAGAAAGCAAGGTTGTGCTTGATGGCTGTGGCAGCCAACACAGGTCCTGAGGACTTCCCAGAACCTCATAGCCGAGCTCTATGTACACCCGAGCCTTACCACGCTCCCTATTTCATCATTAAAACCCATGTTCTCAGCCTTGGCTACGCTTTAATTCACCACGTAGGAGGAGGTGGGTGGCATCTTACAAGAAACAATGGCACCAAATACCTATGGTAATAATTTCATCCATTGCCTTGTGTGTGTGAGTCACCCCAACTCTCCTCCATCCTTATTTTATCTCCCAACCTGCAAAGCAAACTGTGGGTCACTTTAGTTCCATTCTGTCATGGGTTTTCTTCGCCCAGAACATACGTTCTTCCTCTCTCCCTAAATCACTGGATGGTGTCACCCGTTTGAGACTGGCGTCTCCATGCAGACGTAGCCTCAGAAGCTTGGCCCTGCCTCCCTCTCAGCATCGGAGGGTCGGATCCGGGCTCTGCCGGGCTTGGGAGTTGTGTGCAGGTTTCAGATCCTTAAAAACAGTCTGGGAAGTGGGACAGTGTGCTATCCCTGTTTCATGGGTGGGGCTACAAACGCCTAGAAAGGTTAAGTGGCCCTGAGAACCTCACCCAGTCCCGGAATTCACTGCTCCGTAACTCTGCAATCTGAAGAACGGCTTGTCTGAATGTTACTTGAACACAGGAAAAAGTGATCACCACCTGCTTTCTTGGATGGTGAAGAGACAGAGTTGTGAGACTGATGAGCTCGGAGCGGACTAGCTGGGTCACTGGAAGTTGGCTGACTAAGTCGTAGGCACTCGATGTGGCCATGAGTGGTTTGTGCTCACCATCCCTGACGGCCTAACCAAGTGCCACAGACTGGATTCCTTGTACATCAATACTTACTTCCCCACAGCTGTGCAGGCTACAAATCCAGGTCAGGCACTGGCACAGTCAAGTGCCAGGGAGAGCCTCTTTCCGACTCGTAGGCTAGCCACCAACTGGCTGTATACCTGTGGGGTGGGAGGCAGGCCACAGAGTAGGACACACTGTGTTTCAGCTCTCCCTGCCTCTTGTAAGCACTCTAACCCTACCTTACAGGAAAAGACGGGGAGGGGAGGGGAGGGAAATGAATGGCTTGGGAAACCATTTCACCTTTATCAACTTCTCACAGACTCTATCAAGTTCCTATAACATTTCTAGAAAAATTCTAACAGCTCATTCCTCTGCTGAGCCTCCTGTCCTGAAGGGCTGGAGTGGGGTGGGTAGTAGAGGCACTCTCTTTTCTGTATTTTATGCCTGGTCTTCAAGAAGGTCACCCCCAAATAAGTTGGTTATTCACAGGGATTCCCAAGGAAAATACCCCAACTGTCCCCAATTCTAAGGGCTTGGTTTGTCTCCCATAATACTACAGTGAAGGTATCCGACCTCATCTGAGGGATTGGCTTCCACTCTGCAGTCTAAGCTCTATTCGTTCAGCAGATCTTGTCATTATGGAGAGGAAATGCTTATCCCTAGAGTCACCTCAGGTAGGCGAAGAGGATGCTGGGAAACAGTCTCAAGTGTAAGCCTGTAGAAGTCATCCTGTGACAGCAATGACTTCTGACAGCATCCTCCCCCAGTGGGAGGCCAAAGGCTTAGCTCCTCCCACTTCACGTATTAAGTTTTTAAACGCAAATCTCAAGAGGTCCTTATGGCAAGAATTTCAGGAAGCTTAAGGCTCAGCTGCATCAGCAGATACTCCTGGAAAGGGGCAGGGATGCAGGAAGAGACACATGCTTAATTTTGTATTCTAGGCTTTTCGCTGTCTTCATCCTAGTCCAGCCCTTGCAGGGGACAGCAGACATGGAAACCTCACATTTTGAGTGTTTGAAGGACATTGAAGATCTACACTATAACAGCAAGCAGAGAGAGCTAACTTGAAATGGCAAGAGACTTTACACTTGTAAAGCTTATCTCCAGTGACATTCCCCAACAAGGCCACACCCCCTAAACCTCCCCAAGAGAATACCATTGACTGGGGACAAAGTATAAATGCCAGACCTATAGGGGATAACCCACCCAAACTGCCACAGGGACCACACCTTCACCATATGAGTCTTTGAAAGACATTGAAGATCTACACTATAGCACCCTCTTTTTGTTTGCTTGTTTTTTAGAGACAGGGTTTCTCTGGGTAACCGCCCTGGCTGTCCTGGAACTTGATTTGTAGACCAGGCTGGCCTTGAACTTACAGAGCTCTGCCTAGCTCTGCCTCTTGAGTGCTGGGATCAGAGGCCTGCACCACCACCACCACCAGCCACCGCCAGGCATAAACAATGTCAATCTATTCTTTTCTAAAAAAAATAAAATAAAAATAAAAAAAAAAAAAAAAAAATAAAATAAAGATATTTTAAAAGCTGGGTGTAGCAACATGCACCTTTAATCTCAGCACTGGGGAGGTAGAGACAAAAGACTCTCTGGGCTCATTGGCCAGCCAGGCTAGTCTAATCCGTGAGATCTAGGTCCAGTCAAAGATCATGCTTCAAGCCATGTGTGTTAGTGCACGCCTTTAATCACAGCACTCAGGAGGCAGAGGCAGAGGCAGTCAGATCTCTGAGTTCCAGGTCAACCTGGTCTACAGAGTGAGTTTTAGGACAGATAGGACTACACAGAGAAACCCTGTCTCAAAACAAACAAACAAACAAACAAACAAACAACCTTGCCTCAAAACAGAAGGTGGATAAATGATCAAGGAAGACACTCAATGTTCAGTGTTGACCTCTGACCTCCACATGTACACGCGCGCGCGCACACACACATGCACACATAGATATACACCCACCCACACTAAGTAAACAAATAAATCAGAATAATGTTAACAGGCATTTATTTAGCCCTTAGGTGCTGAGTGTTATGCTAATAGCAATGTTTTGCTGTGGTCTTCTCTGGTCAGGCACTTTGGACACATTGTTAGTAATTCGCTCAACAGTTTTTATGAGGTAGAGTTTATCAGCATCCCAATTTAAGGCAACAGATCAAGAGAGTGATTAAATAGTTTGAAATTAATAATTAATTTAAGCTAAGGAAAAAGTGTAGGAGTTTGACTCCTGCATCAGCCAAGAGAACAAGATTGGAGAGATAAGGGAGATCCTGAAAGGGGGAAAAAATGGAGGCATGAAACGCCAGAAACGGCTGCACACACAGTCTTACCTCCTTTCTCCTAGAGAGCCGTCGAGGTAGGCAGATGTAGTCTCACTTGTCAGAGGGGCTCAGAGAAGTGGGATTTCTTGCCTAGCGACACTAAGACTTTCTCAGCAGGGTGCTCACATGCTTGTGTGAGTTCTCCACTGACAACAAAGGCATCATGGGAGTCTGTGGCCTCAAGAGCATTGCTCCAGTGCCAGCTATTGGTCAAGAGCTAATTCCCTGCTCACATTTGTCTTCTTGGATGAGGAATTCTTCACAGTACCAGAGACTCAGGGATGTGTTATTTTGGTTTTGTGACTCTGTGTGTGCTATTAAATAGTTTTTAAAGGTATGTAACAGTTTCAAGATGTCATTAGTTGTTAGTTAGGCAGGGTTCTCTAGAGGAAGAGAACCGATAGAATGTACACACACACACACACACACACACACACACACACACTATAGCACATAGAAGGAGATTTATTAGGGTTGACTTACAGGCTAGGGAGGGGCTGGGTAGTGTGGAACAATGGCCACCTGCATTCTAGAGAAGAAGAAAACCTGGTGCCTGGGCAGGTCCTGCCCAGCACTGAAGGCCTGGGTGTTCCCTGGAGAGTTGTTGCTGGCAGAAGACTGAGGACATCGGAGTCTGGTGTCTGTGAAGGATGGAAGCAACCGCAGCATGGACTTCCATTCTCAGGATGTAGTGAATGCAGGCAGGCGGCATGGCTTTCCCCTCGGACCCCTTTTCAAATCTAGGCTGTTGGGAAGGTGTCTCCCAACTCTGAGGATGGGTCTTCCCTTCAGCTAAACCTCTCTAGAAATACCCTCACAGAAGCCAGAGGCGCATCTCCTAGGTTGATCCTAAATCTCATCATCAAACTGACAATTAAAATCCAGTCATCCTAGGAGTCATACAGAGTTCCATGTTGATAGATACCTAACTAGCATTCAAATAAAATCAATCTAGCAAACCTAGAGGTCCATATGATACTCCTTTAAACTCATAGAGCCACAAATCCAGAACAGTTCAAATGAACAGCGTTAGTTTAAGGATGTTTCACAGGAACTGAGTTGTCGCTAGCAACTTGACTGTGGTGATCGTGCTGATGGCAAAACGTCAGGTTGCTAAGGGACAGTTCCAAAACAGGGTAAAGTCATGACTCACAGTAACGAAGAATGAACACTGGACCATGATGTTTTTACATTCATTCATTAATTTATGACTAAAACAGGAAGCTGTTGAGACTGGTATAAAGAGTGAGAGGCTAACGTTTATAAAAATTTCATAAAGAAACATTAGGAGGTAGTTGCTAGGTTAAAGATTTGTTTTTATTTTATACATATGTATTAGTGCTTTGCCTGCATGTATGCCTGTGCACCATGTGTGTGTCCAGTTGCTAGGTTAGATATGAAACTTGTTAACTTCCTTTATAGAGCAATAAATTATAACCTTTAAAGTTGTCTTTTCTGTTAGGTAAAAACAAATTTCACCTTTTTTTTTTTTTTTTTTTTTTTTTTTTTGGTTTTTTCGAGACAGGGTTTCTCTGTGTAGCTTTGCGCCTTTCCTGGAACTCACTTGGTAGCCCAGGCTGGCCTCGAACTCACAGAGATCTGCCTCCCGAATGCTGGGATTAAAGGCGTGCGCCCTGCCGCCTCCGCCACCGCTGCCCAGCCAAATTTCACTTTTACTACACTAAACTCTGTAAGCTAAAATGTAATTTTACCGAAGCTGGGTTTTTTTTTTTTTTTTTTTTAAAGATCCATTCATTTTTATTGTGTATTTGTGTGTGCCTGCCTGTGTGCCTGCGTACCACGTGTATGCAGTGCCTGCAGAGGTCAGAAGAGGGCATCAAATCCCCTAAAGCTGGAGTTACAGGTGGTTGTGAGCCAGTTTGTGAATACTGGGGACTCAATCCCCATCCTCTGCCAGAGCAGCCAAGTGCTCTTAGCCACTGGGGTAAATACAACAAACAGTGAGTCCAATTCAGAACAGTCCCTGGTTCAACCTTGAACCTGATGGAGACCCTCTAAGATCCCAGAAAAGCATTCAAGAAATCTATGTTTTCACAACTATAATAATAATTATTATTAATAGTAACAGTAATAAATAGTAGTAATACATTGTTTGCCCTTTTCACCTGTCAACATTTATCTTGGTGGCTCAAAAGAAATGCAAGCTGAACTTGCTATCATTTTTCACAAATCAAGAAGGTAGTGCCACCAAATATGCAGTAATTGTATTCTCCATGATAGGTACTAGGAGGTGGGGAGTGAGAAGGGACTGTTTCACTTAAGAAAGTCCCTGACGAACAAATCTTTCCAAATATTCACTTCTATAAAATGAGAAGTATATATTAAACATGTCTACAGCAGACTCAAGTGTGACCGATGTCTTGAAAAAAAGCAGTGGTGCAGTTGAGGCCTGAACAGAATTAGCCACTTCTGACATTTATTTCTTATCTATCTATCTATTTATCATCTATCTATCTATCTATCTATCTATCTATCTATCTATCTATCTATCTATCTATCATCTATCTATCATCTATCTATCTATCTATCTATCTATCTATCTATCTATCTATCTATCATCATTTTGTGGGTGGTGAGTAGAGTCATGCCACAGTGCAGTGTGGAGGTCAGAGGACTGCTCTCAGGAGTCTGTTCTCCACTTCCACCAGGGCTCAGGAGATCAAAATCCGGTTGCCAATCTAGTCTGTTCTGTTAGCCTCACATCAACAAGAGACCGAGTCTCAAAAAACACAATGGATGGCTCCTGAGGAAGGACATTGGAGGCTGCCCTCTGGCTTCCACTTGCAAATGCACACACATGGATCTGCACACACAGATTAGCGCGTGCATGCACACACGCACACGCACGCACATGCACACAGGCACTCTCTGCTGTATGGGGCTGCTGCCAAGCTCCAATTGGACAAACTATCTCAGAGATCACAAAGGGCTATCCAAATGCAAGTTGACAGCAGAGCAGACCTGGCGTGTGTAACATTCACTTCATGATCCTTCCATCAAGCTAGACAAGAGTGACACCTTGGCAACAGATCAACATATTGAAGGTTTAGGGACACGAGTCTTACCCAGAGGGTATCCCCCCTCTGCTTTGCTTCTAATTGCAATACATTATTTCCAAAAATCATATATATATTATATATATATATATATATATATATATTTTTTTTATATATATCCTAGTTATATATATATCCTAGTTATTATCTGTGAGCCTAGATGGCAGGAAGACTGCAACGAAAATGGACATATAATTTTGTATTCTGACTTTTTTTCACTAACACTATAGCAAGCATTTGCTAAAGCAGACTCTGTTTATCACTGTGCAGGTGTGTATACATGTGCAGACGCATGTACATGCGTGCATACAGAGGTCCCCAGTCAACGTTGGGTGTCTTTCTCAATCATTCACCTTATTTTCTGAGACAGGGTCTCTGCCAACCCAGATCTCACCATGTGAGTTGGACTGGCTGGCCAGCAACCCCAGAGCTCCTCCTGTCTCTGATGCCAGCCAGTGCTGGGGGTTACAGATGCACACATCCAGCTTCTGACGTGGATACTGGGGATCCAAACTCGGCTCCTGCTTGGCTGCCAAGCACTTTACCATCTGGGCCTTCTTACCTGTCCCTATACTTACCATTTCAATGTCAACAAAGTATTCCTTGTATACTTCGTCATGATCCCTTTGGGTCAGGATTTAGGTTTCCCTATTGTTTTCTTCTTTCTTTCTTTCTTTCTTTCTTTCTTTCTTTCTTTCTTTCTTTCTTTCTTTTTTCTTTCTTTCTCTCTCTCTCTCTCTCTCTCTCTCTCTCTCTCTCTCTCTTTCTCTCTCTTTCTTTCTCTCTTTTTTCTTTTTTCCAAGATATGGTTTCTCTGTGTAGCTTTGGAGCCTGTCCTGGAACTCATTCTGTAGCCCAGGCTGGCCTCGAACTCACAGAGATCCACCTGCCTCTGACTCCTGAGTGCTGGGATTAAAGACGTGTGCCACCACTGCCCAGCGGTTTTTATTTTGATGCTGTGAGTGTTGTTACTTCAATGGACAGTTTTTGTTGTTGATGATGATATTGTCCTTGAGACAGGGTCTCTTTATGTACCCCTGGATGTCTTGGAACTCACTATGTAGACCAGGCTTACCTTGAACTTAGAGATCTATCTGCTTCTGCCTCCCAAATGCTGGGATAAAAGTCATGCACCACCATGCTTTGCTTGGGCACACCTTTTTTTTTTTTTTTTTTCCGAGACAGATTTTCTCCATGTAGTTTTGGTGCCTGTCCTGGATCTCGCTCTGTAGACCAGGCTGTCCTAGAACTCACAGAGATCTGCCTGGCTCTGCCTCCCAAATGCTGGGATTAGAGGCATACGCCACCGCCACCCAGCTTTGGGCAGACTTTTAAATGCAATATTTTGCCTTTTAAAATAAAGTCTCAAAACTAGTTTCACTCAAAGGGTATGGAAAATCTAGCTTTCTTGCAAGCATATGTCTGCTGCTTTCCAATTATGCCATTAAGTATATGTGAGATCACTGCAGCCACCCCAGCAACATGTGGTTTCTAGATTTTGCTAATTTAACAAATAGAAATGCTCTTTTAAAAGATTTACTTTTATTTATTTGTGTGTGTGTGTGTGTGTGTGTGTGTGTGTGTGTGTGTGTGTGTGCGCGTGTCGCATCTGTGGGCAGGTGGGCAGAAAATTGCAATACATTATTTCCAAACATCCAATATATATATAGCCTAGTTATTAAATGGATGCTAGGAACTGAAATCCAGTCCTCTGCAAAAACAAGCATTCATAACTGCTGAAGCACCTCTACCAGTCCCAGATGCTATCTTTTTTGAATGCTATTTTTATTTCCACAAATGAGAGAAAATTTTCAGAGGCTACTTTTTAGAGGAAAAACATTTGGCACCAAGAGGAGAAGTCCTGGTAGCAAGTTGCGTCTTCACCAGGAGGTGGGACGCATGTTGGTACCCGGTCCCTTCTGAGAGCATGAGAGCAGCCAATCCAGCTTCCCCTCTCCCCATCACCTCCAGGGCTGAAATACCCAGCAAAGTGGACTGTCCAGAAGTAATTTCATGCACTGTTGGAACTCACCAATAGACAGATTTAGTATTGTTGAACTTCCAAAGCAGCAACATAAGCTAATGGTCCAGAAGGGATGAGATTGGCAGCGTGCAAGTTACCATCTGATGGCTGCCATCCACACTCAGAAAAGATTTCCAGGCAAACAGAATCTGCTGTGGTGTTTATAGCTTCTCGGAGGGAGCCAAGCCTCTTAGCTTTGCTATGTATATCAGCTCCCGAGGGGACTGGACTGGAAAAAGATCACTCCGGTTTTCTTGGTTTGGGGTTGCTCACTTGCCTGAAAGAAGTGATGTGAGATTTGCGAATCAGAATCTTGGAAACACTCTGATGGGTGCAGATGGCAGAAACAAATATAACTTAGGAAGTGTAATTTAACCTGCTGAGATGGCTCAGCGGGTTCAAAGTCAAGAATGACGACCTAATGTGTAGTCAGGTCTGCTACTCTGTCTGAATGACGCTGTCCTTTGCCTCAGAGAAGCTTTTTAGTTTTTCATGAGGTTCCATTTGTTAGTTGTTGTTCTTAGTGTGTGTGCTAACAATGTTCAGAAAGCCTTTTTGTGTGTGTGCCAGTGAGTTCAAGACTATTCCCACTTTCTCTTCTATCAGCTGAATGAATGAATAAATAAATAAATAAATAAATAAATAAATAAATAAATCTTTTTAAAGATCGGTTATATTTTCAGTACTTCAAATACTGGTTCTGATATTCTCTTTTTGCTGTTGTTGTTTTTTATTTTATTTTATTTTTTCAAGACTGGGTTTCTCTGTGTAACTAGCTTGGTAGACCAGACTGACCTGAACTCACAGAAATCCACCTGCTTCTGCCTTCTGAGTGCTAGAATTAAAGGTATGTGCCACCACTGCTCAGGTTCAGGGACCCTTAAAAAATGCAAAGAAAACGACAGACTTAATTGTGACCACTATAAAGTCATATATCGGGAAATATACTATTAAAAGTAAATCGTTAAACATGATAATGAAAGCAGAAGTGGTTTAGTTTTAATCATTTTTATTTCTTTATTTATTTTAGCTTTTCAAAACAGGTCTCTCTGTGTAGCTCTGGCTGTCCTAGAACTCACTCTGTACCAGGGCTGGCCTTGAATCAGAGATTCACCTGCCTCCACCTCCTAAGTTCTGGGACTCAAGGCATGAGCCACCACCGCCCAGCTCATTTTATAGTTTAAATTATGTGTATTTTGAGTGTGTGTGTGTGTGTGTGTGTGGGCGTGCACACGTGAGTGCAGTGCTGTGGGCCAGGTGTGCATCACGTGGAGCTGCAGTGCCTGTGAAGGCGAGCAGTGCCATAGTGCTGCCCTGGAGCTGGAGTTCCAGGGACTAGGAGCGGCCTTTCAACTACTGAAGCATCACCTTGCCAGTCCCAACAGAGGTGCACAACGAGTTGTGTGTGTGTGTGGTTTTTTTTTTTAATTATTTAGAGATTTTTAATTGTGTCTCACCCTGATTTGCCCTTCACACAGTTAACATTTTTTGGTATGAAGATAGATTTCTGAGGCGTGTGTGGTTCAGTTGGTAGAGTGTTTACCTAGTATGCTGGAGGCCCTGAGTTCAGTCCCCACATCAGGTGGTGCTTGCACGGTGCCATACACCTTCAGTCCCATGACTCAGGACAGGTGGAAACAAGAGGATCAAAAGTTCAAGGTTTGGGCTGGAGGGATGGCTCAGAGGTAAGAGCACTGACCTCTCTTCCAGAGGTCCTGAGTTCAATTCCCAGCAACCACATGATGGCTCACAACCATCTGTAATGAGATCTGGTACCCTCTTCTGTATACATAAAAAAACAAAAAAAGACACAGGAATATTGTTTCATACTGTCATTTAAATGAAATAAGGGCGTCGTTATTTTATTCTTCATTATTTTATTTTACTTTATTTTACTTTGAGATAGGGTCTCATGTAGCCCAGGCTTCCCTCAAATTTGCTATGCAACTGAGGATGACCTTGAACTTTTTTTTTTTTTTTTTACACACAGAAACTGACTCCAGGAAACTAAAGGCCTTGCCCCCAAGGTCACATACTTCAGAAACAATTTTAAAAGTTACTTGGGCGGTGGTGGCGCATGCCTTTAATCCCAGCACTCAGGAGGCAGAGGCAGGTGGTTCTCTGTGAGTTCAAGGCCAGCCTGCTGGCTTACAGAGTGAGTTCCAGGAGGAGGAGGAGGAGGGGAGGAGGAGGAGGGGGAGGGGGAGGGGAGGAGGAAAAGTTGTTACTGAAGTCCTTTTACTCTACGGAGGAATCACTCTTATGGATTCTTAAGCAAAAAAGCTTAAACTCTCCCTGAAGTTGCCGGACTGATGTGGGCAAGACAAGAACCAGGTGGCTGCAGACCGTGTGAACAGCAGGTGGCAGCAGTGTCCTTGGAGTTCCAGGCTGGGCCTCTCAGTCCTGGGAAAGCAAGGTCAACACGGACCACCACCGCATTGAGTAACTTGTGACCCATGTCTCTCTCCCATTCATCTTCTCCTGAACTGGGTGGGCCATCCCCCTGCCTGTTTTCGCTCTCCCCGGAGTGATCCCCGAGGAATGAGTGGGGGAGTCCAGGAAAAGAGAGTCAGAGAGAGGGACAGTTTGGTGGTTAAAAGCTTGGCTTCTGGAGATCATGGTCCCCTGCACCCATGTCAGGAGGTTCACAACTATCTATAACTCCAGCTCCAGGGGATTCTGTGTCTCTGACCTCCAAGGGTATGCACATAACACCCCCACACATACACATATTTAAAGTAAATATTTCCAAAAAGATTCAACTTCCACATTTACAACGGAAAAGCTCCCGTCTAGAGAAGGCTGGGATCATGGCCAAGGGCTTCCATTTCTATCGTTCATTCCACCCTCCCACTGCATTCTGAGATGCAAATATCATCCCAAAGTAATAAAGTGATAGAGAAGGACACTTCGGCTGTGGCAGAGGAAGAAAGATTTGCATGAGCTTCGAAGCTGGACAGACTGGAAATCAGACTAGGCTGGAGTATTTGTGCAAATTACTTAATAGCCCAGTTTGACTGTAAAATGGTGTTATTGTAAGTTACCAGGTAGATTATGAGAATTAAAAAAAAAAAAAAAAAAACAGAAAAGCCATCTTATAATCACTTGGAAGATACCTTAAGACCTTTAAAATGAAGGGAGCTGAAGAAATGGCTTAGCAGTTAAGAACATTTGCTGTCCTTCCAGAGGACCAGGCTGATTCCTGACCTCCACACATGTACTGTGGCATGGCTCCCAAATAAACAGATAAGTAAATAAAGTAATAAATTAAATAATGAAGTAATTAAAAAGTGTGTAAAAAAGGAATTCAGAAGCAGTCAAAACAATTTTAGATAAGGGCTAGAAATGACCAGTAGTGTTTCATGCACAAAAAAAATTTTTTTAAATATTTTTGTTTTTCAATCTTCCAATTGTTAAACTATTACTGTTTAAGTTGTTATGACTGAAAGAGATAAATTTGGTTTAAAAATGTCCTCAGTGGCCAGACAGTGGTGACACATGCCTTTAATCCGAATACTCAGGAGGCAAAAGCAGACGGATCTCTATGAGTTCAAGGCCTGCCTAGTCTACAAAGTGAGTTCCAGGATAGCCAGGGATATTACACAGAGAAACCCTATCTCAAAAAACAAAACAAACAAAAAAGTCCTCAGTGAATTAATTGTTCAATAATTGACTAAATTGATAATACGGTGAATTTTGGTGTTTGGTTACACTGGTTTTTAAATTAATTTTTAAAATTTATGTGCATATATGTGTGTACCTGAGTTTTGTGTACACTATGTACATACAGATGTTCATGGAAGTCAAAAGGTGTCAGATCCCCTGGAATTGGATAAGCCACCAGAGGTGGGTGCTAAGAGCTAAATCCAGGTCCTCTGAAAGAGCAGTAAATGCTCTTAATGTTTGAGCCATCTCTCCAGCCCATGTTTGCACTGATTTTGGCAAATGGACTTGTATTGATTGGACATGGAGTGGTACTCAATGTACTTATACACTTGCTGAATTAATTAATATGTGAATAGATGAATTAGAGGAATCTTGACATCAGTAAAATGATCTTTCTGTATTCAATGACTTCAGGTGATGTCAGCATTTTAAGAGCCCTAAAAGCTTTCTGGATCATGAAAACTCCCTCCCACACATCCCCCATCCCCACCCCCAACTCACTGCCTACTCTGAGGCTACTTATTGATAGCCAGTGATTCCCTGAAGCCTGTCAGGGTCACAGCACTCCGCTGGCTACAGCCAGAGGACCAAGCCTGGCTCACCCACTCACTTGCCATAGAGCATTGGCCTTGGCAGTTTACCTGGCGCTAATTCCTTATCCATCACACAGGGATACATGTGAGAACTGACCTACTTGTCCCTAGCATGGCTGTATAAACTACATAGATAGCTGGGATCAGGAAAGTACTGGATGGGTGATAGTCCATCCTTATGAAAATCAAGCTCAGTGATGGAGGGGTTATTAAAGGCCAGGGAGATCCAGCAGAGGGAGGGTCAGACCTATTCTCTGGCCTCTTGTTTTTCTAGTCACCAACATCCACAGTAGACAGGGATGCATACCTGTTAAACTGCTTTCCCCAAGTCACCTGCCAGTGGAAGAGGAAAATTCCAATGGCCCTACCAATCCCTCCACTGTCTACTTCAGGGATGAAGTCATTGCCTGGAGTCAGTGGGGGGGGGTTGGGGGGGCAGTGAGACAAGAAGAGGAAGTCTAGATCCTGTCGTTCATCGGGCTAGGTGGAGACCACTCCCAGCTGGTCTCCCTTTCCATCTGTCAGGACTGTGCAGTCAGCCTGCTGTGGAGGGAGGGGTAAAGGGAGCCTGCTGGCCACAATGAAAAGAACTAGATGGGGAGGAGAAAGAGGGACAGCAACAGTCCCAGCCTGAGAACAGCATCAAAGACAACAATGAGGGCTGGGGAGAGAGATGCCTGGGAATGCTGTTTACTCTCTGTCCTCTTCTCAAGCCCAAGACTGAAATCATTAGAGGAAGAAAAAGACACCAAAGGGCAAAGAGCCAGTCAGTCTGCCATCAGTGTCCACTTTTAGTGCTTGGTGGTGGCAGACATTCCAGCCAGAGCCAGCAGACCCATCACGGCGAGGTGACATTGCCAGGCCATGGCCCAGGTGCCTGGCCTCACCTAGGCCACTTGCTGCTAGCCAAGCAGTGAATTATCACCAGCTTATCTTGTGTTGTTTATTCCTTGATTGTTTTGTTTCCTTCCTTTCATCTCTCTCTCTATGTGTGTGTGTGTATCTGTTTGTCTGTCCATCTGTCCATCCGTCCATCCATCTGTCCATCTGTCTGTCCATCCATGCATCCATCTATCATCTATCTATCTATCTATCTATCTATCTATCTATCTATCTATCTATCATCTTTTCTTCATCCATCTATCTTCTATCTATCTATCTATCTATCTATCTATCTATCTATCCATCTATCATCTATCTATCTATCTATCTATTTATCTATCTATCTATCTATCTATCTATCTATCTATCTATCTATCTATCTATCTATCTATCTATCTATTGACCTCCCCTCTCCCCCTTTCTCTGCTCTATCAACCCCAGGGGAACTGGAACATAACAGCTCATCCCACTTGCAAAGTGCATTATCCTCCCAAGGAACTTTTACACCCGCCATGTAAAAGCTCATCCCCCTGAAGAACATTTCTGGGGTAAGAGTACTTGATATGAGCAGACTCTGAACTGGAAGGTTCTGAGGCTCAGCTAATCTAATTATCACGCAGTTATGGAGTCCCATCTACTCCTCTGCTATCTGGCTTAATGAAGCCTGAACCTCAGTGTCAGATCCTATGCCTGGGGCTGGTTTAAGACTGCTGCATGCCCAAAGGCCTTCTAATAATAGAATCCACTTTCAATATCATTAGCTGGCACACTAAACACACTCACATTTTACATTAACTAGAAAATGTTTACTGTGGAAAAGATCAAAAGGATCTTGTTATTCTTTTTTTTTTTTAACCCTTTACCCACTTTTTCATGTGTGTGTGGTATGTGTATGTTTATTGCATGTGCGTGGGAACATACGATTATATGCATGTAGAGGCCCAAGGTTGGTAACAGGAGTCATCCTCCATTGCTCATCCAACTTACTGAGTTAGGGTCCCTCTGTCGAACCCAGAGTCGGTCAATATGACTAGTCTTGCTATAATGATCTCACCTCTGCCTTCAGAGGCTGGAATTATAAGAGAACCACCATGCCCACTTGGCATTTATATGGGTTTCTGGGGGTTTGAACTCAGGTCCTCACACTTGCTCAGGAATTATTTTCAGCTGAGCCATCTTTCAGCCCCAAGACCTTATTATTCTCTGTTGAAATAGTTAAACAACAGAGACTCCCTTACTACCCAGGTGGCTGCATTCACCTGGCTATCACCACACAGGCACAGAAACTTGAGACAGCGAGAAACAAACGGTAGCATTATTTCCAAGCAGAGAATGTAGAGGTCGCTACAGTTAAATGTGAATGAGGTTGACGTGATTACATGTTTTCTGGACACTTCATTACAACGCCGTAGTTCTCATTTCATTCCTGCTCTGTGTTTAAGATCCGACAATATTTTTGCTGTGTGTCTCTTGTGTCTTCACAGGCCTTTGGGCAAAGCTCAAGGCCGGGGGCCCTGTGCCAGGGAACTGACTGACCAGATGGTTCTGTTTGTGGCTATTGAGAGCGACTGTCAGGATTTTGGCCCGCTCCTCACCCCCACTGCAGAGCTTTCTGATTCCTTGGTCCTTCTAGCTGCCTGTTCCTGCCGCAGGGCTATCAAACCTGGCCATGACACTCGCTTACCCTTTCCTGGTTACACTGGACACCTCACTGCAGTTGGTAAGTGGACAAAGTCCAGGCATGGACAGCTGTCACTCTGGTAACCTGGCCTTTTGCCATCTGGTTGGCTCTGCCCTTGTCCATTCCATATCTGCATTCTCTCTTTCTTTTTCCCCCTGGAGCTGAGGCCCGAACCCAGGGCCTTGGGCTTGCTAGGCAAGCGCTCTACCACTGAGCTAAATCCCCAACCCATGCATTCTCTCCTTGTATACCCTCCCTCACTTTGCACCTCCCAAGCTGCCTGTACCTGTGGCGAGGCCACGCCCTGCTCAGGGTAGTTTTCCTGGGGGCTTAGGCTACAGGGTCCACGCCTCTCCTCTGGAATGCTTCTCTGTCACACAGGATGCTACCCAGACCGACTCCCTTGAATCTCCATCGGTCACAAGCATGACTGTACGTCCCTCTCCATCCGAGCTCTGAGGCAGGAGCTGCCACCGAGAACATCCCAGGCCCGGGACCTCACCACCTATTCAGGTGATACTCCTGCTTGTCTTTTGGCACGTTCCCACCCACAAGGAATAGCGAGGTGAAGGTGGGTTTGGACTTCCTTTCACCTCCATCTCCTCCTGCCTCTGGGTCCCCCTGACCTTTCACCTCACAAGGCAGATTTGTGACTCCTCCAGATGCTGGGGAGTCAGGTGGAAAAGTCCGAGTCTCAGGTTCACAGTCCTGGACCTTTTAAAGGCCTCTTTCCTCCCCACCGCCTTTGACTACTGGAGTTTTCCTCACTTTGAATTTCCTTCAGCCAACAGAAGCTCCCTGCTTGTTGAAAGCAAACAGTTCCCTGGGGTGTGTGTGTGTGTGTGTGTGTGTGTGTGTGTGTGTGTGTGTGTGTGTGTGTGTAAGGACCGGTCAGTATGGGGAGAGCAGGGCAACATCTCCATATATCTGAGGGGAAGAGGCTCATCAAAGCCAAAGTCCTCAGGGTCTATCGAAGTCATAGTTGCCAGGTTTAACAGGCAGGGATCTCCTTAAAGGATAAGTGTGCTACTTAGGGGACAGAGCTGGACCCAGGAATAACGAACTAATTAAGAGGCCAGTTCTGTGAGCATAGTCAGCCTGCAGTGGGTCCAATGCCCTCCTTTCTTGGGCAGTTTTACTTAAACAGAGAAGCCATTCAGGGTGTTTGTTTTACTTCTGAACAGGAAAGCAGCAGAAAGCTTTGGCCTGGCTTAAGACCAGACCTGTTCTTCGTCTCCTGTCAAGTTAGCGGGTAAGGGTTCACTGCCACTCCAGTCTCGAAGGCACGGGGAAGTAGAGCTAAGCCATGCCCTGCACGGAGGGGATTGACTCTTTATTGGTGGGAGTTTCCTTTTTTTTTTTTTTTTCTGAGACAGGATTTCTCTGTGTAGTTTTGGTGCCTATCCTGGATCTCACTCTGTAGACCAGGCTGGCTCGAACTCACATAAATCACCTGTCTCTGCCTCCCGAGTGCTGGGATTAAAGGCGTGCACTGCCGCCACCCAGGAGAGTTTTCTTCTTTGGATTCTACAGCTCAGTTCTGGGATCCCTGAAGACATCTGGATAGTCCATCAGTAGGCCCAGGACCTTTGCACTGCTCACCCTCAAACCGACCACTCCTACAGGCCCCTCCCTTGTTCAATAACTCACTCATTCTTACTAGAGTCGAGCCAAAGATGAAACACAACCAGCCTTGGGCTCCAATCCCAGCTCTACCATGTCCCATCCCTGTGTCCTTTTGGACCTTCAGTATAGCTATCAGTTCAAAGAGGGATAGCATTGCTGATTCGTGTTATAGTTGATATAAATAAAAAAATACGCTACCTAAAATTATCAAACCATGGGAGCTTAGGACTGTCTGTCTAGCAGCAAGGTGTAGGGTGTGTGTCTCCAAGCTGGGTCTACATGCTTTTCATTCACTGACCCGAGCTAGAGCAAATATGGAATGAACAGCCTTTGCTGCTTTCTCTGTCTGATGTAAGTAGCCCCCGTGTGTGTGTGTGTGTTGTTGTGTGTGTGTGTGTGTGTGTGAATGCAGGGTATATGCAGGTAGAAAATATGAACACATGTATGTAGGCATGTGTGAATGCCTGTACAAGTTGAGGCTAGAGGAAGTCAGGTATCTTACCTGCTTCTATGCTCTCCGCCTCCCTACACTGCTCTCCCTACACTGGCCTTTCCTTTCATCCCCCAGGGCACTGTTTGCTTTCAACAAGCAGGAGCTTCCATTCGCTGAAGGAAATTCAAAGTGAGGAAAACTCCAGTAGTCAAAAGCGGTGAGGAGGAAAAAGGCCTTTAAAAGGTCCAGGACTGTGAACCTGAGGCTCGGACTTTTCCACCTGACTCCCCAGCATCTGGAGGAGTCACAAATCTGCCTTGTGAGGTGAAAGGTCAGGGGGGCCCAGAGGCAGGAGGAGACGGAGGTGAAAGGAAGTCCAAACCCACCTCAGGGTCTCCCACTGACCCTGGAGCTAGGCTGATGGTCCACAAGTCCCTGTGACCCTTCCTGCATGCTGGGGTTACAGGCCTGTGCAGGCACACTCAGCTTTCAGTCCTTGCATGGCAAACACTTACCCACTGAGCTACCCCTCCCTTTTTTCTTTTTAATGACTCGGTCCCATCCACCAATTATCCTGCCTTCCTAACTTCATATACAGCCTCATTTCCACCAGCAACGAGAAGGCAGACAGAGGAGCCTCACAGGAAATGCTCTGGATATGACGTTAGGAACCCGAGATCAAACACAAACCCTGCTGCCCTTTAGCTGTGAGATCGACATCTGGTCTCTGGCCCCACATCTGTAAAATTAGGCCTGTTTTCCAGTTCTAACATCTTCGATGATTTTATGACTCTGGCCAACTTGGGAAGTTTCTTCACTTCAGGCAAAGACTGCGGATGCTTAGTCTAAAGGCACGTCATGAAATACACTCCGTTACACTCTGAAAACAGAAAGGGCGAAACCTTCACTCTGGGGCAGGCGGAACATCTGCTGCCTTCCACGAACAATCCTTATCTCACATTTCAAGGCAGAATTGACTTTAAAATTGTCCCTCCGTGGTGCTGGCACAGTTGATAAGGGGCTTGCTCTGTAAGCATGAGAAACTACCTGAGGTTAGTCCTCAGCCCCCATGTGAAAAGCCTGGACATGGCGGGAGCATCCGTCATCCCAGCATTGGGGATGTGGAGGCTGGAGGATCCTTGGGGGCTAGGTGGACAGCCAGTCTAGCCACATTGTTGAGCTCCAGGTTCAGTGAGAGACCCTGTCTCCTGTCTCAAAGGATAAGGTGGAGAGAAACTGAGGGAAATACCTGACATTGACCTCTACACACACCTGTACGTACATGCACACACATATGTGAACACACACACACACACACACACACACACACACACACACACACACTCCTCAGTCATTCAGAGGAAAGCTGCAAGGCTTGAATACCTCTCCTCTCCTGGGAAGTCTCCGACATTCTTGTTCTGTGACATTCCAAGTGAGCAAGGAAAAACAGCTTTAAGGCTCACACCAGTGAGACCAACAAAAATCCCTCCGGCAAATCCAGGAAAATCCAGAATTCTGAAGACTCACGGGGGGTGGGGGGTAGGGTCTCACCTGTGGGCTCTGTCAGCTTCCTCCACTCAGGGGTAACATCTGCCTTGAACATCCTTGTGGTGGCAAGGCTCCCCAGTTCACGCTCCTTAAAGGTGCCTGGCAGCAAGTGTTTGGGGAGTGAGTCTGCGCAGAGGCCTGGGGACTAAAATGACAAATTACACATCTTTTGTTGAGTTGGAGGTGGGGGAAGAATGAGAGAGTTCTGCTTCCGGGATCTCTGCCCCTCGCCGTTCCATGTCTGATCCCCTCATCCTCCCCCTTAAAGTATGGAAACCATTTAGTGGAGACAGATGATTTCCTAGACCTGGTACTGGGATTACCCGGAATAAATCACTTCCTCCTCTGCCCCTGGGGGAATCTGTCTCTTGCTCGGGTTGTAATTCAAACATTCTGCCTCCACTGAGCTGAGACACGAGGATTAAGGATGGAGCGCGCCTGGGCTGATGGGAATACGCACCAAGAGTGATGAGCAGAGAACAGACAGGATGAAGAGGTAGCTGCAGTGACATAATCCCTGTCTCCAACAAGCCTGTCCCCAGGGCTCAGAGAGAGTATTTTCTCCCTTCTCTAAGCGTAGAGAATTATCTAAACCAAAACATAAAAATATCAAAAATATCACTCTATTTCGGAGGCTTCTGTTTACATGTAACTTTCTGGGAATCTATCTCCTGAGTGAGTGTCACTTCCCTTCTGAAAAGAGATTATTAGCCCTTAGTTATTTTGTAGCAAAGATCAGGACTTGTGGTTTGGATACATCCAGGAGTACAAGTGGCCTCCCTTGGGAGACAACGAACGTGAAAAGAATTAAAAAAAAAAAATTATGTGTGTGTGTGTGTGTGCCTGTGTGAATTTATGTGCACCACGTGTGTGCAGATGCCTCAGAGGCTTGTGTGGTCAGGGGAGGGCTCAGATTCCCTGAGCTGCAGTCAGGTGGTTGTGAGCTGCTGTGTAGGTACTGGGAAGTGAACTCGGATCCTCTGCAAGAGCAGCGTTCATTCTTAACCGCGGAGTCATCTCTCTGGCCCACAACCAACTTTTATTTCTGTAACGTCAGACAGTAAATATTGTTGGCTTTGTGAGTAATAAGGTGTCTGTCATGAGTGTTCCCATCTCTGTCGCAGAGCATTAAAGCAGCTAGAGCTATTAATGAATAAATGCATTGCAATAAAACTTCATTTTTTAAACACTGAAACCAGAAGTTAGCATAATTTTATTGTCATAAATGACTCATGACTTCCTATTATTTTGTGTAAACACACACACACACACACACACACACACACACACACACACACACGCACACCAGAGGAAGATAATTGGTGTCTTTTTCTATGCTTCTTATTACCTAGAGACAGGGTCTCTCCCTGAACAGGAAGCTTACATTTCAGCTAGGCTAGCTGGCCAGGGAACTCCCAGGATCCACCCATCTCTCTGTCCTACAGTCCTAGGTTACAGGTACATGCAGCCACACGTGGCTTTTTTTTACAGGGGAGCTGTGGATCCAAACTCAGGCTCTCCTGCTTACACGGCAGGTGTTCTTACCCACTGAGCCACCTGTCCAGCCCGTGAAATAGTATTCTCATTTGAGTCCCCCCTCACCGCAACCATTTTAAACATTTCAAAGCCATTCTTTGCTCTCAGACGGTACAAAAATAGGTGACAGTCTGAATTTTCCCCTAGACCATAGTCTACCACACTTTGGTTTAGATGGTTCCCTGAGGAGAGACGATAAAAGGGTAAAATTCAGTTTCTTATGCGGATAACCTTTCCCTGGTAACACTGGCATCTTAATAAGACAAATGGGCAAGGAAAATGAGAGCCAAAAGAACAAATTATTAATAGAGGTCCCTCAAGATTAAGGGGGGTGCTGATGAGAGACAGATCAGTGCGTAAAGGCATCTGCCACCAGGCCTGATGACCTGAGAACCACCTCCAGGGCCAGTTCCAGCAAATTATCCTCCAGCCTCCATCTACATATTGAGCACATGCACACATGCACACATGCACACATACACACATGCACACATACACACACACACACATGCACACATGCACACACATGCACACACAGGACAGAGAGATAGAGATGGGGTAGGGACAGTGAGAGAATCAAATAAATATTATTTTAAAACTTTTTAAAAAGGAGAGTAAGGGAAAACTATCTTGTTCAAGTCCTCCATTCTCTCTCTCTCTCTCTCTCTCTCTCCCTTCCTTTCTTTTTTTTCCAAGACAGAGTTTCTCTGTGTAGCCCTGGCTGTCCTCAAACTCACTCTGTGGATCAGGCTGTCCTTGAACTCACAGAGATCCACCTGCCTCTGCCTCCCTAGTGCTGGGATAAAGTGTGAGCCACTGCAGCCTGGCTATCATTTGGTATGTCATAAATTACCACTAACTTTTCCTTCAGGTAGGGGATGGTCCATCTTTATCAAACTGAACAGACTTCCATTGGCTCTGACTGCATTTCAGACAACACACTGAGTTCACAGATGATAAAACACTAGCTCCTGCACTCGGAGAGGGGCAACTGTTACAAAGGACCATCCTGTGGTAGTCAGCTTCCTTTTGCTATATAACAGAGAGCTGAAGATAATCACATACGTTATAAATGGCAAAGGTTCACTTGGGCTCAAAATTTTAGAGATTTTCTGTCCTTGACTGGTTAGCTCTGTTCCTTTTGGGCTTGTGGGGCAAGGTAGTAACATCATGGTGGCAGCAGATGGCAGAATAAAATCTTAGCATCAGGAAGCAAAAGAGGGAATAAGAAGGAGCCAGGGGCTCACTGAGGGCATGCTCCAGTGACCTAAAGACCTCTCATAGGCCCCACCCCTAAACAGTCTACTACCTCCCAACAATACCACGCTTTAACATGGGCCTTTGGAGGACACTCAATATGCAAACAGTAGCCAGCCCTTTTCATGCAATAATGGGGTTCTTCAGGCAAATGGGTTAGATGTTCTGCATTCCAAGGTCACTGAATTCTAAACATTCTAAGGTAATTGGAGTCTAAGGATGCTTTAAGGTTAGGTTAGCAAGTCCCTTCTATTACTTTGCTCTGAACTTACTTGCTAACACCGAGGCACAGACAGTGTGGGTGAATGGCCCAGATGACCAAAGTGTGGCTACAATCAGAGGAGGAAGCAAAACTTCCCCCAGTACTTGGGTGACATGTGCGTATCGCCATGCCTAGCTTTATTTGTTTACTTTTTCATGTGGGTTCTGGAGAGCAAACTCAGGTCCCCATGCTTGAATGGCAAGCACTTTACTGAGTCACTTCCTAGTTCACCATCTTTTTTTTTAAAATTTTTTTTTGCCAATGTACTCACTACAAAGCCATATAAGATAATTCCCCTCTGGGGTGGTGAATCGATCTGTTGCTCCCTTTAATGGCAGCCAAGGCTGAGGTCTGTGTTCCTCTGGCTCTCTGGAAATGGCAATACCCTGGCTTGCTTGCTGTTCCTGTCACAAAACGCTGACCCAAAGCAGCTTGCCTGGGAAACCAATTTGGCGTTCCTTTATCAGCCATCATCAGGAGAAGCCGGGGCAGGTGCTCAAGGCAGGAACTGGAGCAGAAACCAGGGAAGAACACTGCTTTCCTGGCTCACTTCCCATCGTCTGCTCAGCTTGCTTTCTTATTTGTTTGTTTGTTTTTCGAGACAGGGTTTCCCTGTGTAGCTTTGCGCCTTTCCTGGAACTCGCTTTGTAGACCAGGCTGGCCTTGAACTCACAGAGATCCGCCTGGCTCTGCCTCCTGAGTGCTGGGATTAAAGGCGTGCGTCGCCGCCGCCCCGCCCCCCCCCCCCCCCCCCCCCCCATCAGCTTGCTTTCTTATACCACCCATGACCACTTGCCCAGGGGTGGCATTGCCCTTGGTGGGCTGGGCCCTCCCACATCAGCCAAAAAATCCAGCCAGTTCCCCACAGACATGCCCTCAGCGCAAGCTGGTGGAGGCCACTCGCTTTCCAGGTGACTTTATCAAATGGACAAAAACCAAGCCGCACAGGCAGTCACTCTCCATGTAGGCAGCTGGGGGTGTGCACCGTTGTTAGAAGAGGTCGGGGCGGCGGTACACTCATGTAGTTATTGTCCTAAGGATTTCTAAAGTGCCTACTCCCCCATGCTCGGGCTCTCAGTCAAGGATGTAATTGAAGCCTTAGGACAATAAGAGTGTGAAAGGAAAGATGTGCCCTGGTGTCGGATAGCCTGGCCAGACAGACCCAAAAGTACAATGCAGATACTTGGCTTTAAGCCTTGTGCTGGCTGGGGGGGCGGGGGTGGGGGGGTATAGCCTGCCCTATACCAGAAATATTTTGCAGGCCAAAAAAAAAGCCACAGCTAGCTACAAAGCTCAAGGTCCTGCCTGAGTACAACCCGCTCAGACTGAGAACAGCCTGCGTCCTCCTGTTAGCCACCATTTACAGGCTAAAGACGTCCAGGCAGAAGCTGCAGCCAGACCTGGAACCATCAGGCTGCCGAGGATTTCAGCAAAGGAGCAAGCAGAGGATACCATTATCTTAAGTCAGCCTTCTAGTTCCTCAGGTAAACTTCTGGTGTCGGGGAAGTGGGAGAGCTGGGTTTTCAGAGAGTCATTAGGAATTTGCAAGGAAACCTAACCCTGAAGGCAAACCCCCATCATGCCCTGGGAGAGACACCAGAGCTAGGCCGTGTCCTTTGGATGCTGCAGGTTAAGGGTGGCTCTTCCGCGGAGTTGCTGACCGTCCAGTCACTTGGGGGTCGGTCACTCAAGCTCCTCCTGTCCCTCCTGCACTGGGGCTCTGTCTGTGCCGTTCACTAACCTGGCCTTGCGGCCCGAAGGGCGGGCAGTGAAGCCTTTGTTGCCTTGTGATTTTAGGGGGAAGATAAAAATTAGCTGCAGGGCTGACAGGCCTCTGCCCTGACGCAAGCTGGTGGATCGCCCTGCAGAGATGACCGTCAGTGGCAGCTGTGCAGGTAAGTAGGGGAAGAGGCCAGGAGCACCTTCTTCTCTGAGGCCTGGGGAGGATGATTGCGATGGCTGATGACAGCAGCGATCAAGGTGTGACTCTGTTTCTGTGACAGCCCCGGAAGGCTTTCCCTCACGGAGCCTGTTGTGTTGGGCACGCACTTAACCATGTCCAGAACTTTAGGGGGCAAGTATGGTTATATTATTATTATTATTCTCCCCCACTTTGCAGTGGGGGAGATAACTAGAGAAGTCGCTTACTGAAGGTCACACAGTAAGGGACAGAGATGACTCAGATTCTGGTCTTACTTCAGGTCTGGGTTTTTGCTTATATTCTGTGCTATCTTTTTAGGAGCATGGTTTGCATTCCTTGTGGCTGCTTCCTCCCTCTGTCTCTATTTGTTCTCTGGTAATAAGGGTCCTCCCCCAAATAAGGCCCTTGTCTCAGCCCAGTACAGCTTTTCACCAACTCTGGGTTTAGACAAGAGATACAGGATAGACTGGGTGGACTCAGTGGACATATGGCTTAAAAATCAAGTTTTGTTGGGCATGGAGCAGAGGAGACTAGGCGAGCAATGGAAAGAACATGGGAAGCTACAGATCTTTTTTTTTTTTTAATTTGGTCATTTTTATAAAATTATTTTCTTTCTTGGGCCGGGTGGTGATGGCGCATGCCTTTAATCCCAGCAGAACCAGGCAGATCTTTGTGAGTTCGAGGACAGCCTGGTCTACAGAGTGAGATCCAGGACAGGCACCAAAACTACACAGAGAAACCCTGTCTCGAAAAACAAATAAACAAAAAATTCTTTCTCATTCTGCATTCAAAGTTCATGTATAGTAGTAGATGTAAGCTCCCCCCCCCCATTCTAGGCATCAAATTCAGGGCCTTGGACAAGTTAGGCAAGAACTATGTCCACATTTCCAGTCTGCAGAACTACACTTCTCAGAGGCCTCTATCCTGACCAGTTTGCAAAAAGTGCTTTGTTTCTTTTGTAAGACCCCAAGCTTGGCAATAAAAATTGAGATGCTCAATCTAGACCAGAGCAGGAATCACTATACAGTCAAAGAAAATGCTTAATGTTGTATCTTGGCTGTGTCCACACTTAAAAGTAACAGTTTTTCTCTTTCCATGTGTGTGAATGTGTGTATATATGTGTGTGTATGCACGCTCGTGTGTACTTCACCGTGTGTATGTACACTAATTCCATCCCCATATGGCTTGTGTTGTTAGTTTCCTTGCTTTGGGAATGCTCCATGTTCCTTTCCCCAGGTTTGAGTTTTGGGAATCTGAATTTGGCTCCTCACAATTGTGTGGCCGAGGCTTTAACAGCTGAGCCATCTCCCCAGGCTTTCTTTTCTTTTCTTTCTTTCTTTTTTTTTTTTTTTTCTTTTTTTTTTTTTTTTTTTTTTTTTTTTTTTTTTTTTTTTTTTTTTTTTTTCTTTCTTTTTATGTATATTTTCACTTTCCACAAGTCAGATCATATTCACATTACAAAGAATCTCAAATCAGTCCTAGTTGAGAGCAATACATACACACACACACACACACACACACACACACACACACAACCACACAACCACAAGCACTGAGGAGGCAGAAGTAGGAGGGTGAGGAGTTCACACTCATCTGCGGCTACCTAATCAAGTCTGAGGGCTGGCTTAGGCAGGCAGAGGCCCAGACAGACCTTCAAACCCAGCATGTGGGAGGTGGAAGCAGGTAGGTCTCTGTGGTCTCCACTGAGAGTTCCAGGTCAGCCAGGGCTATAGAGTGAGATTCTCTCTCTCTCTCTCTCTCTCTCTCTCTCTCTCTCTCTCTCTCTCTCTCTCTCTCTCTCTCTCTCTCTCTCTCTCACACACACACACACACACACACACACACACACACACACACGTTGAGATTATAGACAGACATTTCTTCCTATACAGACTTTTCTCTGTTGATTTATGATGCTTTGTAACAAAGATAAAAAGAACAAGAGAAAAAGAAAGAAAATCAGGGAACTATAATTAAATGGTGGCTTTTACCTTCGGTGCACATTTGGTTTATTTACCTGGCAACCATGTATCTGCGGCAAACAACTTTATATTTGCACTAGCAAATTGCTGCCTAAAATTTGCATATCTCTTTACATATGCAATACACATCTACTGCTGTTATACAAATTGGAATTAATTCTTCAGGTTGAGCTCTTTTCCATCCAATGTCAAGTATCTGTGTACATCAGTAATGCTTTTTTTCCCTTGGGCGGGAATCAGAACTAAAAAAAAAAGGGGGGGGGCAAGCTCCTGCCCCATCTCAGTAGCTCACACAGGAATGAAATGCAATTCTCTCTTGCACACTGACCTACTTCTCATCTCTCAGGGAAGGGTGGAAAATAGATTATCTGGAGACGCCCAAAGCTGCTCACCTGTCAGGGAGGCTCTGAACTTGGCTGAGGAAACTCAAGCATAGCATGTCACTGAATTCTCTATGAGACTCAGCACTGAGCAGTGATGCTGGACCATTGGCAGCTTCCCTGGGACCCATGAACTTTGATGGACATCTCAACCATTCACCTTTCCGATTCCTTCCAGAACTTCCAATCTATCTGAAAGCTAACCTCAGAGTCCCTAAGGATTCCAGAATCTTATGTGTCCTAGGCTGGTCTTGAACTCCCTATATTGTAGATGGATTTTTCCAACTCACAAATAATGACACAGAGACTTATTATTAATTATGAAAGCTCAGCCTTAGCTTAGGTTTGTTCCTAACTAGTTCTTATAACTTAACCCATATTTTTAAATCTTTGTTCTTTGGTGTGGCTCGATACCTCATCTCTCTGTACTGCCCATCCGGCTATCTCTGTGCTGGCTCGTGACTCTGCTTTTCCTTTTCCCAGAGATCTTTCTCTCTTCCCGGAAGTCCTGCCTATACTCTCCTGCCTAGTTATTGGCCATTCAGCTTTTGATTACACCAATCACAGCAACATATCTTCACACAGGGTACAAATATCCCACAACACAATCCAGTTGAGGATGATCTTGAACTCATGATCTTCCTGTCTCCACCTCCAGGTGCTGTGATTACAGGAGTGTGCCACTCTATCTAGTTTATATGATGCTGAAGCTTGAACCCAGGGCCTTGCATAGCCTAACACTCTACAAACGGTTCCACGAGTTTATGTAATTATTATTTTAATTTTCTTTTCTTTTTTCTTTGGGGGGGGGGTGTGTGTGTTTCAAGACAGGGTTTCTCTGTGTAATTTTTGTGCCTGTCCTGGATCTTGCTCTGTAGACCAGGCTGGCCTCGAACTCACAGAGATCCACCCAGCTCTGCCTCCCCAGTGCTGGGATTAAAGGCGTGCGCCACCACCGCCCGGCTGAGAGGAAACTTTAAGTGAGTCCGGCAGGGGATAAAAAGCCACAATAACAACAAGACAAAACAAGGAACCCTTGGCAGACGGAGCTAGCGGTAACACAGCACTTATGAGCTAGAAAAACTCTTGCTTCGAAGGTTTGGAATTTGAGGGTGAGTCCTGACCTGCCCGTGGCCAGAGCACCTTTGAGAAAATTATACAGCATGATCAAGAAAGCCCTTTTGACTGCTTTTCGGTAGGTAAACTCTTCCCGGAAGGGGACATGTCTGTCTTTGATGTATGCCTGCATCATTTACTCTCAATTGCTGTGTAATCAGATCTCTCTCTGTGTGCGTTCATCAGTGGCTTCCTCTGTCTTCCTCAGGCTCCTGGAGGGAAGAAGTCCACCTTATACTTTTTCTGCATCGTCTGCATCATCTTTTTTTTTTGGGGGGGGGGCGTGTTGAGACAGGGTTTCTCTGTGTAGCCCTGACTGTCCTCGAACTTGCTCTGTAGATCAGGCTGGCCTCAAACTCACAGAGATCCACCCGAGTGGATCCTCCTGAGTGCTGGGATTAAAGGTGCACGCCATTACCGCCCCAGCCTATTTCTGCACCATCTTATAGTTTCTAGTCTAACATGGGGGATCCCATTGCTAAACGGGAGCAGGACTTGATTCTTAGTTGTTTAGGCCAAATTATGCAGCTTAATTCCATATATACTCCCCGTCTAATAGCAGACCACATTGGAGCCCTTTCTGTGCCCACGTGAGCAGAAGGAGAGATTGCAGTAACAAAGGTATGTGTGTCTGTGTTTGTGCGTGCACACATGGATGCCCTTCTCTACCACTCTCCATCGTTACTTTTATGAGACAGGCTCTGCCACTGAACCTGGAGCTCACTGATTTAGCCAGACTGGCTGGCCAGTGAGCTCCGTGGATCCTTCTGCACCCACCTCCCTAGCGCTGGGTACAGGCACACACTGCACCCTGCTTTTTTACCTGAGTGCTGAGGACCCAGACACTTCATCCACTGGTCATCTCCCCTGCAGCTTCTTCCCACTTACTACACTCCTGTTTCTGCTCAGACCCTTCCTCGTTCCTTTGGAATCTCTTGTGAAGGGGTTAGGCTGACAGCGGTGGGGTGCTCTGGAAAGGTCTACATAACTATCAGGAAAAGAACACAATGGTGGCTTCCACACTGGCCATGCCAGCCATTCCTTAGATTTGCCTGACTCGGGGTCCCAGGATGTAGACCCTCCAGCTCCCAGGGGAGCCAGCATGTTCCTCAGAACAAAACTCCTGCCGCCCCGTACTGATTTCCGATTTCCACATCTAGGAAGGTCAACTCTGGACTTCAGGCAACAGGCTGAAAGGATTCTTTTATGCTCCGTGTTGGGCTCACTTTGGGTAGCAATGTCCTTAGCTAGTAACTCCTTGGGGATTGTTTAACTGTGAACTATAGCTTTCATAGAAGAAGTAAGCTGGAGATGAAGCTGGTGTGGGCTGTGATCAGTGCATCAAAACGAGGCCCACTGGGAGGTGGAGGGGCTCTATGCCTCTATTGAAGGCACTTTGAGGCTTCAATGCTTGATCTAAGAATCTAAACAAGAGTTCCACTGGGAAGGTAGCATTCTAAATCAAGACTGAGTTGAAAATAAATTAGAAGCCATCGCCATGGGTTGCTCTTCTGCCCAAAAGTGTATGTGGGGTAGGGGCAAGAGGGAGGCAGGCAGTTCTTACCTGTCATTAGCTTTCATCTGGATCCAGTGGACCAGTGGACTACACATCCACCTTGCCTTACAGCTCCTGTAGAACTGAACTGCTCCAGTGGATACCTGGGCCTACAGTGTCCTAGTTTGTTTTCCTGTTGCCGTGATAAACACAGACCCAAAGCAACCTGGGTCCTCTGAGGCTTACTTCAGCTTTTGAGTTATATCCATCATCAAGGGAAACCAAGGCAGGCCCTCAAGGGTGAAACGTGTAGGTGGAAACAGAGGCAGAGACCAAGGAACGTCCGGGCTCATCATTAAGCTACTTACGAGGCCTAGACCCACCTGCAACACCCACAGTGGGCTGGACCATTCTACAATCAAGAAAATGCCCCCAACAGACAAGCCCACAGGCCAATCTAATGGAGGTAATTCCTCAATCGAGGCTTCTGCTTTCCACATGCATCACCTGGACAACAGAGCTTAGCTCTCATAAGCAGTGTTCAGAATTCTGTCTGCCTGCACTGAGCAGCTGGTCTACACGCACAGACCAGAGACCCTGAATCATGTTTTCAAAGGCCAGTGCTTTGCTGAAAAGTAAAATCTGAATGTATGTCACAGAATTAATCACGCCCTGTGTTTTCATTCTGGGCCACTGGTGTCACCGACAAATGAATTTTATCTTTCGTGGGGCACCATGGCCACGCAAATGGTGGTAGCCACGGAAGTGGCACTAGTGACTCTTATATCTTGTGTGTGTGTGTGCAGATGCATGGTGACAAGTGCAGGGATGTGTGGAGGCCAGGACTAAGTCTCAGCTGTCACTCCTCAGCCACTGTCCACTTTGTTTTTTTGAGACAGGATTGTTCATTGGCCTCGTACTTGCCAAGTAGGCTAGGCGGGTTGATCGGCCAGCAGTTTCCAGGGACTTTCCAGTCTTCACCTCCCCAGTGCTGGGATTCCAAGTGCGCACCACTGTGCTCAGCTTTTTAATTTTTTTTTTTTATATGTAGGAGTGTTTCGTCCGCATGAATGTCTGTGCACCGCTTGTGTGCGTGGTACGCACAGAGGCCAGAAGATGGCACTGGATCTCATGGAGCTGGAGTTATAGATGGTTGTGAGCTGTCATGTGGGTGACATGAATCGAACAGGAGTCCCCTGGAAGGACAGAGTGACATCTATCTACTCCCTCCCTCCTCTTTAATGGCCCTTAAGCACTGCACTGACAAAGATCTCCTTCGTGCTCAGGACACCTATCTCATTTAAGAAAGAAACAAGAGAGTCTTGAACCAGATTTTAACATTTCCATAAGGGCTCAAAACAGGTGCAGGGCTGAGGAACAGACAAGGGACCGAGAGGGTGGCATTGTATACTCATTACGTCATTGTGCCCTAAGTCCTGAGGAAATTCACAGCACAGAATGAGGTGAAACCACTTTCTTAAAAGGATGAAAACATGTAATGGTCACATTAACCAAGCCACACTGTGATGTGAGGAGCAGGAGCAGCCAGGTCCTCTGCTGAGCAGAAGTGAACAGGCCAAGTGGCCTTGAGGAGGCAGTGGCCAGTCTCAGCGTCTGTGTACAGGGGACCAGCCTTGGCAGGCTCTGATAAGGTCCTGACTCGACTCTTTGTTCTCTGAGGCTTGGCAGCAGATGGAAGCGAACTCTCATAAGCAAGAACTAGCCTTATCCTTTGGGACAGTGCCCATCTGTCAGACACTTGACAAAGTTGTGTTCATGCTAGGAAATGCTCAGTATAGCCCCGTTCAGTGTATGACACACGAGATTCATGTCATCTGTCGGAGGACCGTAGCTCTGAAAAACCTCAGTGTCAGAAGCATACGTGACCCTTCTTGTGTTGCCTGGCATCTCACATCACTTTCCAAACCCATCTATAATTCTGGAAAGGGCACCTCCCCAAATCTACTATTTTTTGTTGTTGTTGTTGTTTGTTTTGGTTGGAGAATTCTTATCTTTTTTCCTCTATGTACATCTGATTGTGGAAAAGTACATCTATATATAGTGTTGACAAGCTAAAACAACTCTTAACACACTCAAATATTTGCTCAAGTAAAAAATATTTTCATGGAGAAAAGAAGAACAAAACCAGGCTCCCTGAAGACACACACCAGCATTCAGAACAGGCGATTTTTTTTTCCTTACAGTCTCCAGGAGCAGTCAGTAGGGGCCTTGTTCTATTCACTACCAGCTTTAAGTTCACAACGGACCTACAATGTACTTTTTTTTTCCCCTCAAAGACTCCAGAACTCTCACGTGAGTTTGTCTCAAAGATGCTTATATCCTCACCCATACTGTTCCTCTTTGGAGTTCACAGTTAACTCCAAACTACTACAGCCGTCTGCTGGCAACCTCAGCAACGGGGTTCACAGTCTGCCTTGAATCCTCTCTTCACGTCATGTGTCCCTGTCAGCTTCCAGCCTGGCTCTATGTCAGAGTCCTAATCTCTTTACCCTGACTTCACAGGGTGGCCTGCCCAGAGGCTATCATACTGGGTCAGACCCAAGGCATGTGCCATGGGGAGACATGGCTGTTCTTTTTATGTTAATCTGTAAGATGTGGAAACTACTGAGTTGGCCTGATGCTTCAGAGAATTGATCTCAGGGACCCTGGAGGTCTGGTGTTAAGGCACACCCTTGTGGTTTTACCTGCTGCTAAATGGTAGGCCATACCCACATCGTCTAGGGCTCCTCTCCTACATATATCTGTTGCTTCAACTTCCCCCAATTTTCTGTTGCTGTGACATTTGCAATGGCGTAAGAAGCCAAATTGAACTTTGGTGTCTCCAGGCCAAAGTCTGAGGTCTTGGCCATCCTTTGTGAGCTGTGGAACTATGCATACCTGACTTGCTCTTTCGCTATTTGTAAGGTGAACACAGACTATATATAGCACATAAAAAATGCTATCCAAGGACAGTAACAGTTACCCTTATCCAGGGTAAAGTGAGGGTTCTCTTAGCTTCACAAAGGTGGCCTTAAATACCCTGGTGGTGGTCTTCTGGACGTGACAGATTAAGGATAGCAGCAGTGGTATAGAACACACTTAGCTGTCTAGCCTGGGTTCCAGTCAGCTCCCCACAGCAGCACCTTGTGCTCACTTCATCTGTGTGGAATACCTCAGTGCTTTACAACAGCTCCTGATGGGAAGCCAGATCCAAAGGGAGAGTGCTGTGTTTGGGGGAGGACTTCCATGCCTACAGCAGAGCAGGAGCTGGGGGTGGAGGAACAGGGGAAGGCTGAGACTCACAGAACTGATTTCCTAGGGTAAGGGAACAGCTTTCTGTATGGATGGGATGGCCAGATCTCCAGGCTCCTGTTTAGGTTATTTGCCATACAACCAGCACAGCTAATGCTTGTGAACCAAAATGTTATTTGTGCAAGCAATTGAGTTTTTGCTTTATACTCCACGATGTTTGCTTTTGGTGAGAACGTCCTCCAGCCCCTTTAAATCTTGCTGTTGTCCAATCAAAGCCAGTGGATTCTGTTTATAATATTTCTGTTTGTTGGTGTCTTCAAGAGCTAAGAAACATTATTTTCAGTTTCTAACGCTGAGAAAATGAAGATGTATTGAAGTGGAGAACTCACACGAATTTGAAAACAGAAAATCACAAAGCCCCACCAAAGCCAAGCAGAGCCACAGATTTGGTACTTCAGCCCACCACTGGCTGCACTGAAATGTGGACCCCTCACTGTTTCAGACTTAGCTACAGTTTGAGGGGAAAATCCATAGCTGTAATTTCACTGTAAAAGATCTCTTAGTCCACAGAGCTGTGCCAGGAACACGGAAAAGGTCTTTTGGAAAGGGCTTTTCCTGACCTCTGCCATGTCAACACACTCGAGCCATTGCTGAGAGGATAACCAGGGCATCTAGATGGAACATCACTGCAAGCAACCAGGCAGGTCAATCACAGTCTAAAATTCACAAAGTTTTTTTTAAAAAAAGACAGGACCACCAGATTTAGAAAATGTCCTACAATGTGCATTTTATTCCATATCATTATACAATGTTTACATATAGTTATAACTCTTAAGAAAATGCCATTTCTTTACCAGTTATGTATGTAGTGCCTAGATCTTTCACCCTGACATGGAAAGCTGAAAAGAGGGGCAATCCTCATTGAATGCTCTCCCTGCTGAGCTGGAAGGGCCTGCAAGTGTGTCAGCTGGGAAGGAATGGGACTCTTCAAAGACCAGTGTGGCTTCCAGACCCTTGACTTTAATGAAACCCACAGTCTTGTCTTGCAGTCAAACTCAAAACAAAATAAATTAGTGTTGGACAGAAATCTAAATTGCATAATATTGAACAAAAAAACCCCAGGGGTCCCTTTGTTTTAAGTAGCACCGATCCACACCTGATTGTCTCCAACATCAATCTTCCCAGTGGCTCCACCTTGGCACTCTGGCTAGAAAGCTTTCTGCTCTTGTGAGGCTTCCTACCTGGCTAAGCAAACCGCATGCCTAACCGCTATGAAGTGTGGCAATGTCAACCTGGGAAATGGCACATTTAAATGATCAGAGACCCAGCATGGGTTTGCCCTTCTGTGTGTCTTTCCCCACCCCCTGCACTAGCTGGTTCTCTGCAGATGTTTTAGTGACAGTGGTTAAAAGTATATAAAAATGCATCGAAGGAGTTCCCTGGTAAGCAGGTGTTTAAAAACAAACTAAAACAATGAAAGGGAAATGAAAGAATGTGGCCGCGGAGGCCAAGGAGGTTTTCACATGTTGTTTAGCTCCAGTAAGGTCTGGTCCAGCATCTGGTGCATACTAAGGTTTTCTTCTTTGGCATGGGCCACTTTCTCTGTGATGGGATTAGAAAATTAAGTCATGAATAGCTGCATGTCAGACTCGGCAGTGGTTTGTACATTTAGGAAGCAAACGTCAATCACACACAGAAAAGCAGCAGCACTCCCCATGCTTAAGACGTCACTCATCTCCAGACAAGGCCCTGGGTGCGCCTCCACCATCGATCCACCCTGACTTCACGTGCAGGGTGTGTTTGGTGAAGGCTCACCCACTGCGTGCTGTGGGAACAAGGGAGGGGTCAAAACCAAATACAGGTACAGCACTGTTACGCAAACTCAAGTTAATACCAGCACAGGATTCTGAGTTACAGGCAGTTAAAGATCTGATAGCTGTATGACCTCACAGAAACAAAGATGACATAAAATAGGTTTCTGACCGCTTTTTAAGTGGTTTATTTCTACTGCTCACAAGTGGTTATTAACACATCTCATGCACACTTCATTAGGACATTCCCTTAGTATTTTTATAGTATCCTACTTATTAGCATATCACCCCATCAGATTCAAACACCGTTAAACTGAACAAAGCCTACCTTTCGACCAGGGGCTTCTGATAGGAACTCCTGTTTCCAAAAGCTATTTTGCCCAAGCATAGGTACATTGAATCGCATTTCAAACACTAGACATGTCATGAAGATGTTAGGAATACAACTTTGTAATAGATATTTAAAGCAGGACTCACAGACACATTATGAAGATGTTAGGAATACAAACTTGTAATAGATACTTAAAGCAGGACTCACAGACGTGTTATGAAGATGTTAGGAATATAAATTTGTAATTGATATTTAAAGCAGGACTCAGCTATTTAGAGGAAATAGAAAAAAAGTTTTTTTTTTTTTTTGGCGGGGGTAGGGGAAGGTCCTTATTATCAGTCAGTTCAAAGAGGACCTATTGATGCAGGAAGGGCTGAACTGGTATAAATATTTTCACATATACATAATATATCATAAAAACTTTTAGGGGTTGATGAGGATCTGAGACATACAGAGGAAAATGAGGCAAGGCGGGCCTTCCAACCAATGCCTTCCTTCCCTTCCCATTTCTGCAGGGAGTGACGTTTTCAACCCAGTAAGTCATCGATTTCCTGAACATGGGTTCCATTCCTAGAACTTGGCCCAAGTTTTTAATCCTCATTCAGGGCCAGCTTTAGTTCGTTAGTTAGGCGGCGGTTTTGCTCGAGTTGATGGTAGAGTTGATCTGGACAGGTCAGCAAGGGTTAGCAGAAAAGAGGAGACAGAAAGAAGAGGTTAGCTAGAGTTAGTGAGAGGCAGTTAACAGACTGGAAAACACAGATACGAAGGACAGCCACGGTGTGCCCTGGCCCCACGGTCCTGTGCCCTGTGCCCTGTGCGGGTGCATGGCAGGGCCTGTCGGAATGGAGAAACCCGGGGTCTTGATGGAGATGTAGAGCAGAGGTAAAGAGGTGCAGGATGCGAGAACGAGGCAGCATCCCTTCTGCACCTCATTAAAACCACCCTGTGAACTGAGCTATGTGCAGTCTGGGACAACAGATTTGGGGACAGAGGCCAGACTCTGCAAACTCATGCCTTGCTAGAATTCAACAGAGATTCTGCTCAGGGTGCAGAGTGGTGCTGAGCTGGTACTACCATTTCTGCCCCGGGGACATGTTTTGGAAATCTTCCCATTCTCTCCCTAGACACTGGGGCACATACAAAGTCTGAACTCTCCTCCGACTTTGATAGTGTACTACCCCCAGCAAACAAGTATTTATCGCCACTCCACACTGATTCAGAACTTATCTGTGTGCCTCAAGAGGATGACATTCATGCTGGGTGCTGACAGCGTGCATAAACTAAATAAAACTGGGCCTGGAAGATGACTCAGCGGGTAAGGTACTAGCCTCAGAGCCTGATGACAAAGTTTGATCCCCAGGTTCTACACAGTGGAAGGGGAAAAACCTACTCCTAAGAGCTGTCTTCTGACTTTCAGATGTACATTGTGGGATGTGACTCCCCACCTCCCTGCCCCCCCCCCAAAAAAAAAACAACCCTCTCAAACATCTACACTTGCCCAGTGTGGTATATGCTTTATGTGGTGCCATGTAATCCAGTCAGGTGGTAAAGCAGTCCAGCACAGGACTCAGCCTGTGCCCGATGATCCAGGGGACATGGCTGACAAAGAAGCTGGCCCACACTAGAAGTGGGGTGTCTTCGACTAAAGGATGGTGACTCTGTGGACCGCGGTATCCTACTCGATGATGTGGAGAGCCAACAATCCTACCGCCTAGAGATCGACCACAGCACTCACCGCTGGGAAACGGAGTGGGTCTGTCAACGTTCTCTCATAAATGGCAGGAGGTGGGGGAACTTGCTATGCTCCTTCTGTTTGTGGGGTAGTATGAAGAACTACATCCAACCCATGCTCTTTCCGCTTATCTAAATTTTCTGAATATTCAACACTCCAGTCAGCTGGCACCTCCTCCAGGTGAGACTTTCTGTTTGGCTCCAAACACACCACGTCTACCAGTGAAGACTCACCACATTCCTCTCTACCTACGCGGCCAGCTGAGCAGAGCACACCCAGCTCTTCTGTTACTGTGCTACCTTCCAGTGTCTCCCATCTACTGAGAAGTTGCAAAACAGAAACCCCATGACTACATCCACCGTATCATCATGGGAAACTGCCACCACGAGCGAGCGGCAGGCAGACTGTCCCATTTGCTGAGCCCAAATGTTGGGCCATCTAGACTAGAACACTGGAGAAACCCCCAGAGAATCCACGGCTTACACGGCAGTGCTCCCCATCTCAACCCACTTTGGGCCTTGTTCTTTCTAGCTGCAAGGGAGCCAGGACTGAGATGACCTGAAGGCAGGGGTCAGACACATCGTAAGTGCTCTCCCTCCTGTTCTGCACAGACCCCAGTTGTCTTGAGGCCTCTGGTCTCACAGCTGGTGGTGCTGTCGGTTTGGTTCAACCGAGGCTCTTGAAAGAGTTGCCGATACAGGCTGGTCCTTGCTCAACTAGAAGCCTGCTGAGCAGATCCTTGATCAACTCAGCTTGCCGTCTGTGCTCCTGACGTATACACCTAAGCTACCTGGGTGTCCATTTGTTCCTATTTCCCTCACAGTGAACACTCATAGATGTAGAATTCTCTGGGAGAGCCAAGAAATTTGGACCCCAAGATGCATTTAATGTCAGCTTGGCAGAGCTCCAAGAGTCTTGTTTCCTCTGTGGCAGAAAACTCAGAGAAAGTGCATCGCTGTTACTGTGAATTTTTCTGAAGTCATTGAGAAGTAGGCCCAAGGAGCCTCAGGGAAAGAAAAAACAAAACAAAACAAAACAAAACCCAAACACTAGAAAACTGCAGAAGCCTTTGCACCCTTCTATGGAAAGACACTGCCTGGATCCTAAAATTAGTCTACCATGCCATTAACTAAAATATTTTAATTCAGACCCTTGTTTTTTTTTTTTTTTAAATCCTTTCTGCTCTGAAGATTTCAGAGTAAATGACTACTTTCAGAGTTTGCCCAGATTTATTTGAGGAGAGTGGTATGCCAGCCCTATTAGGCTAACAAGTACCACACATGAGACAGACGAGGGTTATTCACACTTAAAAACAAGAACGGAGCCAGGCTTATGTTGAGAGCTAAGAAGCTAGAGGTCACATTGTTTTAAAGTCCTACTTCTGATATAAAGGTTACCAAGCTGCTGTTTGTGACTGAAGTCAAGCATTGTTTCTTGGGGGTGTGTCTGTCACGAATCAACGGCAATGGTTCATAAACAAGGGGGGAAACTCCTCTCATATAAACACACCTTCTGCAGAATATAGGATGCAAAAATAAACCATGACCCAAATATAATTACTACTTAGAAATCCTATAATGTGGTTTTTGTGTTCAATATGAAGGTATCTGCATAATGAATATATTTAACAAAAAAGCTCCAGCTCACTTCTGCAATAGGACAATAAATAATAACCATGACTTACAATGCTAGAATCCCAGTTCTTCACAAGATGCAAACCTCCTAGCTACAGAGCACAGGATGGCTACACAGACTTCCATTACATAGCCAGGCAGCGCCATCTCCGTATCAGCACCGAGGGTGCCCCACCCCCAACTAAACTTTTGGCAGAGAAAACACTGCTCAGGCCAGAATTTGATTCCCACTATCTACTGTGTGGAGGAGGTTCTGAACCCCAACTGTCAGAACCATCACAATATTCCTAAAACCATAGCTACCTGGGCCTCACGCCAGTACCTGAAAACCAGGTATTCTTTTTAAAAGTTGCACAGGGAACTACTACTTTAAAAACTCCTGATGTCAGTATATAGTGTTCAGGAAAAAAAAAAAATGTTCCCTTAGATCCACGAAGCAGAGCCGTCGTTTTATTCAGTGTGGAGATGAAAACGCCAGTAAATAAGGAGTAAAAGAAGAGCGAACAGGAATGGCTTACAGTGTTTATTTTACACTGGGTGAACGGCTCCTGTACAATAGAAAGCACAGCACGTGCCTGGCCCTAAGGTGGGTGCTAATGGAAAGCTGGGTCAGCTGGAGAGCAGACAGACGCAGAGCTCAGAGAGGTGGGACATCCAGCTTGATGAAGGACTCTTGGGAGGAGTGAAGCAAAGAAACTTATCTGTGTGAAACAAAAGGTAAGAGAAAGAGGAAAAGTGGAGCAGTGGAAAAGGAAGAGGAAAACCACACGGATGACAGGAGCAGCTGAAATGCAAGCAAGTATCAGGCGTGTAAAACCCACTGCCAGCTGCCCTTGGGGGAGGTCATCCTTGGCAACCACTGCCTGAACCCATGGGCCAACCTCAAGGAAGATCGTCAAAACTTTACTTTAAAAACAGAACTTAAACTAAACCTGCCTTTGGGGACATTTCATCACACTCAAGAGTCGTTCCCCCTCCCTCCCCCTGGGGCATCACGTTTTAGCACTGGTGGATTGGTGGCTACAGATGACCTGGTTCCACTCTTCATTTACTAATGGTGGAGAAGAAGCATGCCCATGTTTCTAAGCCCTGGTGATAGCCAGGTCTCTAAAGGATATTCTGGAACCTCCAAGGCAGCAGGCACAGGTCACGCTCCAGAAGCTACTATATTTCTGAATGGTTAAAGAAAGGCCACTCCCAGCTTTGATGGAACCCAGCAGTATTAGAATGGAAACACTCCAGGGGTTAGAATTGCAAGGGGCACAAGTGTGGTTAGTAATATGTAAATTAGCTGTGTATGTCTGAGGGTCCTCAAACAAGGCCAACTATTACTCACATGGGTAAAATATGGACCATTAACTTCCAAACTCATATTGTATAAATGTTTTATTTCTTGCTTCTCTGATGTCAGTTGTGGCAAGCATTTACTGTGGGGTATTTTAATTCCATTCAATATAATAGACACAACAAATAAAAGACTTGGAATTTTCTCCCTCTCTCTCTTTTTTAAAGACAGGGTCTCACTATACAGGCCTAGTTGGCCTGGAACTTGCTATAGACCAGGCTGGCCTCAAACTCAGAGATATACCTGCCTCTTCCTCCCACATACTGAGATAAAAGCCATGTACCACCATGCCTGGCCGTGCTCCGGAATTCACTACAGGGAGGGATATGCACCAGGTCATGACCATTTATTTCCTTTTCCTCAGGTTTTCAATTATCTGACACTTTAAACCTAATAGTGTGAAGTGAAAATGACCATACTGTCCTTCCCAGAATCTCAGGAAACAACCTGGTATTTCTTCCTAACTTCCTGCACCACCGCATCACAGCATTCTAGTTATATCTGAGTCTGGTTTAAGGTTTTAGAAGGATAGTACTCAGGGCCATTCAGAGTCCAGTTCATCTCTCGGCAGAAAGAGGCCAGGATCTGCATTTATGAAATGAAAGGATTCTGAAATGGTTTGCATGGACTGAATCCACTTGGCCTTTTGTTAGTACAATGTGAAAAAGACCATGGCTATCCTAGGCTATGCAAGAGAGCCAACCAAAGATGCAAATACGGAGACCACAGATTGAGAAGGGAGCCGTGGTGAGTTCATCACACAAGCATGAGGGTGAGGGTAGCAAGCAGGCGGGGTGCATGAACATTTACATGGAAGTCATATCGTTGAGAGCGTGGTCCAGCTCCTCGCTGATGGCTTTGTACTTCAGTTTCTGAGCATACAGCTCATCTAGGAGCAGGAAGTGGAAGGCAGAGGTGCAAGGGCATGGAGAATGGTCAAGAGATGGAGGGTGCGCGAGGGTGGCGAGGACGCCATCCCGACACGCCAGCAAGGAAAGGCAATGCATGGAGGGGTTGGTGCCGCAGCAGATGGCCAGTGCAGGAGGCGTGCGATTGGTTTTTTTTTAAAGAAATTGAAACAAAAAACAAAGAGAACAAAAACCCATTAGAAAATGAAATGAGAGAGACCCAATATAAAAAACACAACACCGAGGGTAGGTAATACCAACGAACCGTTAAATCCTAAAGACACCCACAGAAGACCGTTTCCCCTGGTGGGTGAACGGAACATCTTTCTTTTCACAGAGCTGTCTATTTACACTGGCGTAGTCAGCCACTTGCAGCTCTAAGCTATGGGAGGGGGCTGCACGGGCCCGGAGCAGGCGGGTGGGGGGGGTAGCTATCCAAAAGCTACAAGTTCAATTTCCAATTGACAGTCTACAATGCTACCTTCAAACCACTCACTTCCCGCCCAAGCCAGACCATGGGATATTGATTTTTTTTGGTGACACTTAAATTATTCCCATGGTGTTCTCCTCCCCCCCTCCCACGCCCCCCCCCCCCCCCCGTTGCTAGTAACAGAAGTCTGAAAAGCAGCCACAGTCAGGGGCTTGTCTGCGGTTTAATTTTGGCAATGGTGATGGGTCTGTGCCTTGCCATAGTCCTAGCAGGCTTGCACCCACACTCAGTTCTCTCTTCTCTCTGCTATCTTTCTTTTCGTTGTTGTTATTTGTTTGCTTGTTTATTTTTCTATTTCTTTTCCAGACAGGGTCTTGTTAGCTGGCTTGGGATTTGCTATATAGCCCAGGCTGGCCTCAAACTCACAGAGCTCCACCTGCCTCTGCCTCCTGAGCGTAGGGATCGAAGGTGAGTATTACCAGGCCTGGCTGCTATCTTGATAATTAACTGCACCACCCTCCAGTCCCTCCTTCAACCCCTTCTGCCTGTGATGTATGGTATTTTTTGTTTTTGCTTTTAAAAGTGCTTAAGTGTAACCTTGAGACTCAGTGCTCTATTGATCTCTGCCCTCTGTCCTTTCAGGATATAGAATATTTTGCTAATGAATGGCTTAAAAAAAAGAAAGAAAACAAAACCAAGCCCTTCTTCTGGGCATACTTGGAAGATGGGTGTGTCTAAAACAAATGCACATTGTTCTGACAATTAGGAAATACCACTAGAGACACAGAATATACCAGAGTCACATTCATCTATAATTACTTCACTCAGTGAAAAATAGCACAGACCCGTTTCTGAAGTCCAAGAAGTTAGATGTAAGCTGTCTGGTGGCTGACTAGTCACCCCAAGAGCTGAGGACTTGGGTCCAAGAGTTTCAGTGTCACAGGTGAAAAACCCAGAGGAGAGCCAGACAGGAAGTGTGAGAGCAAAATGGAGCGCCAGGGTGGAAGCCCTCGGATCGGAGGACTGCTTATCAAGACGGCTGTTCAACAAGGACTGAATTTAAAATGTTAAAGACCTTACCTTCTAAGTCATCGATGCTTTTCTCCAATTTAGTTACTGATCTCTCTGCAAACTCAGCCCGGGTCTCAGCCTGTAATGATTTAATTCATTTGAGTCAAGGTCAGGGAGATTCAGTCCAGCAGCTACAGATACAGGGGAACCAGACAGACAGACGTCAAGTGTCTATCACCTGGGAAATGTCAGGTTCAGTCCCTACTGTGTGCTATGGCAGCTAGCTAACACAGGACATGAACTCCAAGAAAACCTCCGAACATGCCTGTCTTGGACCACCACCCGTCTCCAAACGACAGTGCCTTGACCCACGCCACAGAACCTTAACTACAATCCAGTCAGGTTCCTCCAGGCTCTCAACATTACCTCCTTCAGCTTGTCAGAAAGAACCTTGATCTCCTCCTCGTACTTGTCCTCCTTCTGTGAGTACTGTAATTAGAAAGAGCGTTCCAGATGTCAGGCTGCAGCTCTCTCACACTCACGCCTTCTCACACGAGGAGCGTGCCAGCCCAACCAACAGATGTTGGGGATCTCCTAGCAGGTAACAGAAGCTCGGGTATCGCATGGCACACTACAATACATTCTCTGCTCTCTTGCCTATTGCTTTACATGGGATAAGAGTGAGATAACTTATCCACTTGGCACTTTGTGTAAATTAAATTGATGATTTACCCAACATAAGATACATTCTCTGTGAATCTTCTTTAAAACAAAACAAAACAAAAGCAAACAACACAAACAAATCCTACTCTCCAATAGCATTAGGAAATCATCTCAAAGTATTGTCCCTTGCTAAAATGCCTCCGGCCGCTATTTTCACCAGCAGGCTTCTTTGGAGCAGCTCGTACAAAGGTGTCTCCCCACTCCCTGCTCCTGGCCTACCTTCTCAGCCTGAGCCTCCAGTGACTTCAAGTTGTTCGTCACCGTTTTCAACTCTTCTTCAAGCTCGGCACATTTGCTAAGGTTTTCGATCAGAAGCAGAAAGGGTGGGAGACAAGCCCAAGGAGCGAGGAGAGAAAAAAAGGAGAGGGATGGGAAACAAATGAAAACCGAGTCCTAGAGATGGGGGGGGGGGGCTGCCTTAAGTAGCCAACGCACGAGGCACGAAGCTCGGTTTTGCCGTGGGCTCTGCCTTCCACTGCAACAGCGGAGGGACAGAGGGACAAAAGCCAGCATCTCCGTCCGAGGTGTGATCATTTGGCTTCTTATTGGCCGCCCCTCAGAGTATTTATGAGGGGGAAAAACAAAGAGCGTAAAGGACCAAGAGAAAGCACTTGAAGCAAGATATAAACAGCAGAGGGTGTAGTGAAGGTACAGTCGTTACACCAAACCAACCAGTAGGCATTGGAAGCTCAAAGCTGCCTGGGATGCAGTTAAACCTAAAAACCACACGTGAGCCATCAGTACCTTATCCTCGGCAGCCATTAATGCTTTCAAGGTCTGATCCATTATTCTTAACTGTTCCTCCAGCTGTCGAACTTGGCTGTTAGTGGACACAGGAAATGCACAAGGCCATTCACAAAATCAGTGCAGGTAAGGCATGCAGTGCCACACGCATTCACAGACACCCCGCATGGTTCCTCCGTGTTCCACACCCGTGGCTCATCCGCAGGACTCTGAGCACACGAGGAGGCCAGAGCCGAGGTGGGTCAATGTGCAGCTGCCAGAAGGTCATGCTGTTTTTAGTCACTGCTCTGCAGCATCCCCACATGGGGTGGCCATGGGCCCGCTTACCCTTCCGAGAGCTCAGCACGCTCCTCTGCACGTTCCAGGTCACTTTCAATGATGACCAGCTTACGGGCCACCTACAGCAGGGCAAATAACACACACACACACACACACTGTGGTCTTACGGACTTTGTGTAGGGGGTGGTTATAGGGTAGATGACATCCACTGACCCTAGGGATTCTTCTCTACAAATGGAACGCTCATCTTTCCGCAGACTAGAGACAAGGAACTCTCACTCAGCAGAGGCCGAGGCCCCCGCTCAGAGACCAGAATGGTTAGCTCTTCCCAGGTGGAGTCTAGATAATTACATGGCACCCAGAGCAATTCTCGGAATGAGAGAAATATGAAATCTGCAATCTTAAAAATAGCAGGATGATGAGACATGAGGAGGCATTTTAGACTAAAAAGGAAGGGGCTGCCGAGAGAGTGTCAAAAATAAACCCAAGGACTCTACCACATAGAGATCTGCGCAGAAGGCGAGAGCCAGCGAGGTGACGGCTGCAAGGTCAAATCTGCAGCCAGAAACGCCACCCCAGAGAAAGGGTTTCTCCGAGGCAGCTCAATACCATGGGGCAGCTTCAGCCATGATGAAATCCAGAAAGAAAAACTGGAATCTACAGTCACTCTGGCTGTCCTCATCACATGTCATTTCATAGGGACAATCACCAGGGACTACTTCACTGCAGACAGAGCCTGTGCTAACAAACGATTTTTATTTCCCCGGAGAAGCCTCTATGAATCTCCCAGGGAGCTCTGTCTGTGGTCTGTGTTCTCTACAATGTCTGAACTGAAACATCTGAACCATGACAACAGGCCAGCTTCTTTCCTAAGGGCCCAGCTCTCCCTTCTTTTTTTTTTTTTTTTTCTTCCCTGGAGCTGAGGACCGAACCCAGGGCCTTGCACTTGCTAGGCAAGCGCTCTACCACTGAGCTAAATCCTCACCCCCCCCCCCCATCCCCAGCTCTCCCTTTTCCTGGCTAAAGAAGTTTTTGTCCCAGCTTTCAGGGTGTGGGGAAGTACTGATCTCTCTTCCCAGTGTAGATGACTGGCTGGCTTCATCACGGTAAGAACCAGTTTCTGCAGGTAAAGGAATCCTGCCTCTCAGAACCACCCACTTCTATCAGGGAAGCTGACTCCTACACCCAGGATCCAGACAGCATCCTGCTCCCTACCCGAGGTCACGGCTATGAGTCTGTAAGGCTCTGGGCCCCAGAAACTGACCTCTTCATACTTGCGGTCAGCATCCTCAGCAATGTGCTTGGCCTCTTTCAGCTGGATCTCCTGAATTTCCATCTTCTCTTCATCCTTTTGGGCTCGGCTTTCAATGACTTTCATGCCTCTGGAAAGACAGACAAACAGGAAGACCCACGATGGAGAGATGACCACTGCCACTGTGGAATAGGAGGCTGTATGCACACGGCCGGCCAAAACTGAACAGAGAGCCGTTTCTTTTCCCAAGCACGGAGCAAAACTTTCCAGAAAAGACACATATTTCTCTCTTCTCATTGTGAATGAGATCTTCCCGTGCACTTTGGGGTACTGGTGAAACTTCTAAGTCACCTATTCTTAAGTGGAAGGTGCCATGTCAGGATCCTAGCTGACTCTGGGCAGCATGGAGACAAGGGAAGCCACCAGGCTTTATTTGTTAAATGTAGAGATTCTTCCCCTTCTCCCTTTTCCTGAGGGAAGTCTCAGATTAAAAATGGATGCATAGCCAGGTATGGTGGTGCGTGCCTTTAATTCCTGGTACTCAGGAGGCAGAGGCAGGTGGAACTCTGAGTTAGAGGCCACCCTCGTCTACATAGAGAGTTCTAGGACAGCCAGGGCTATACAGAGAAACCCTGTCTAGGGGGTGGAAGAAATAGAAAGAAAGAAAGAAAGAAGAGAGAGAGAGAGAGAGAGAGAGAGAGGGAGGGGGGGAGGAAAGAGAGAGAGAGAGAGAGAGGGAGGGAAAGAGGGAGGGAGGGAGGAAAGAAAGAAAGAAAGAAAGAAAGAAAGAAAGAAAGAAAGAAAGAAAGAAAGAAAGAAAGAAAGAAAAAATGGATGAATAGGTGTTGGAAGGTAAGACTGACACTGGATATTATAGCATGGTGGTATAGTTCAGAAAATGTTAACTAATCTAGATTTTACAGATTTATGCCATAAGCAAACCATAAATGGGTTTCACTTAGAAAAAAATTTGAGCAAGTTTAAGTAAAGCATTGTTTTTTAAAAAGCATTGATTTTTATTTGATTTCTATGAATGTTTGTCTACATGTCTGTATATGCACCATGTGTGTGCAGTACCCTCAGATGCCAGTAGAGGGTATAAAAATAAATGAGTTCTATATCCCTTTTCCTCCGGTCTTGTATTGCCAGATTGCCTTTAAAGTTCAGTACCAGGAAGAAGGTATGCACAAGACTACTCCTGGCTAGCAAAGAAAAACTGAGTGGTGGTAATAACAAGCTGAAAACTTTAGCTGACAAGCTTCCTTAGCCCTAACGTCTGCAGGGACTCTTTATACCTGGTGCCCGACAGCAGGGGTTCACTTCAAAGTAGTGGTGGAGAAACGGACCTTCACCTGCCCACTTTCCAGCTGGGGTAAGGCATGCCTGCACTGTTCTGAGCTCACACTGCTCTGCCACCCTTCAACCAACAGAATACTCTACTCTTATGAAGTACCCCACACTCTGTGGCTTGTACAGCAGAGTACAGATTTAAAAAGCCTTTCAGAATGCATGAGGTTAGCCCATGTGGTGTGATGGTTAAAACAGACTGTTGACTTGACAGGATCTAGAATCATCTAGTAGACAAACCTCTGGGCCTACCTGTGAGGGAGTTCCTAGATGGAGCTAGTGAGGGTGGGGAGACCCACAGGCAAGAGTCCCTGACTAAATAAAAAGGAGAAAGCTGGCCGAGCACAGCGTTCATTGCTATCTGATTCCAGACTGTGGACCTAGCGTGTGACCAGCTGCCTCATGTTCCTGTCACCATAACTTTCCCACCAGGATGGGTGGTATCCCTTTGAACCACGAACCAAAACAAACTCTTCCTTTCTTGTTTCTGGTCAGGTGTTCCATCACACTAACAAGAAAGAAATTCATAAAGCCGGCCTGTGTGAACCATGGTCCCCTTTACTATGACAAGACTGGGTCTTTACATATAAGTCAGGTTACAGCAGGAGTAGATGCAAAACATAATTGCGCCTGTGTCTGTGTGTACATATGTATTAAATCCAAAACATTTCACTTATGCAGAGCCTATAGATCATATCTGCTTTACCTATGCTTTCTCTCCTACCTGTTTGGCTACCACACCTCCTTTCCCTAGGTCTGAGACTGCTTGGTATATATATATATATATATTATTATTTTTATGCATTTGGGTATTTTGCTTGCAGGTATGTCTGTGCATCATATGCATGCCTGGTTGCCTGCAGAGGCCAGAAGAGGGCATCAGACACTCTAGGCTAGGGTTACAGAAAGTTGTTAACTGCCATGTGGGTGCTGGGACTCAGACCAGGGTCCTCAAAAGAGCAGCCAATGCTCTTAATTGCTAAGCCATTTCTCCTCGTGTGTTTTGTGTGTGAGTGTGTATGTGTATGGGTGTGTGTACGCGCGCGCGCGCGAGCACATAGGAGCCGGATGGTGTAGTCTCACCTCTCACTCTCGTCTGCGGCCTTCTCAGCCTCCTCCAGCTTCTGCAGAGCTGTGGCCAGACGCTCCTGAGCACGATCCAACTCCTCCTCCACCAGCTGGATGCGTCTGTTCAGAGAAGCTACATCAGCTTCAGCCTGGGCAGAGAGGGAGACGCTTCAGAGCTGGGAGCAAGTGAGGGTGGTACCTTCAGAAACAGGCCAGGACTAAAGTGCTGGCTCCAGACAGGAAGTCTGGGGCCTGATGTGAGCTAGCTTCCAGGGTATTGCAAGCCCTAACCAGTTCAAGTCCTCACACAGGAGCATCATGCTTGGAAGTACACAGACCTAGAAACAACTCTCAGCAGAGAGAGGGTCATCAGCAACTCGCAGGCTCTCACGCTTGCAGGGCTCTGTCCTGCTCCAGCGTCCAGTGCCTTGCCTCTCACCATTGGCTGAAGGAAAGCTTCCTCACGGCTGACAGCAGGCTCAGTATGATCAGAAGTCGGGATGCCATGTTTCATCCAGCTATCCTTTCTCTGACAAGACTTCTCAAAAGAGCCTTATAATGAAACTGAATGTTTTAAAATCCAGTGGTTTTTAAAAACACATACCAGGAAAATTAAAAAAACAAAAGCCCCAAATCAAAACAACAAAAACCATACCAATGGAGATCTAATGACATCTAGAAACTTCCCCTTTGCCCCACCTTTTCAGTAACCTCTTAGGAATAGCTGGCTCCACTGGAACAGGGCCAAGATAAACTTCCCAGGGGCTTTTTACCTAAGCTTACTGGAATTTCTTAAAAGTCAAGGTTGCTACAAGAAAAGTTTCACAGGCCTAAGGAGAAAAGCAACGTAGATACTGTTTTTATTTGGAATTTAGCTTTGAATTAAAGATTTTCTTTTTTGGGCGGGCAATGACCGCTTCCTGTTCTAAGTACTTTTGCTCTGAGCCTGGGAATACTTGCCTCGCTGTGATAGGAGCTGATCCTAGACTATCTACCTGGTAGAGAAGGTAGGACTTGCTAATTGGGTAGCAATTATTAATCCTCATCCATTTTGAACCTGTGTTCATTGAAGGCTGATGAGCCCTTAGGATATTCAGGAGCCAGTTTTCCAACAATGGCAATACACACTAGAGAATCCAGGCTCCTAGCTTTCTACATATCTGTCTTTAAGTCCAAGGCATCTGCTCTCCACAGACCTGGGCTCCATTATCTGCTGAACTGAGTAAGTAAAAGCACCCTAATTTAAACAACGGTAGCTTTCAAAGCTCATGAGGGAACTGGAAAAGTATGTGTAGTTAGAGAGAGGCGGGGATCGTGGCCTTGAGTCACAGGAAATGAGACCATTTAATTCTGTACAGGTTTTTATCTGGAGAATGGCAGTGAACAGTGAATCTCCCACCACCATGAATGACTGCTGACTTTTTTTTTTTTTTTTTTTTAATATATAAACACTTTAGACTCACTTATCTCAAAGAAGAAAAACTACTATGTAGTAACCGGCTGCCAGAGGCAGGAAGCAGGGCCAGTGTAAAATGAATGGGAGGAACAGCTACAACTGAACCATCCCACAAGGTCAATCCTTATCAAAGAACAGCTTGGAACTGGGCCAAGCTGGGAATGTCCTGAATGACTGAGTTTTTCCTTGAAGAGTAAGGGGATTGGAATAATCCATTTCTTAATGGCAGAGAATTGCCTTTGAACGACCATTCCTTTATTTTTTCATTTTATGTGTTATTAGTGTTTTGCCTACATGTGTGCATATATACCACATGTGAACTTGCAGTGCCCATGGAGGTTAGTTCCAGGTGCCCTGGAATTGAAGTCAGGCATTATAGATGGTTGTGAGCTGCCACGTGGGTACTGGGAACAGAACCCAAGTTCTCCACAAGAGCAGCAAGTGCTTTCAATCTCTGAGCCATCTCCCTCAGCCTCTATAATTGGAAATATATACATATTGAGGCTATAGTTTTGGGTCAGGTTAAATTTCTTCATCTTGCATGTATTACATTTCTAGGAAAAATTCTACTCCTTTTTTACAAAGAGGCAGATGGGGTGGAGACAGAAAACAAAAACAAAAACAGAAAATTGTTTGGGATTAGTGGTTTCGGGCAGCTCCCCCTGTTCTTTCTTTTCTGACACCAGAGTGGAAGGTTCTGGGCTACCTCCTAGTACCCAGTGCCCCAAGTAAGTCTAACATATATGGACAGACTAATCCTGACCAGCATTAGTCACTACAAGAAAATCAGCCATTAGACAAGTCATGTAAATCATTCTTTAAAAGGCCAAGAAATGCTGGTATGGATTTCTCTAGAATGCCTAGGTTATGTTCAAAGGTACCCTTATTATAATGCTATGTCATGAGATCATTATTATTTAATATAAGAGCAAATACCCTCGCTATATCAGCTTTTGGTGAATCAGAGAAGTGTGGCAGGACTTTAAAAACACTTCTGCACCATCAAATTCTAAGTTCCCTCCATTGGAAGCAAACCTCAGGGACCCTACGCACTCACAGGATGAGAGGACCCTAGAGGACCCTACTCACTCACAGGATGATGACTGCTGATGTGCAGAGGTGGGAATGAACTGGGCCAGGTAGAGCACCAGAGAAGGCCGTGACACCCCACATTCACTCTAGCCTCTCTGCACACACGGGCCCACCACACTGGGTCCGCTTCCTTCTCTCTGCCCCCACCCCTCTCTATACACTCTTCCCGTTGGCTACTGATACTGCTCAGCTGAATGCTGCTTTGTAAACATCCCCCACACCCTTCCCCCAGCACGTTCTTTTACAACCCCAAACTCCCTGACACTCAGGTTATTTAATGTCCTCCAACAAGACCAGCCAAGGGGCTCAACACAGGGCGCCTAGGCAGTGGCCGGGCTTAAGGACTGGTTCCTTCGGGCCCGTTTTGGTAGAGGCGACTGGCACACAGGGCAGTGTTTGGGGACCACATCTGGAAGAGGCACTTTAAGTGTACCTAACAAAGCCCCGTTGTTTGAACTGTAATAGAACCTGGGCATTACACAGGGGCCACCACTAGCTGCACACAGCACCCCACTGGGAGATGCACCCCACTGGAAGCCGAGTAATAGAAACAGACTCCCAGGCCCCATGCCTACAGATTAGGACAGTGAGAAGGGGCTGGGATCACGAAGTAAATGGAAGTCCTTCTCCTCTTCCATCGCCACCCAAAGAAGCTGGGAGGTCATGCGGGAGCTGCCCAGCAAGCTGTCTACGCAGACCAAGGGAAGGCCCTCTGAAGCAGAGTGCTAAGGTGAGCTAAGGTTCTCCCGAGAGAACCCCGTCAGTGCAATGCGAGGCAGGCCTGGAACCCAAGCCAAAGCTTTGGCTTCCTCAAATATGAGATTAAGGACCCTTTGGGAGGGGTGGTTCTCATCCCTGGAGTCTTGCTCTCTTAGGCACCAGAGTGGAAGGTTCTCTATCATCCCTGGACCAGCAGCACCCTGAGTAATTTAAGAGATTGTCTGGACAGATCCTGGTTAACATCAGCAGAGCAGTTACTGCAAGGAAATCAGCAAGGCACCTCAATTCTTTTCTGAAGGCAGAATGTTCCAGTGGGTAACCAGAGGCTCACCCAAGGACACTGCTCTCTAACTCTCAAGGATGGGAACTTGAGATTTAGTGCCTGGGATTCACTAACAGACCACCTTCCTGAGGGGTGGGGGTGGGGAACCCTGCATTCTGGCTCCAGGGCTCTCTTATGCTGCTGGTCTAATAGTTTTGAAGATCTCCTCAGAATCCAAGACAAGTTTAATTTCCTAATAAAAGCCCCATCTCTTATTCTCTTCCCCTCATTTTGAGACTCTGGTGTCTAGGCTGACTGGTGATGCTCCTGCCTCAGTCATCTCAAGGGCAGAGATTACATGCATGAGTTACCCTGATTTATTATGTTCTGTGTTTCATAGGCCCACACCTGTCAACTTTGCCAGCTTTTGTTTCCGGTTTGGGTTTTCCCTCAGAGTTGAGGCTTTCCTAGATATTTCCTGAGGGCCTTGGGATCACAGCACCCAGGTCATCTTAAGTATCTGTTGTTGTTTGTCAGAATGAGCCTACTGCCCTGTGCCTATCTGTGAAAAGTGGACAGAAATAACAAGGCATTTGGGGAGGGTCAAGACCCCAGACGCAATTATTCCTAGAAATGTAAATCACTCTTAGTGCACTGAATTAGGTTTCTTCTGACAGTGGCCCCACACATCAACACTGCCAGCAAAGCCTTTCCAGTTGTGTTGCTAGTTTCTTTTTCTTTCAAAAGTACTACTGGATCCCAACATGTAATGAGTTACTCAAAAGGGGACTGTTGTATTGGGGAGACTATGAGCCCTGGTTAAACCATCACCCAGTGCTCACACATGTGAGATCCTTAGTGCTCTATCTACATGCTCCCTGCCCCTGTAAGCACAGCTCCCACCAAGGAAGTCCTGCAAGCTCACCATTCCCACCCCTTCGCCCTGCCCCCAAACAAGGAAGTGGCTACCTTCAGAAAAACACAGGCACACACCACTGCCCTACCCAACAAGGTAATATGTAGAAATCAAGTGTTTCCACTCCAACCCAGCAAAATGTGATTCCAAACCAGAATTGAATAAAGCCTAAGATTGACATGAAATTCACATGTTTTAGCCAATACAGAAAGAAGAAAATCCTTTACTCTGAAAGCCAATGCTCTGGAATATATTTCCCAAGTCCTGACTGAATCCGAGCGGAGCCTGGAATGATCAAAGGTCAGATCTTTTATTTCATGTAAACTGTAGTTACAGAGAGGGATTCACCCAGCTTGCTGTGTGAGACCAAAGTGACTAGGGCCAAGCTAGACTTCTGCCCTTATATGGTCAAGAAAGGGGGGAAAAACACAAGGACCACATTAGGGGCACTCCCATGGATAGCAGATAAACACAACCTCCTCTATCTGGGCCAAAGCCTGTAATTTGTGAGGCATGTTTGTGTAGCAAGAGAGGAGCGAGGTACTGAGGTGCCTTGCTGTGACTGCACAGGGGAAGCAAGAGCCCCGAGTATTGTCAGTCACAGCCCCTCTGGAAGTGCCAGGGCAAGCCCAGAGCACACTCAGTTTCCTGGTTCCAGAAGGAGCTGCCCATGCTGAAGAGCCAGGAAAGGGCTGGGGACTTCTGGAAATCAGTTATTTCCCATGATTAATAAAGTTATTCATTAGGAACCTGCCTGCACTTCTCAGTCTCCTCATCTGCTAGGTTCTGCCCAGAAAGCTGGAGAAAGACGTGACTTTTTTTTTTTTTCCCTACTTTAAACACACATCTCACCACCCCACAAAACCCTTAAGACACAAGACCCAGAGTCAAGCATTACATCAAGAAAGGTCATTTCATTCCAGGATTCTGAAGGGCCCCCACACCTTGGGAAAACAAACAGGGAGTGGGTGATATCTGCTTCTTCCAGGGCACACACCAGTTTAAGAGGGCCCATTAAGTCTCTGCCTGACTCTTGGAGCACCTGAACCCGGGCCAACGACACACTGAAATATTTTTTGCAGCAGTTCATGGCTTTGTCACCAAACCTTAATCTCGGCTGCCAAGAGAAACTGTGACTGCTGGCTTAACTCACTGCCTAAGTTACGCCTCATAACTGCTTAAATTAGCTCCATCCATAGGTAAGTTCCAGTGTAAGAGTCAGGTGTAGCCAGCAATTTGCGATTGTCTCACCAGTTGCTCATACTCAGTCTCTATTGGGAATCCTGACTCAATCATCCTACTAGAGGACTCCTGAAAAAAAATGATTTTAAAATTTCTTTACAAAGGATTTTGAGCTGCTCAAATAAAGGCATGACGTTTTGAAAAGAATGAAAGCTCTGTCCTTAGCGAACTAGCCTGGGAAGGCTGTCACAAAAACAAACAAACAAAACAAAAATGTACAAAATAGCAGGTGTGTCTTTGGTGTGTACCAAAGAGCCCAGTAAGGCGCCATCACCACAGTCCTTCCAGCCTGCCCGATTCCCTTCCTAAAACTGAGGAAAAGAATTGTTGATTGAAAGCATTAAGTGGGGGAATTTTATGGTTAATGAAGTGAGCAAGGCCATTTTCAGGAGTGCCTGCCAAGCAATTACGGTCAAGAATGCTAGGCAGGGCGGTGCTGGACACTGTGGATCAAGGGTGGTTGAAGCAGTACTACGTTCATCTGTGGAGCCCTGCTGTGACCTCTACATCTCTACTCAGCACGTTTGACTCACAGGCAACCAAAGCGCTAACACTTGTCCCCAGCTAGAGAGGAGAGGCCAGGATTCAAATCCTGACAAACTGGGCCCAGTGCTCTGCCTCACTAGTTTTTTTAGCTCACTAGTTCACAGTGGTTAGCCAGGCACGGATCAGAATTCCCACATCGCCAGCCACCTTGAGACCTCTACAGTGGGACTTCTGCTAACTAGTCCTCTCAAGCAAATCCTGCAAGTTATCTTTTGCCTATTAATTTTTAAAAATCTTTATCTGCATTTTTATCTTAAACTTCCTCTAGTTGGGCCTTCCTCTGAGGAAGGCTCGCTTGGTTCTCTGTATTTTATACAAAACATGTTGTGGAGTTTCTGCAAGACACCATGCAACCATTACAAACACTTAGCCAGGAGGAATGACTCAATTCAGAATAGTCCTGTGTATATTAAGCACAGCTGGACACCATATTATTGTTTGTTATAAAATTCCCAAGGTGTTTGAATACCTTGATTTAAAACACAGGCGTGTAATACACACACACACACACACACACACACACACACACACGACTGATAAATATCTAATACCTAAACTCCCTTTGGAACCCTGTTTCTGTTTGCTGGATACATTTCCTTAGGAAGAAAGGAAGCCAGGTACTACATTAGACAAGGAGGAGGGGAGGCCGGCAAAAGGTATAACCAGTAACCGTTGACATCTGGCCAACTTTTCCAAAACTCGTAACAAAGGGGTATCTATTGTAGAGGGACACCTACTTGGGAGATGGGAGGGCTAAGAAACCTAAGGCTATAGTTTGCAAGCTATCGAGCTAGCTCAGAACCTGGTACTGTCGGTGTCTTTAACCTCCATAGAGAAACAGCCTCTAGGAAGGACAGGATCAACAGAGACAAAAGTCCAGCATCCGCAGGCCTCGAAGTCCCACAGTGCTTCTCCCCAGAGACTGATCTTTAAAAGGAGGGACGCCTCCTTCCAACCCCAGTATGAGTAAATAAATGCCAGCAGCGCAAAGTGCGCATCCCTGGGACACAATTCATGGTCACCCCAGAAATGTAGTCCTCTCTCAGGAAAAATGCCGCTCCCAGAACCTTCCCAAGAGCACTCTTGCTCCCCACTGGGGGTTTTGACTTTAGACTAGGGAGATACATAGGCAGGACCGAGCAGCCGGGTGCCAGTTGGCCTATGTGCGCCAGGTGCGGCGTGGGGCCTCGGGGTGATGGGTGGGTCCCTTACGGTCTCCCGCAGCTTCCGCTCCTGATCCAGTTCGCGCTGCAGGCTGCCCGCACGCTCCTCTGCGGCGTCCGCCTGCTCTTGCAGGCTCCGGATCTTTCTCCGCACCGCCTCCAGCGAGCTGCTACCCGCCATGGCGAGGCGGTGGCTGAGGCTGCGCTCTGCCTCCGCGCTCTACTGCTGCTACTGCTGCTGCTGCTGCCGCCGCCGCTACCGAGCCCAAGTCCGGCGCGTTCCGCCCAGGCCGGCTTTGCAACACCGGCGCCCCCTGCGGCCCAGAAGCAGCCCGGAAGTCGCGGCCCCGGGGCCGCACCAGAGAGCCGCAGGCGGGTGCGCGAGCGCAGAGGACGGGCGCGGCTGGCAGGCGGGCGGGGCACGGCAGACCCCGGGAACAGGCTGCCGGTGGAACCACTGCGCGTGCGCGCGGGGACGCCTAGCTCTGGGCTGCTTCGCCTAGAGCGAGGCCACCGCAGGAGGGCGTTTGCTTCCACTCCGCTGCGCCTGGGTGGCCACAAGTAGAGGGTCTGGATGCTAAAGCCTATGGCGACTCCTGCTGGTCGCTTGGAGCGCTCCGGAATCCCGATTACTGAAGCCGAGCCAGGCTGGGAGTCTGGACCCTGAATGTTCCCTAAAGGAACTGTTTTGGTCATAAGGAATGCCATCATTCTAAATGCTAAAGGCCATGGCGACTCCTGCTGGCGGTCCTGAGCGCTCAGTAATCCCGACTTCCCAGAATCTGAACAAGGAACTTGAAGCCTATAGTATGACTATCTTAAGGGAAGTGGTTCTTGTAAAGAATCCTAGAACACAAGCTCCTGACTACAAGAACCCCAGTACCCGAATTATCTCACCAAGTGCAAATTACTATCTGACAATGCGCAGTGGTTAGACTGTTCGAAATACAGCTTTTCTGGATTTGAATCTAGCTCTTAGGTCTCTGCTGGCTTTGGACACATGACTTCTCAGGGCTTCATCTCTTAAAAATGAGTATAATAGTACAGGGCTCTTCACGGGGCTGTTGAGAATTATCAGATAATATAAAACACTTAACAATGCCTTGCATATAGTTAAGAACTCAAACGATATAATTAAACAAATGCAGGCACTACCTTAAGAGTTTGGCGGGGCCCCATATCCCGCTGGGCAATCTCAGTCAAGGCAAGCATCCTAACCTTCCCTGGCTTCAATTCAGTCTGATATCTGGAATCCGACAAACCCAAGCAGCAAAACTACAGAAGCCTGTGACAGAACCGCTGGTTACCAGCTGCAGAGCCACACGGATATAATCTGGAAGAAGCCATCTGTCAAGTCTCTGGGCTTTATATCCTCCTGCACCTTTGTCAAAGAGAGCTCTTACAGTCCTGGACTTGTTTAAGTGTGTGTGTGTGTGTGTGTGTGTGTGTGTGTGTGTGTGTGTGTGTGTAAACAAAGGTAGAAAAAGAAAACACTTTTTTGTTTTGTTTTGTTTTTTTGAGACACGGTTTCTATATGTAGCTTTGCTGTAACCCAGGCTGGCCTCGAACTCACAGAGACCCACCTGGCTCTGCCTGCCAAGTGTTGGGATTAAAGGTGTGCGCCACCACCACCCGGCTAATAAAAGAAAACACTCTTGCCAAGGCTGTCTTCTAAAACCAGAACACCTCTGGCATTCCTAGTCCCCTCTGGCCTCTGTTGCAGAAAAAAAAAAAAAAAAAAAGCCTCCAAACTCTGGCTAGAGCCCTCAAGTCCTGTAGGTGGAGCCTCTTGCTTGGTTTCCAAGCCCTTGGTCGGCTGAGCAGTGGTTGGTACAGCTCCTCCCCAAAGCTCACAGACCGTCTGCCTCCAACCTTGAGGATGACCAGACAGGGCATCTGCAACCATCCAAGGGCAGCCAGGGAAAAAGCTGGCCATTTGCCAATGCAGTAAGCAGCCACCCTAGGGATTTAATGTCTTGCTTTTCAAGCACTAGGAAGTCAGTTTCGGGAGTTTATTTTCAAGTTGATGTCACTACTGAAGAGCTATGGGCAGTTAGTTGTTAGGTTTAGCTCCAGGATGCAATCCCTTGGTTATTTAAGAAATACTGTGGCTGGGTCCCATCCCCAGAGATCCCAGGGGAAAACCTGAGTTTAGACAAACCTGAGTCAGTACATTAGGAAGAAAACCTAGAGGGAGAAAGACTCACGTCCCACAAATATCAGCTCCATCAGTTACTGGGGGGAAGGAGCCAGATAATAGAGTAAAAATCCAAAGCAGATTGCTGGGGATGCTAGCTCCTGAGTGACAGCCTTTTAAACTGAGGAAAACCTGTTTCTGGAAGACTATAGTTTGTAAAGTAGGTTGGTAAATTGGGAAAATGTTTTTAGCAATAATAATAAAAAATGTATTTTTTTAACACTAGAGAGTAAAATGTCTCACTGCAGTACTTCAGGAGGATGACTTCTCTTCCACCTCTTCCCTTTAGTGACACATGTCTTTTCCTCTTCAAGCCGTAGCTATTTCTAGTGAGTCAAGATCTCTCTAAATATAACGACTCCTCATGAACCTCCTTCAACATTCCTTGTCTCCAAAGAGCTAACAGTGTTTTACAGAGGTAGATGATCAATACACCAACCAAAAGAAACTGAGAAGCGCACGCTCACACCATATTTAGAGACAGTTTTCCAGCACATAGAGAGAACCAAAACTGGCTTTAAGAACCTCCCTCTCCTCCTGGCCCCGCCCCCACAGCTGACTTTAAATAGCCTCCTTTCTACTTCTGACCCACCCCATTCCACTAGCGCCCCCCCCCACGATTTCTCATTAAAGACATGATTACCACTCCATAGTTACAGCAATTATCATCCCCTCACTTCCTTAAGAATTATAGTAACATTTTTCTTTCTGCTTTCTTTCCGCACTGGGCTATTTGCAAATTCTCCGAATTCCTTTCCTTATAAGGAATATCTCTCCTAGATCTATCAGCGGCTCTTTTGAAAAACCTAAATAAAAGTCCTGCAGGAGGATTTGGGGGAGATGGGCATCCTCCATTTAACATGTACAAAGCAGACATCTGATCCACATTATACAAAACTGGCTCAGTCCTGAAGGCTGTTTTGTTGTTCTTTCTCTAAAGTCAGGTAGGTTTCGTATGAGTTTTAGCCAAGCAGTGCTTCCCGAAGCCTCCTTCCCAGGAAACTTAATCATCACTGAAAGTTTTCTTTTGTCCGATCCCAGTTGTTGGCTGGTCTAGACCACCCATTTACCAAGAACACTAGATAAACCTCAAGCCTTTCAGGACACAAAAGGCCTGGCAGGTTTCAAAAACCCTTGGGTAATCCGCATTACACATTATCCAAAACACAAAACCAGAAAATTACAAACTGCTGTCAAACTTGGGGCTTCGACTTCTGGGTGTAGCTTTCTTTGCTACTCACACATTCTTGGAATTGTTATCAGCTTCCCAAGGAATTCTTTTCTAATTGGGCCTCTAGGCTTAATTGGCTTCTCCGGTGGAATGTAGTGGTGAGAAAAGAAGTCAGCCCTTTGGAAAACTGACCCTCAGCTTGACTTTCTACACAGAAGAGACTAGCCCCGCAGTTAAGATTCCAAAGGGCAGGGAGAGGGTGCTTAGCAGAGTTGGAGCTGTGTCTATCACCCCCGGAAGTATGCCGTGGTTGTCGGAGGCCTGACAGGTGGGGGTGGGGCGGGCAGGGGGCAGTCAGCTCACTATGCCATATAAAGCACTGAGCTATATATAACTCCCTGCGTACTTTCTGGATCTAGTGCCTCAGGCTGCAGACCCGAGCAAGTATCATCTTCCCTGGGCAGGTCTTAAGGCTTGCCTGAGTGAGAAAGAGAGCCTCAAAGTGTCCCTATAGTCTTTCAGGCTTAGCCTTGGGAGTAAAAGTATGAGTGCATGTAAAGGCCAGGCTCTCTGTATCCAGACTGGGCCCATCACCGAAACCACGGGGGTTTGGGGTGGCAAACAAGACAACTAGGTATTCTGTTTTGCACAAACCTTGGCGACGACACACACACTTCAGAGGTTTTATACCAGCAGGAGGCGAAGTTCACCTCCAAAAGCCCCCGTTTCAGAGGCTGTGTTCTCCCAGCTTCTCACCCACCCACCTCCAACCAAAGGGGAGGAGGTAAAGAAGAGGAAAAAAGAGAAAAAGGAACGGAGGAGATACAAATGAATGTGCGCAGCGGCAGTCAGAGGCGGCATCCAGTGCTCTGGGCCACGGCCAGGCTGTGTGCAGGTGTCCGGCAGGAGGAGGTTTACCTCCTTCCTTTGCTCTGCAGCCCCTGTGGTGACCCTCAGAGTGGCCACGCGGACAGGAGGTGAGGGGAGGCAGTGTGAGCGTGCACTTACATCTGTGGCCTTTTTCTCCGCCAGCTCCAGCTTCTCCTGGGCATCTTTGAGAGCCTCGGAGTATTTGTCCAGTTCATCTTCAGTGCCTTTGAGTTTCTTTTGCAGGGACACCAGCTCATCTTCCAGCTGGGAGTTGGCGGTGGGGTACGGGGAAGGGGAGAGGGGGGTGGGGTGCGGCAGGCAGCGTGATCCCGCAAGGTGCGGGGTGAGGGTGCACAGACCGTAAAGGACAGGGACAGCGGGAGAGAGAGAGAGAGAGGGAAAGACAGGGAGGGAGAGAGAAGAGAAAGTTAGCCATTCGTGCGCCGTGCCACGCCGCGCGCCCGGGTACCTTGGCGGCGGTCTCGTCGGCAGCCAGGAGGCTGTCCTCTGCCTTGTGCAGCTCCTCCAGCACCCGGTCCCGCTCGTCCTCCGACGCCCGCAGCAGCTTCTCTTTCGCTGCGATGTCCTCCTCGAGCTGGGGGCAGCAGCGAGCGGGCGCGGACGGCCGGTATGGACCGGGTGTGAGACACACAACAAATGGGTGCCAGGTTGGCTGGGGCCCTGGGGCTGAGGGATCGCTGCTTTGGGGCTCAAGGGACCCTAGATAATCTCTCTCCGGGAGCTGGAACCTTCAGTGACTCATCTCGCACCGCCCCGCGCCCCTCCCGGGACCACACTCTCCTGCCGAGAGCTCAGGTCCCCGACTTGAGGGGTTGCAGAAACACGCCCCTGTCTGGCTAGCTTTCCATCTGTGTCTTCCATTCTGTCCCATCTTTGTTCTTAGGAAATAATTCAGCGATTCCCCTCTTCCCTCCAAAGTCTCCATCCCATGGTCAAGGGCTCTTTCTCCCCAACCAAAAAGTCCAAAGAACTCCGGACACTCTAGGACTTTTGCCTTGCCCCGCTCCCCCGCCCTTCCCTCCGGCTACACCGAGAATTGGTCTCCTTTCTCCCTTCCTCTTTCAAAATTGATTCCCAGTCCCGAGAGTCAAGAACCTCTCTAGGGAGTTCATGGACCTCGCGGACCGTGGGATCCAGAAAGGGCCACAAGCGTCCTTGGAAGAGACAGAAAAGTTAAAAGTAGCCTAACTCGCGCTTCTTCTTCTTTTATTATTTTTTTAGACGCGCGCTCCTGGACACCGTGGGCTTGGGATGGGATGGGGAAAAGGTGCCAGCTCGGGTATCGGGGGCGACCCGCCGACTCTGAGTCGGGGTGAGGGGGGGGGGGAGTGAGACGGGGGTAGGCGCAGACCTGCTTGCTCCGGTCTTCCGCCGCCTTCTTGTCAGCCTCCGCCTGCTCAGCTCGATCCAAGGCGTTCTCTTTGTCGAGCTTCAGCATCTGCATCTTCTTCTTGATGGCGTCCATGGTGGCGGTGGCGAGGGGCCCTTAGGCAGTGTAAGGAGCGAAGACACGAGCGCTGTGGGGTGGCCGAGACGGAGTGCGAGCGCGGAGCTGCCTGCTGCTCTCTGATATGTACTTTCCCAGGGGGGCGACCGCATTCCTCAGGACAGCCAATACTTTTTTGGAAAAGCTTGTTCCTCCTGCCCCCTTTCCCAGTCTCCTGCCTCCGCCCCGTGCCCCCTCCTCGCTCCTCCCGCGGGGGCCGCACGCCCATTCGCTGCCGCCTGCCGGCCTCCCAGTTGACGGTGGATATGACTATATATGGGGACCCGAGCCTCCGAAGCGGCGGCCGGGCGAGGCCGTCCTATTTCTAAACCTGTGCGCCTGGGAAAGAGCGCCCGGACCTCGCTGGAGCGGAGCCCGGCGCTGAGCGAGAGTCTCTAGCCACCTCCCAGAGCCATCGCCTAGTCATGAGGATCCCCAGAAGAGCCCGCTTGGAGCCACTCGGGATCCTGGGAGCAGGGCAGGTGGTGTGTGCGCACCGGGTCTCACTTGGCGTCCAGATTCTGGGGTGCTCAGCCTAAGACCTGGGGGCCACCTGTCACAGCCACTGCACCTCGAATCTGGGCCTGGGAGCTCTCAGTACCCAGCGGCACTCTTCTGGCAGCTCTTGGCCTACCAGGTGTAGACCCTGGCTCTTACGGTCTGGAAGTTTCAACCAGAGCAGAGAAATAGAGCTGGAGGAAGGTGTGGGGGTCATTCCTGACTCTCTGCCCTTGCTGGTGGACACAATGACAACGAATAGGTCTCTTGAGTCTTTTCACCAAGATGAGGGTGGGTAATAAAATACTTTAGGGACTTAGGGCCCAGTTGGCGGAGTTATGTGCGTATGTGGTGCTTTGGAAAGGGTAGAGAGGGAGTGTGTTAGTGTGTAGAGTTGTTTTTTTTTTTTTTTCCCTGTGGGAACTGGGGGAGGTGCAGCTTGGCGTCTGGTTTTTAGTCATGATCAGCTGTGTAGCCGTGATTAGTAACAGCCTCAATTCTGTAGCTCCCTCTATTTATTTATTCGAATACTTTATTATACTCATTTACTTATGGGGAGGGGGACTCACAGAGGTGCACTCTCTCATGGTGGGCTGTGGCAGTCAGAGGACAACTTTTAGGAGTCAGTTCTCTTTCCACCCTGTGGGGCTTGGGATCCAACACAGGTCTTTGGATTTGACTCCTTTACCTGCTGAGCTGTCTAAAGATCAGAGGGTAGAGGAGTCCCAAAGACCCTTCAGATCTTGCTTTTCATCTTTTCCTTGCACTGATCCATACAGAGAATCCATCTCTCTCTCTCTCTCTCTCTCTCTCTCTCTCTCTCTCTCTCTCTCTCTCTCTCTCTCTCTCTCTCTGTGTGTGTGTGTGTGTTAAGCACTTGGGTGCCAGGGTGCTGAGAACATGGTACAAATTAGTCTAACAAAAAGACTCTATACATCGCCTGAACTCTGCAGAGGGAAGGGACCAGCTCTGCATTGTGGGAGAAGTTTGTGAAGGCAGATTTCCCCCTCTATCTCTTTAAACATACCCCAAGGAGGAGAAGCCTGATCTTTTCAGTTTCAATGAGACTTCAAGAGAGGAAGGCTGTCCCCAAACCTTACTGATGACCAGCTGAGACAGGGTGGTGAGGGTCTTGTGACCAGTTCCTACAGAATAATTTACAGCCTGTACTACATGGATATCAAATATTCCCCAGACGGTGTCCGAGCAGATTAGACAGGCCAAATGACTTGTTAAGTCCTTCAAGAGAATGATCAAATTCCTCTTTAGGATTTTATCAGGTTTCTGACTGCCCAGGAGGGAAAGCAGAACCTCTTGTAATGACCAGGACATGGGAGCCGGGTGCACAGGGGCTTTGTGGTACAGAAAATTCACCGGAGCCCTTACTTGCCACATGCTGAGTGACTCGGAGTGCTGACACCCTGGACACAGGCTTTGGGCAGTGTTCAGATGTGTGGGCTGTAGGAAGCTGACTCTCTAGCCTGGACTTACCAAAGGGGGAAGAATAGGGACTCGGGGGTTAGAAGTTGAGATCCAAAATGGATGTGGCCACTTCTTTTTAATGTAGCCTTAGCCATGGTAAGCCTTCCTCCATTCTCTGTTCTCTGAATGGGGTGCTGGAGGAGACATTGACTTCCTCAGTGTGCTGGGCGGAGCTGAAGACCTGAAGGGTCACTATAGCCTTTTAAAAAGAACTAATGCTACAGTTCATCAAACACGGCACAGTTGGCTACCTGTTACATACACAACTGGACTCCGGACTCAAAACTGGGTGACATTCATCTTTCTCATCTGGATGTTGAGAATGAACAGGGGTGTAAGACCTCAGAAAGGGTCTTTTAGAGAAGGGTAACAACAGGGAGTGAGAAGCCATTGACGGTGGATGGATGGCAGGTTTTCTGGGACATCAGACTGGAAAGGCAAGGTGAGGTCACATGGCAGAGGACTTGGGATTCTAGGTGGTCCTTGAACTCCCGTTCTCTTTCCTCTGCCTCCTGAGTCCTGGGGTTACATAATACATGACTCTTGTGTGGGTAGAAGTTATAGATTTCTTCCTACCTCTCCTTAGCCCTGGCTTGTGTCTCACCTACAGCTTTACTCAAAGGCTGGAGCCAATGGAGCTCAAGTGTGGAAATGGAGTTACAGTGAGCTAACGTGTGTGTGTGGGGGGGTGGGGGGTCAACCTTGATGTTGCTCCTCAGGATGCCATCTACTTTGGTTTTGAGACAAGGCCTCTCAATGGCCTGGAACTTGCCTTGTAGGATAGGCTTGCTGGGTGGAGATCCCCAGGGGTCCTCTGCTCTAGCGCCTGGATGGCAAATGTACACCACCATACCTGGATTTTCAGCATAGATTCTGGGGAGTGAACTCAAGTGCTCACTAAGCTAGCTTTCCAGTTCCAGAGCTACCGCATTATCTCCATTGGTGGGTTGACATGGTGGGTCCCTGAATTCAGCCATTGCCATTTCACTCCGTGGACTTCTGTTCTCTGATTAATAGCCTGACAGCTGGACAGGTCCCACCCAACTTCATGGATTGTTCTACCCACGGCCTTCCTTCCATCAAGGGATATGACAAGCCAAATACCATGATTTCAACAACAAATTCTGTGCTGGGCAGGTCTTCTGATTCTCGAAGTGGACCATAAAGAGAGAGCTGGATAGCCACTTGCTATATGGTATATCTTTGTTCCCTAGCGTTTGACCATGAACAGGGACAGGTAGAAAGATGAACCAAGGAGCTAATATGGCCTGTCAGGCAAGGTGAACCGGGCTACTCAGACTCTCTCCCACCATAGCTCACACTAAGGAACACAGAAAATATGAGTCATAACTGCTGAAATGAAAAGGCCTTGGAGTTTGAGCTGAAGAGGCCATGTGCAGAAGTGGTTATGGTTATTTAATGGTGCTTGGGCTCTCTCTGTCCAGCCAGTGCCTTGGCAGAGTTATATAACCTCACCAAAGTGAGGATGCTTTGGTCAGGGAAATGTGAGTATAAGAGACCTGTGATGGATACTTTAAGAGCTGGTCTATGCCTCACAGTATTTATTTTTTAAGATTGTCATTTCTCTGTCATTCTGGGTTTTCATGTGACCTCCTCCCCCATGACTAACTCTTGGTGGACATGTAATGAGACCAAATTAGAATAAATCTTTGTGTTTCTATGTGGTATTGTATTCCCCAAATATTGTGCATGCTAATAAACTTATCTGGGGTCAGAGACAGAGCAGCCACAATATTAAACATAAAGAATAGGCAGTGGTAGCACACGCCTTTAATCCTAGCATTCCAGAGGCAGAAATCCATGTGTTCAAGGATACAGCCAGGCATGGTGACTCATCACACCTTTAATCCCAGAAAGCGAGCCTTTAATCCCAGGGAATGGTGGTAGAAAGCAGAAAGGTATATGGCGTGAGGACCAGAAACTAGAAGCATTTGGCCTGGTTTAGCTAAGCATTCAGGCTTTTGAGCAGCAGTTCAGCTGAGACCCATTCTGGATGAAGACTCAGAGGCCTCCAGTCTGAGGAGACAAGACCAACTGAGGATTCGGCGAGGTGAGATAGCTGTGGCTTGTTCTGTCTCTCTGATCTTCCAGCATGAACCCCAATAACTGGCCTCAGGTTTAATTTTATTAATAAGAACTTTTAAGATTCATGCTACATTTCTATTTTGCGATTTTAGGTCACTGAAATCTGGGGCTTATTTGTTACTGAAGCAGAGCTAGTTTTACCTGACTAATACACACTATAGGCTGTTTCTGATAGGGGGAAGCAGAGAACTCTGATCATAGAGGTAGGAGAATGCAGCAGCCATGTAGAGATGAACAGAAATATAACTCAGAGAGAGAGAGAGAGTAACGCCTTATATTTCTCATTTCCCAAGGGCATAGGACAAGGCCAGTGTTTCTTGACAGCAAAACAAACAAACAAACAAAAAACCTGACTTTTTTTTTTTAATTAAAAAACAAAAAAGCAAGTCACCAAGTAATGGTGGAGTGGGGACATGAACAACATCCTTGGCTCACTTGGCTCAGAGTTTCTGTGTGAGCACTGGATGTCGACCCTTAATCAGGAGCCGGTACTCAGTCATTTCTCCACAAGTATTTGTTGAATGGCTTTTTAATGGCAGTAATCGGGAGCTAGTATCTATATTAGTGACATTTTTCACTGTTGTGACCAAATACCTGACGAGACGCACACTTAAGGAAGGGAAGGTTTATTTTGGCTTACAGTGTGAGGCGACACAGTTCACCGTGGAGGGGAAGTCACGGCACGAGGAATTTGAGGTGGCTGGTCGCATTGTGTCCACGACCAGGAAGCAAGGCACAGGAACGTCTGTGCTCAGCTGGCCTTCTCCTGTTACTCAGTCTAGGACCTCCGTTCTTGGAATGGTGTCCCTAGGATGAGTCTTCCCACCTCAACTAACTTTATCAAGATAATGTCTCACTTGCAGGCCCAGAGATTCCCCCCGCCCCCCCATGACAATTCTAAACCCCAGCAAGTTGACAATCATCATTAACCACCAGAGATGGTAAGGCATCAAAACAACATCAAAAGATCTCATTTCCACCCAAGATAGGGACTTCTATTTTTTTTTAACTTTCTTTTTATTTATTCTTTGTCTTTCACATCATGCCTCCCGATCCCATCCATTTCCCCCACCCCCACTTTTAGTTATTATTGTGCAGTACTGTGTTATTCATTTAGCAGCACTGTTTGCCTGTTTACCATACAAGAAAAGCCAAGAGGTACGACAAAACCCACTATGAGAGTTTATTAAGAGAAGGAACAGAGGGGAATGTGCTTAGGCCTATGGAAGACTGCAGAGAGAAAGAGCAAGAAGAGGGGACAGGAGTCTGTGACTGCTTTTTATGGATACCCACCCTCCACCCCTTCCCCACCCCCCCCCCCCACACATGCTCAAATGGGCTTACATAGCTACGCCACATATGCACATAGATTACATGAGCACGCTGCGTGCAAATTGTGTGATCATGCAGCACACGGATGATGTAGGACGTAAAGCCCTGGAATGACTAAACATCTTGCCTGGCTACTGGACAGTGCATGTCTGGTCATGTAGCTGGGGGAGTGGCCAGGAATTCCAACACCCACCCACCCAACTAAACAAAATAAAATTTAAAAGAAAAAAGGGGGGAGAAAAAAAAAGGAAAAAAAAATCTCATCATGGAAGTTGCAGTGTGACACAGTGAATCATGAAGTAAACCCCTTTATCCCATACATTTTTACATGCAGGTGTTCATTGCAAAGAATCAATGGTCTGGTTCAAGGCTCCTGATCTCTGCTATACCATGAACACTGACTGGGCCCTCACTACCCAGACTCTTCCTGGATATCCTGTGGCTGCCCTGTGTCATGGGACATCTGTTTTCAGAAGAAGGAATACAAGAGATCTAGTAAGGTCTGACACATGTCTCACGAGCATTGGGCACCTTAAAAACAAAATCATTTGTGAGAATCGAACTTGGGACCTTGTACATGCTAGGTGAGTGCGCTACCATTGGGCTATGCCCCACTTCCTTTATTTTTGAGATAAAGTCTCATTCTGTAGTCCAGGCTGGACTCAAACTCAGGGCAATCCTCCTACCTCAGTATCCTAAGTGCTGAGATTACAGGTATGAGCCACCAGATCACAAAATACCCGAGACAGTTGACTCACATAAGGAGCAAAGATTCATTTTGGCTCAGAGTTTGGGAGGCTTTAGTTCATGGTTAGTTGGCCTGTTGCCTTGGGCCTGGGACCAGTTAGCAAGCCCCAATGGGAAAGTGAGATAGAAGAAGGATGTTCACCTCCATGCAGGCAGGAAGTGAAGAGATGGGAAGGAGCCAGGACCCCATCCCCTCCCAGGGAATTCCCCAATACTCTAACTTCCTTCTACTAGGCCTCACCAACTAATGCTTCCTCCATTTCCAAATGACCACCAAGCCTTCAACACATGATTTTAGGGGACATCCAAGGTCCATGCTACAGAGGAAAGACATGGACATTTTTCTTTAGGAAAAGTATCTGTGTAATGCTGGGTAAAACGCTCTCTTTGATATATATATATATATATCAAATTATAAACATATCCAGTTATGTTACCATTGCCCCAGCCGACTGCTTGAGATCTCTTATCATTCAGAGGATAGCACAGGTAGGCCAGCTTTCCCTCTCTTTCCCTTCTCCCCACCCCTCCCCCTTTCCCCTCCCCCACCCCTCATTCTCTCCAGTCTGTCTCCCTTTCCTTCCTTCCTCTATCCCATCTTTCTTTCTGGGCCAGGGTCTTGCTAAACTGTCTAAGCTGTCTCTGAACTTGATATGTAGCCCATACAGGCCATCCCTCTGCCTCAGCCTCCCCAAGGGTAGAGACTACAGGCGTGTACCCTCACACCTGGATAGTTCAGTTTTCCTAAGAGAGTTTCACTATTAAAGTACACTGCCTCTTCCCCTCCGGGAAGGCCTCTGGACCTACCATACTACATTCCCCAATATTTAATTACAAAAGAAAGTCACCAGGAGCAGAGCTCTCTGACTGACACCCTCAACGGGAATGCTCACGTGAATGTGGACATGAGGGACGGCTTGTTTCAAAAAACAACAAAGCAAAACAAAAACTCTCATTACCCGATAGTCACACCTTGTTTAACAGCAAGAGCGACCTGTGCATTGTGACTCCCCGAGAGCCAGCCGCACTGACTCACGCACTGAAGAGAAAGTGAAGCATCTATAATTAAATCCAGAAACAATGCTCCTTCCACTAGGTTTTGGAATGCAGCGTGATATATTCGTGGCTCATTGTCCTTCGGAACAAGATTCAGCATGTTCTCATCAACACTGGAGAGTGTTGTTTCCCAAGGGTCATTGAGGGCCCATGGAAAACAGCTTCTGCCCTGAGCAGGGGTGGGGTGGAGCCCTGAGAACACTTTGGAGTCTTTGGGCCATCATGGGTGCCTGTCTTCATGGGTAGTGACCACAGCTGGCCTTGATTCTGCTGAGACCCCAGAGTGTGCTAACCCTCTGGAAAGATGGCATGGGCAAAATCATTTTCCCAATACATTAAAGAAAAAGAAAAAGAAAAAAAAGCACAAGGATTTTCCTGCTTTATGTTTTCTGCCTCTCAACAGAAGTATCGATGTGTGGGTCTAATCGGGTTAATCAAGCCCAGTTAGTGATGGAATTTAGCCATCTCAAGAACGATCTCTTTTTTTTTTTTTCAAAGATTTACTTTATTTTACTTATGTGTATGTATGCATGTGTGTGCCTGTGAGTTTCTGCAGAAGCCAGAAGGTCTCCTGAAGCTGGAGTTGCAGGCGTTGAGAGATACCACTGTGGGTGCTGGAACTTCACCCAGGTCCTCTGGAAGAGCAGCAAGTGCTCTGGACTGCTGAGCCATCTCTCCAGCCCTCCCCTTTTAAAAAGCACTCTCAAGTTCCTTCCATCCTTAGAACCTCTTCCGAAAACTAGGGTGAGTGGTGTAATGGCCACACTGTAGATTAGAAAACCAAGAGCGGTGGGATGTCTGAGTCCACCTCCTTGGGAGGTGACAGTTCAGGAGAAGGACATAAATGGTTCCGCTCCCTCCGGATAGGAAAGCTCCACTCTGTTCATTCCCAAGCCTATTTTAATTTTCATGTTTCATTTCATGCTTTAAAACACTATGAGGTAAAGATCAGGAGAGAAGGAGCCAACAGAGGGCTTTTTGGTTTTTTGTTTCTTTGTTTTTCTTCTTTCCACTGTGACCAAATATCTAACTGAAGCAACTTGGGATGAAAGATTTGCTTGGGCTCACAGTTTCAGAGGGCTCATCACGGCTAGGAAGGTGTGGTGGAATTGAGTAGTCCGATCATGGCAGGCTAGGAAGTAAAGAGACAGAAAATGCTGGCTTTTTCTCTGCTGGCTTTTGTACTGCCTCAGCCTGAGCTCATGGGAAGCCACTGCTCACACCCAGGATTGCCATCTGCTGTCAGTTAGTCCTCCCTGGAGAGGCCTTCCCAGAAACACCCAGAAGTGAGCTTCACCATGTCCTAATGGATTCTGAGTCCAGTCAAATTGTCCTTGAAGATTAAGCATTAGGGCTTCCTTTTCCCCAAATTCTTAGTCTGGTCAAGCCTGAGCTGCCAACCCAGTTAGTGTGTGTGTCGGGAGAGGGAATTGAAAAACCCACAGTGCGAGACAGCATTCAGGGCTTCTTCAGAGAGACCCACGCAGAAAGTTCCTCTAGACCTTGTAGACCAGAGACTCCAGCCAGCTGCAGGGCTCACATCTGAGCTTGGAGAAGGTTTTAATCACTACTTCCCGGTGAACTCTGCATTCTTTTCATATTGAAAGCCACCTGTTCATTTATATATTTTTATACTTGGTTCTCAAATTTCCACTGAGGTACTTAACAGTAACACATGTGGACTCCGCAGAGTATAAAATCCAGGGCAGAATGACCTTGGCGGGCAGGAAATGTGGCTCAGTCGGTAAAGTGTTCACCTAGATTCAGGAAGCCCTAGGTTGAGTTCCCAGCACGGCGTAAACAGGGTGTGTCCAGAGGCTTGTAATCCCAGTAGTGTTCAGGAGGTGGAAGCAGAAAAATTAGACGTTCCAGATGATCCTTGGCTACACAGTAGATTCAAGGCCAGCTTGGTATACGTGAAACTCTGTCTCAAACAGGGGGAGAAGGTTATGGGGAGATGGTTCAGTCAGTAAAGTGCTTGCCTTGCAAGAATGAGAACCTGGGTTCAAGTCTTAGAACCTGTGTTTTAAAAAGCTGGTGTGGTACCTTATGCTTGTAATCCCAGTGCCAGGGAGATGCAGACAGGTAGATTCCTGCATTTTTCTGGCCAGCCCACCCAGAATAGAATTCTGGGGCCAGAAGGAGATTATCCCTACCCATTTTTGTTTGTTTGTTTTTGTTTATTGAGACAGGGTTTCACTTTGTAGCCCAGACTGGCCTCAGACTCACAGAGATTCATCTTCCTTTGCCTCTCAAGTGCTGAGAATAAAGATGTGTGGCCCTCCCCAACCCTGGCTTAATAAAACTGCCTGAGGAATAACCCTCAAGATTGACAGAGCCTCCACATCTGTATGTGAACACACACACACACACACACACACACACACACACACACACACACACACATCTCAGGGTGGCTGGCCTATGCACTGTACTAGTCATCCAGCTACAACTCATATAGGTGAAGGAGGGCAGACCAGTTAAAGGACTGTGTGATAACTACCCTTCACTGAGGCTCAAGAAGGGCCTCCATGTTGAGTAAGTTTGAGGCAGACAAGCTCAGGGAACAGCTGGAGAAACCTGAGACTCTATTTGTTTGGGTTATTCACACATTCCTGCTCTGATATTGTGCTTGGCAGCCCAGCTCTTCCATTTACATGGACTGTGCACACACATCCCTCTCTGAACAATGCACCGGGCAACCCACCTGCTTGAGCTGACCCCTACAATCAGAACTTCCTTAGGGCTGAGGCAGAGGGAACTGTCCTTTCCTGAAAAATGAAATAGTTTTCTCCTCCCTGAACAACAATCAAACTTAACAGTTTCTGTTCAAACCTGTTTCACATATCCAGCTACAGAGAACGGAAAGGTTGATCCAACCTGAACTGGCTTGGGATGCATGTGCAGTGAGGCAGACTGTGTTCTCCAGGTGAATTTCTAGGGAGAATCTTCTATTTACCATCTTAGATTTTTTTTTTTTTGATTTTTAAAATTTTAACATTTTATGTCTATGAGCTTTTTGCCTGTATGTCTGTGAGCTCCATGTGTGCCTGATATCCACGAAGGTCAAAAGAGGGCATTAGATTCCCTAGGACTGGAGTTACAAGTAGCTGTGAGTCACTGTGTGGGTACTGGGAATCAAACCTGGGTCCTCTGCAAGAGCAGCAAGTGTTCTTAATGGCTGAGCCAATTGCCCAGCCCCACTATTTGCCATCTTATGCCTGTGTATAAAAGAGTGTGCACCCGGCTAAAATCAAATACATATGGGAAGAGACATGTGCAGTAGAAAAATGATCATATGCCCTAACCTATCCATCAAAATAGAAAACCACCCAAACTGTGTCCTTTAGTAACCAGCTCTTCCTTTCTTTGAACCTCATACAACGAGATCCCATGTAGTAACCCACTCTCTACTCTGTTGGCTTATGGGGCCCACTGTTTTCCTGACGTGTATTCAGATCTATTCTTTTTTTGATTTAATAAAGTTTTATTTTTCCACATGTACAGCTGATTGAACCTGCTCCTGCATCTTCACCAGCAGCCGGGGCATCTCCACTCTTTGTGTTTCTGTGCTTTGAAACCAGCTTGGTAAGTCCTTTGCTGAGTAGCTCCTGAAGGGCTGCCCTGGCCAGAGAACGGTGAATCTTCAGTCTCTCGGAGACCACAGCTGGAGTGATGAGCTTGTAGTTGGGAACCTCCTTACAGAGTTTGTCAAACAGGATCAGATTGTCGAGCTTGTCCCGAACTCTGCCTTTGGACCACTTCTGCTTTGTGGCCTTGCCACCAGACTTATTTACTGGGTCATTGTCTTTTTTGGCCGACTTTCCGGCATGTTTCTTCTTCTTGTCATCCTCCGGTGGCATGATGAAGCTTGGAGAGTGGCGACGACCACTGCAGCCTCCCTAAGATGTCGGGGAGGTGGGGGGGGGGAAGCTTGGATCCTATTCTATTGCTTTCTTTTAAATAAACTTTCCTTGCTACTTTTGCAAATATGTATGGGTTTGTATTTTAATTCCCTGAATGAGAGGCCAAGAACTCAGAAACTACCAGTCTTGACCCAGACACAATATCAAGTTCAAATTCAGATGTCTGGCATCCTGCTTCTGGGTCTCTGTCAGACCCAGGGCCAACAGCTTATTTTTTCAGCAGAGGTGGTTTGGTTGGAAACATGTGGGTGGAACTGGGTAACTGAGAGTGAGTAGTGCACTTGCTTTTTGCTTTTGCAAAGATTTCATTCTGGTGATAGGTAAGACATTTCCCTAAGACTTTCCAGTGGGCTCCTGCATTTTCCTTAAGAGAGCCTGTGGGGTTTTCTGTTTGTTTGTTTGTTTGTTTTATTTTTTTGCTTTTGTGGAACTTGCTATTCCTCCAGAGAAATGCCTCCTTCAGAGTTTTCTCCTGAGAGCTGTTCTACCTTGGCAACTCCAGCCAGGGACCTTCCTTAGGGCTTGAGGCAGAGAAAACTGTCCATTCCTTTTCTGAGGCCCCGCTGCCGGAGGAGAGAACTCCATTCTCAGGGTTGTCGGTAGGCAGAGTTCCAGAAGAGGCCAGTATTTTTAGCATGGCCTTCTTCACTTCCCAGCACCTGCCATGCCCTGTAACCCAAGGGGCTGCTTAAATGCCAGGGAGATGACTGAGGACAAGGCAGCCTGAGCTAATGTCCTAAAATACCACCCAGGAGACGGTTTTCCAATGGGAGCCATTTCGTATTCATTTCTTCCTGAACCACAGGGCCGTCGCAGCTCCTGGTTGAGAATAGTGGCTAGAGGTGCCGCCATTTGCTCCTAACTTCAATTTTCTCCTCTACGGTTCACACCAACAATAGAGTATCTGCATATTTCCCTAGAGCAAACTATTTTTTTTTGATAGCCCTGAAAATGAGACGAAGCTCAGGCAATGGCCAAGGGCATCAGCATCCTTCCCATGACAGATTTAATTCACTGCCTTCTAAAGATGGTACAAGCTGGAATTGGAAACGTGTTTTCACGAAGCCCAACACATTTGTGGAGGACAGATGGGTCGTGGGTCACTTAGCTCTAATCTTGGAGGTTGACATCATCAGCCCATACCATCCACAGCATTTCTCAGTGTCACAGTCAGTACAACGAGGGCTGATAAATTCTCGGGCTGACCCAGTGTGGGCCTGTGGAGACCAGACTTGCCTCAACTCACTATGTGGTTAGGGATACTCCCCTGCCCCCACCTCCCAAATTCTGGGATTGAAAGGCATATACCATCACACCCAGTTTAATTTGATGCAAGAGATTGAAGCCATGCATGAGACATGCTAGGCAAGCACCCCACCAACTGAACTGCATACACAATCTCTTCTCTGGCTATCTTCAATGCTTCCAAATGCTATTATGTAAAATGCCACGAGTATGAAGTCAACAGCTTGCTTTTCCCCCACAAGACAAGGTTTCTCTGCCTAGGCCTGGCTGTCCTGGCACTTGCACTGTAGAGCGGGCTGTCCTTGAACTCAGAGATCCTCCTGCCTCTGCCTCCAGGGTGTTAGAATTAAAGGTGTGCTTCACCATGCCCAGATTTTCTTTTCTTTTTTTCCCCCTTAAAACAAGTGAACTAGACGTTAAACATTGAAATGGGCTTATCCCCTTTCAAGTTGTTGGTTTCATTTTGGTGCATGAAAACTGTAATCAACGAATCATACACACACTGGTAAAATTTAGTTTAAAGTAGTGTACATGATGGACATGCAATGTGCTTCACACAGAATAAAAACATGTTTGGAAGTTTGCAGAACAATCTGGTGACTGAATTCACTTCTCATGGGGAGGGGTGAGGTGGAGAGAGAAGTGAGAGGTCTCACTATGTAGTCCTGGCTACTCTCGGTTTCTGGCTTCCTCCACCAGGGAGCTCAAGGTGGGTTTTCTTGATGGTATGATCATTGCTTGCTAAGCTGCTGGATCTTACCACCTTGCAAGGACTGGAGACAAGCAGAAGAGACATTAAGAGCCCTGTCCCTGGGCACACCTGACCTAGTGCTGGGCCAACTTACACATAAGCCCTTCCAGGTTAACTTGTTGGCCCATTGAGGACAGTTCAGGGGTTAACTTGGGGCACAGATGGCATTCTTGGGCATAGATGACATTTGGAGTCACCTAGGCAAAAGTCTGATGAAGGACTTCAAATGCTCCCCAACCTCAGCATCTCCTGAAACTACAGATAAGAATATATTTTGTGGGGCTGAGGAGATGGCTCAGTGGTTAAGAGCACTGGCTGTTCTTCCAGAGGACCCAGGTTCAATTCTCAGTACCCACATGGAAACTCACAACTGTCTGTTAACTGCAGTTCCAGGGATCCGGCACCCTCACACAGACATACATGCAGGCAAAACACCAGTGCACATAAAATAAGGATAAATAAATTATAAAAAAGAATACATTTTGTATACAATTGTGTACTATAGTAAGTGTGGTATAGAACCCACTTCTGTTGTTTCTCTTCCATTGTTCCTAGGTGGGAAAGTGATCATCAGCAAGCTGAATATTTACTCTTTTAAGTAAACATTGACACAATGTTTCTGTAGTAAAAACCACTGGTTAACAAAACCAAAAGTTCCTGCTTTACCCTTCACACAGAGGACTCAAGGGCACCTACCTTTGTACCTTTGTGAAGTGTTAGGTTTGATAGTTATTAGTTGTGTGACATTAGCCAAGGCTCTGGGCCTCTGCTTCCTCATCTGAAATAGAGATGATAATAACATCCCCGTCAGTATGCTGTTGTGCTGTGTCTTCAGACTCCCACTTTTCTTTGTTGATTTATTGATTGTTCTGGGGACAGAACTCAGGATCTTGCAGATCCCAGAGAAGCATTCTAGCAATGAATTATATCCCCAGGCCAGTTTTGGTCATTTATTTTAGTCAGATCTCACCTGTATGCAGAAGTTAGGGAAAAAGAATGTTTAATTCTTTCTAGTAGGACAGAGTCAGGTGGTTTCTAGGAACACCGATTTACTGTTTCACCTTTGAACCTTAAAAATATTGTTTTTTAACCAAGCATGGTCCCACACACCTCTAACCCCAGAAGTAGGGAGGCAGAGGCATGTGGATCTCTATGAGTTAGAGGCCAGCCTTGTCTACATGATGAGTTCCAAGGCAGAGGAGGGTGTCTGATCACTTGGAGCTAGGGTTATAGGCAGTTGTGAGTCACCTGACATGAATGCTGGGGTCAGAACTCAGGTCCTCTGCAGGAGCAGAAAACACTCTCCAGCCTCATACTTTTGAATCCTTTGGAAACATAAAGCATACATAAGAAATGTGTGTCAAATACATGTAGATCATTGATTCTCTACTAGACTCAACAGACTAGTAAAACCAACACCCGGATCAAGAATCAGAACATTCCAGGAGCTCTTCTTATTCTATCTCTGCTAGAAGTAATCATTACTCCCAATAGTTTTCTCGTGTTTTTGAACGGTAGGAAGTCTCACACTTGGTTTTGAACAACTAAGCGGTTATGCATTTCTCTCTAAAATTTATCTTGTGATTAGGTCTCTATCTGTCCTGGATGACTAGTTTAAGTGTCAACAAACTCACTCATGGTACAAAGTACCCTGTAAGTTTCCAAAGTAATGAGGCAAAAGAAAGTTGGTGTCTTTGGTGGGATGTTTTCTGTATGTAGTTTTTTCCCCCCATATCCCCCCTGAGCTGAGTCTCTCTGAAACAAGGCAGAAGTTTCCAGACTCTTCATTTTTCTGTCTAGGATTCCATCCTGTCTCTGAAAGTGGGACTTCCTGACCACAACAGAGGCCAGTGTTTCCTGTGTCTAGTTCCAGAACTCCAGGAGAGAGTTCACAGGTCTGCTTGCTTCACACATGGTCATTGCCTATGACCTTAGGGTTTATACATAGGTGATGGGAAAGGCCTGGAGACCTAACCCTGAAATGGAAGAATGCTGCTTAGGAAGGGGAAAGGTGGGGCTTGGAGATTTGCACGAGGGATTTGGGTCTGTGTAGGTTCCTTCCTTGGGTGGTTTATGGTGTCTTTGTCATTACAAATGCAGATTCCCAAGTGGACATCTCAGCCCATGTAGTGATCGAAACCGTCCACTTGACCCAGAATGGCCAGGTAACACAGGTCCTGGAAGTCCATGGCTGCTGCACCCCATGCTGCTTTGTGGCCACCTCCGGCTCTGTGGCAACAGCAGCCAGTGCCTTTTCTTTTCCTTCTGGGGATTAGCTGTGATTTTTTTTTCATGCACGTGCTCTGCAGTCTCTCACTGTTCAGTCCCAGCACAGACCTGGGCCCTGAAAACTAATTTCCTGGACGCAGAGACTCCAACTGTTTATGATGACGATGATGATGATGATTATTGCAGAGCAATGGAATTTCTGCCCAGGTTCCAGAAGCCACCCCTGAGGAGGACGGTTTGCAGCCTCATCCTGAAGCTCGTGCGATGTTGTGTAAAGAATAGAATACTCATCCAGTCCAGGCTCTGTTTATTTTTGTCTTTGTTTCTGAAAAGAGCCTCAAGTAGCCCAGGGTAGCCTCAAACTTGCTATGAAGCCAAAGACCTTATACCTCTGATCCTCCTGCCTCCACCTCGCCAATGCTAGGATTATAGGCATGTCCCAGTGTGACAGGTTTATGTGGTGCTAGGGATGAACCCCAGGGCTTGGTACACACTAGGGAAGCACTTTATTTACCCACCGAGCCCCACCCCCAGCCCCAGACTCTGGGGGCGGGGGCAGAGGTGGGTGAGGGAGCGTGCTTAGTGATTTGTGCACAGGAACTTGCTTAATCTTCACGGCTACTCCAAAAGGAAGAACTCACTATTAGGAACACCATATACGGTCTTCAAACTGAGGCAGAAAGAGGGCCAGTGTAACATAAGTAATGCTTGCACTTGCCTCTCTATCGTCCCATTTCACCCTCACGAAACTGTTTCACAGATGATTTTCTTGTGACTCACTTTCCCAATTTTTCCAGAGATGAGACATGGACTCAAGCTCCTGACCCCTAACTTCTAAGGCCCAGTTGCAAATAGCACATAGAAGCACAGAATGGTAACGCCATTGTGTGGACAGGTGAGATGCTGTGGCGTTTCAGAGAAAGCAGGGGTCATACTCTCAGGAGAAAAACCGAGAAAGGCTTGAAGGAGAAATTAGACAAATAAGGAGGACACTCCAGATGGAAGAACAATATGACCCCCAGACCGGGAGACAGCACATACTGGGGTCTGGTCAAAGGTCATTTGATACATTGAGGAGACTGACAGACCGAACAGAAGATGAGTCTGAAAAGACACTGGACAGCTCCGTGGGCAACTTCATCCTGCACAGTTGGGGCAGGTGGAGTGAGTGATAGCTCAACAAGCCACCATAGAGAGGCCTGTGGCTGGAGGAGACTCATCCTGTGGGTTTCCTTAGCTCACTGGGTGCCTACGGTCATGACAGGTGGAGGCAGCGGCTGGAGCCATATCCTTTATGAGAGCTGGGAAGATGTAGCCAGCTTCTAAAAGAAGGAACAATAAAACCTTTACAGACCATTAAAGAGTCAGATGTTCCACTAATGTAGGGTCAGATTTCGCACATTTGTGTGTGTGTGTGTCTGTCTGTCTGTGTGTCTGTCCGTCCACATGTACTATGGTCTTTGCAGGTCAGGGAGGGGAGGAAATGAGGCAGCCAGAGGGTGACAGTTGAGCAAGAATATCTCTGACTCAAAGTTATTTTCTCGCTTCCAGAGGCAAGGCTTGTCAGAGTCTACCATCTCTTTTCTGGGGCCTCGGTGTCCTCATCTAGCAAATGGGAGATCATAAGATCTACCACTCAAGACTGCTTTAAGAATCTGGAGTGATGTGCCAATTTTCCAGAGTCAACTTTTTTTTTTAGGCAGCGTCTCATGTAGCCTAGGCTGGCCACCAACTATGTAGCTGAGGATGATCTTGAACTTCTGATTCTCCCGTCTTCACCTTCTGAGTGCTGAGATTACAGCCCTGTGCCGCCACACTGGTTTTATGGGCGTTGTGCAGTTTGGCAATTTTGGCAAACACTCTACCAAGCAAGCCCTGCCCCTTACTATCATTAAACTTAAGTTGTCTCAGGAGTGCATGCTATCTCACCCAGAAAATGAAAGATGTCTTTAGGAATAGGGACCATATCATCTGCTTATTCTAATCTTTACAATTAGTTAGTTTAACAGTGATTTAACTATTTTGGGTGTCTTTGTGTGTACAAGCAGGAGCCCCCTCCCTCCTCTTCCTTTCTGTGTGCATGTAGAGGCCAGAAACCAACTTCAGGTGTCTTCCTCAGTCACTCTCCACTTTGTTTTGAGGCAGAGTCTCTCTGTTTTATCTGCAGCTCATCGATGCAGCTAGGCTGTCTGTCTAGCAAGTCCTAGGACCTCCCCATCCACAGCTGCTCAGCACTGACATTGCAAACTTGTGTCACATGCCAGCTTTTGCTTACAGGGGTCCTAGGGATCGAACTCAGATCCTCAGGCTTGTGTGGCAAGCACTTGACTGAGCTTTCTCTCTGGCACCCTCACCTCCACCCCTCTTTCAGTATCTCTTGAAGCCTAACAAACACATAATGCACTGTTTTAACAAACAACATAAAGAAATTCTAGTGAGGTACATTTGCCCCTCAGTAGGAGCTGAGGTAAAAATATCAAGCTTCATTGGACAGCATGAAGTTTCCGGTGTGTCTGGCTCCAGGAGTCCTGGATACGAGTGAGTTCTAGTCCATCTTTCCGCTCTATAAGAAATAGCGACTTTAGAATCTAGATCATGAACTATGCTATGGTAACCTAAAGGATCTTTTTAGTGAAAAAAAAAAAAAATGGAGGGCTTGTTTTTCCAGCTGTTGCTGCAGCCTCAGCAGCAAAGCAGTGGTGCTGGGTTGGGGGCTCGGGGTGGATGACAAAGGAAGGCACAAGGAGCAGACAGGGCCAAGGACACAGGGACCAGGGCAGCTGGATGTGGCAGCTAGCCCTGCACACCTTCCCCTGGCTCGTGGGACGCAAGGGCTGACGGTAAAGGCTTTGAGCGTGTGACTCCAGACGCAGGGGGACAAGCTCCCGAGCTTTCCTGGAAGGTGAATCTCAGCTACGAAGAGGTCTGACTGTCCTGCAGAAGAGGTCAAGGGATGGCAGTGTAGGGTTGGAAAGGGGATGGGATGGGAGACCTTCCTTCCTGAAGTGGCAGGGGGTGGGGGGACACTTGGGTGGAATGGCTGTTGAAGGGCCAGACTCCAGTACCCCGCTGTGGAGCGGGCTCTGGCCTGGGCGGAGCTTGTAGCTTGTTTGTAGAGCAGCCCAATTTTGAGTGCACCCCACAAGGTGGGGCATCAGAACACAAGGATGGCCGCAGGTCTTGTCATCATTCTGTCATGGATCACAAAGGCTTTGACAGCTGGGGACAGACAGACAGACGACAGACAGGCACGCACGCGCGCTCGCACGCACGCACACCATGGACTTCTTGCTGAGCTAGGTGAATGAGGGATTGCAGTCTGACTTGATTTAATTCAGAAATTTTTACAATACTACCTATTCTTATAGTGCAGGCAAAGTGGAAAGATTCACACCAGTGCTACGGAAATGCTATGCGAGAAGGTCAGGTTTTGGATAGCTCCAGTGGTTCCAGAGGATTATTGGGACTGGAGAGTTTATTAAAAGTTATTGACACCATGGACAGAGAAACAGAGGGAGCAACAGTATGGCAGAGGCCCCGGAGGAGAGTTCAGACCCTAGCACCAGAGACAGACAGCGTGGCAGCATCTCTGAAGGGCCCCTGTAGCAGGAGACATAGGCTCTTCGTCACCTCTGAGGATGGGGGATGTCCACAGCAGGAGCCTGCAGCCCAGCAGGAAGTGGGGCGCCGGAGGTGACATCCCACTGATGTAAACTCACTTCCCAGGTGAGAGATGTCACAGCATCAGCTAGTCTGATGGCTTGGGACTCAGACATAATGACCTAGTTGGGCGCCTGTCAGTATCTGTGGGAGGAGGCTTGAGGTTCGAACATTACGTTTTATGCCTAGTACCCGAGCAATGGGTGGTGACACTCAGAGAAGATGGTGGAGATTGTCGGGGAGAGATCAGGGCCAGCTTGCATGGTCTGTAGCTGACTAACTTTTTCTTGAAGAATTTACTTTTGGAATGAATGTCTGGGTAATTGAGGTCTTTGACTTATTTTAAAAATCAAATAATACAGGGGCTGGAGAGATGGCTCAGTAGTTAAGAGCAGTGGTTGCTCTTTCAGAGGTCCTGAGTTCAATTCCTAACACCCACATGGTAGCTCACAGCCATGGGTAACTATAGTTCCAGGGGATCCAACTTAGCCTTTGTGAACACTTCATGCAGATGATACACATATATACTCGCAGGCAAAACACCCATAAACACGCACACACAAAGTAGTTAATACAAACCTACAGGTAGTCTGCACCATTAGGGAGGAGCTTGTTTCCTGTCATGGTGTTTCACTTTCTGTGAGAGTATCTAGTTTTTGCAGAAGGCAAGGATATGTGTGGGAAGTGAGGGTCTTATCCTAGCTCTTTTATGATTGCTTGATTATCCCAAAAGCCCCTATGTTAAGACTTAGTTCAGTGCTAGAATGGTGATTCACACATAGCGGCTTAATAAATATCTAGTGGGTATATGATTGTGTGAACAAATATGCTTTCAGGAAGGATTTGATGTTGTTTAAGCTGTAGGGTTACTGCCTTATAGAAAGTCAGCACCTACTTAGAGCACTCCTTTATTTTTTCTGTCATTTATTTATTCACTTACTTACTTATTTATTTATTTACTTACTTACTTATTTTGAAGACAGGTCTTGCTATGTAGCTCTGGCTGATCTGGAACTCATCATGTAGACCAAGCTGGCCTTGAACTTACAGAGATGCCCCTGCTTCTAGCTCTGGAGGGCTGGGGATTTAAGGTGTTTGCTTCTTCTCCCAGGCCAACTCAACTCAGAATATTCCCAACACAGCATGGACACACACATGCCTTCAGCAAAGTCTGGCTCAAGGTCACACAGCCCACCTCTGACATCTTCACTTTGTGCATTACGATCTATCACGTGATCATGCCGGGGCCTCAGTTCACAGGCTGTTGCCCACATTCATTGGCCGAGCATCGGCTATCTGGAAGGGATGCTTGGGAGGCTGAGCCAACCCTCTCATATGGTTTACAGGCCAGCCTTGTTATGAAACCCCAAGGCCTTCCAGAGAAATTCCTTATTATTTATTTATTTATTGACACAAGCTCTCATGTAGCCCAGGATAGCCACAATTCATTATGTAGTAGAGAATGACCTTGAACTTCTGATCCTTCTGCTTCTGCCTCCCCAGTGCTGAGATGACAGACAGGCATGTGTCACCATTCCAGGGCTAGGGATTGAACTCAAAGCCTCACACATCGTAGGTGAGCACCCTACCAGCTGAGCTATATCCACAGCCCAATTCCTAACTTTTTTTTTTTTTTTTGCCAAGTGAAACCACCTATTTGTGGCTTAATCCATCTGAGTGAATCAAGTTCTAGAACCATAAGCTGCTGGCTAACAGAGTCTCTCAGGGTGGTGCAGTGTCAGGCATTTGTTAAAGACAACACAGGGTCTCAGCGGGGATGCCCTGGACATGCAGCTGGTTCCCTTCTCCTCAAAGGAGAAAAGCATATGGACATTTTCAAGTTACATTGTTTTTTCTTTTTAAGTTTGCCTCCTGGGTGAATATTATGAAGATTATTACTAAGGTAGTCTAAAAAATTTAATTACATTTGTGTGTATATGTGTGTGTGCGTATGTGTGTGTGTGTGTGTGTGTGTGTGTGTGTGTGTGTACTTAAGTGCATGTGGAGGTCAGAGGCTAATTTTCAGGAGTCAGTTATCTCCCTTTCTCTGGTCATCAGGCTTATACCATCCCATTCTAACCTGGAATTTCTTTTAGCTCCAGAACTAGGTGAAAATTCAGATAAAAATGTATATATTATGAATGGATGAAATCAACAAATTATTATTATTATTTGAAACACAGTCTCTGAAGCCCTGGCTGGCCTCTAATGCATAGGGATTTCTACCTCTGCCTTTCAAGTTGTGGGATTAAAAACATGTACTACCATGCCTAGCTAACAAATTATTTTGAAATCAAGAAACAGTTGTAACAGAAGAAATGTCAGTGCCAGGAAGCATCAATTCATTAAGAGGAAGGTGCATTTTGAAGATAAGAAACAGGGTCAGACTGCCAGTGGACTTCATTGCTAGGAGAAGCATCTCTCTCAGACAAGGCTTCCACTAGAAGACAAATGTCCCCTGTGATACACGACTCCCAGCAGCCTAGAAGAACAGGGAGGGAACTCAGGGAGCTGGAGCTGTTCCTGTAGGCTCAAGGCCACCCATCGACTCCAGGGCCCCAGATCACCCAGCCCTACCCCCATTCAGGTAGGCGCTCTTAGGCATGAGCAAATAGAGTGAAACCCAGAAGAGACATTCTGTGTTTATTTAAAATTAACGGCTGTTCTCCCGTCTCCTCCCCCCACCCTTCTACCCGTCTTCTGTTTCAGAAAAAGCCTTTGTCTTTGGATTAGCCCAGCTGAAGTTATTTTTCTTACCATCTGTATGGGGGAATTCCCCCCACTTTTTCAACAAGAAAATAGCTCTTGGGCCAAAGGAACCGTGAAAATGTTTAGTCTCCAGAAAGGCGTGCAGAGTTGGCAGCGTCAGCCCTGTGGCTCAACTTTACATAGGAAACATTCTCTCCTGCTTTTCCCTGTTACACTAGCACTCGGTGTATGACCCCATAATTCATGACAAATGTTCTTTGGGATGCTAGGAGACACTTACTGGGGTGGGATGCTGCAGAGAATGTCCTGTAGTTATCCCAGCGGGTGATGTGGAGCCAATGAGTGGACGCTGAGCTCGGAGCCTGGGGCCTGCAGCTTGGCTCACTTTTCTTGCTGGTTGATGGAGGTCAGTCATTTGCTTTTTTTTTTTTTTTTTCATTTGCCTCAGTTTCCCTAGTTGCCAAAAGAGTGCATCAAACTAGATAACCTCCTTTCTATGTTAAAAATTCTTTCAATCACATTTTATCTATTTACTCTGTGTACATATATGTATCATGTGTATGCCACAGTGTGTGTGTGTGTGTGTGTGTGTGTGTGTGTGTGTTGTGTGTGTAGATCAGAGGAAAACTTGCAGGACTTGGCTCTCTCCTATCACATGGCTTTCAGGATTTAACTCAGGTATTCAAGTTTGTTAGCAAAGGCCTTTATCTGTTGAGCCATCTTGTCTGCCCTTCCTTTCTAGTTTAATGATTTACATGTTACCCTGAAATGAAGGGCGAGCTTATTGCATTAGTTAACTTTGCTTTTTCTTCCTTCCTTCCTTCCTTCCTTCCTTCCTTCCTTCCTTCCTTCCTTCCTTCCTTCCCCCCCCCCCTCTCTCTCTCTCTCTCTCTCTCTCTCTCTCTCTCTCTTTCTATTTTCTTTCTTTCTTTTTCCTTGGTTTTTAGAGACAGAGTTTCTCTGTGTAGCCCTGGGCTGTCCTGGAATTCACTTGGTAGCCCAGGCTGGCCTCAAACTCACAGAGATCTCCCTGCCTCTGCCTCCGAAGTGCTGGGATTAAAGCCGTGTTTCTCAACCTTCCTAATGCTGTGACCCTTTAGTACAGTTCCTCATGTGGTGACCCCACAACCAAAAAACTATTTTCGTTGCTACTTCATAGCTGTAATTTTGCTACTGCTATGAATCACAATGTAAACATCCAATATGCAGCCAAGGGGGCCACAGCCCATAGGTTGAGAACCTCTGTATTGTAGGCGTGCGCCGCCGCCGCCGCCGCCGCCGCCGCCACCACCACCACCACCTGGCTTGTGGATGTTTCTCACTGCTGTGACAAGGGACTGGGGAAAGTTGCTTCAGAAAAGAAGGGTTTGTTTTGTTTTACATGTCGGGGTGTACTAACTCCATGGCTGGGAAGGCATGGCAGTGTGAGCGAGGCGGCTGAACCAGAAGCAGTGGGTAGTGTGTGGTGAGGAAGGAGAGAGAGAATGATTTCTCTTTTATGCCCTTGGGGGTTCCAGCCCAATGGGGTTTTGCCACCCACAGTTTGAATGGGTCTTCCCATATCATTTAACCCAGTCTAGAAACTCCTTCATAGACATGCTCAGAGGTCTGTCTCCTAGAATAGTCTAGATACTGTGGAGTTGATGATCACTTTTAGCCATCATACTCATAATAAAAGTATTATATATATAAAAACATGAACTGAGTGAAGAAGGTCAGTCTGTATTTTGAGGGGGGGAGTTAGGGGATAAGGTTAAAGTTAGTGGGCGTTGGGGATTGAACTCTGGTCTTCTGCATGCCGTTAACACTCTTTACCACTGAGCTACTGCTCCAGTCAAGGCTTGGTTTTTGAAGAATATTCATACTAGGGAAGTGAAGCAGCCAGGCCAATGGCTATCGTGAAGGTATTTGGTGGGAAGTTAGCAGTGATGACCTAAGAAGGTCGACAGTGACCTGACCCAGGAGGACAGTGACTGATGCTATCAGTCAGGCCAGACCAGGAAGCTAGGTGAATCATCCAAAGGCCTAGGTCAAATAAAACACAGTGAGGGCCTGAGCAGTGCACACACAGAATCTAGAATAGCAGCTGCTCCCCTTCTGCCCCAGCCAGGGAACCCTTCATGACTTCCTGCTGAATGAGGTGCTGAAGATGAGGCTCCATACCCCAGCATCCTACTGTTTGCTGGCCCAAGAAGAATCCTAGAGAGGGGAGTGACAGGGACCAGAGTAAGAGTGAATCTGCCTAATCTTAGGTTGGACGGCTACAACAAAGTCCTGTAGACTCACGGCTTAAAGACATCCGAAGTTTCTTCTCACAAGTCTGGAAGCTGAAGTCTGAGACGTCCATGCAAGGGTTCATCAGGGTGCCTCCATGCAAGGGCCCATGCAGGGTGCCTCCATGCAAGGGTTCATCAGGGTGCCTCCATGCATGCAGGTTGCAAACTACTGACTTTTGGTTGTAGCTTCTGAAGGCAGAAGGAGTGGGGCATGACAGGTTCTGCCTTTAATCCCAGAACTCGGGAGGCTGAGACAAGAGGACTGCAGAGATTTTGAGGCTAGTCTGGGTTGCATGGTTCATTCTAGGTTAGCCTGAGTGGTAGTGCAAGAGACCCTATCTAAGAAAAAAAAGCATTTAAAAAAGAGAAGTGCTAAAAGAGCTAGCTAACGCTGCTGCTTTCTTGTGGGGTACCAGCCCCACTCACAAGGACTCTGCTTTCCTCATTTAGTTACTTCTGGGAAGCCCATATTCAGATCCCACGGCCCTAGAGAGTCCACATCTGAATTTTGGCTAACCACAAACATTTCAGTTATTACATCAGCTAATGTTTTCATGATACAATATTTGACTAAAATGTGCAGAACAATCTGCTGAAATTAAAAGGTAAAATATGAATTATATTAAAGACATAAATTTTGAGTTTTTAGTATCTATTAATTGGATACAATAATATTCTCATAATAACATTCCATACATAAATGTAATGTCCTTTGGTAATCTTTACCCTTCAGCTCATTGCTCTCATGTTTTCATATGGTAATATTTATATGAATAAATATGTAAAGCAATCTATTGAAACTTAAAGATCTAATATAAATTATAATATATCAAACTTTGAAAATTAGCTTAGATTAAAAACTATTTAATTTTTTGAAAATATAATTAAATATTTAAAATAGTATTATGAGATTAAAAACTAGCTTTGAGGTCTGCTATGCCAATATAAAGAATTAGTATTTGACTAGAGAGATAGCTCAGAGGTTAAAGCACTTGTTGCTCTTACAGAGGATTTGATTTCTGTTCTCACCACCCATACGGTAGCTTACAACCATCCATAACTCCAATTTCAGGAGATCCAATGCTCTCTTCTGACCTCTGAGAGCACCAGGCATGCACATGGTGCACATACTTACATGCAAGCAAAATACACATAAAATAAAATAAATAAAGCTAGTAAAAATATAAACAATAATTAGTACAATTTACCCTATATGTCATGAATAGACCTATGTAAATATTATGACCTTTTTTTTTTTTTTTTTTTTTTTTTTTTTTTTGTCCGAGACAGGGTTTCTCTGTATAGCTAGCCATGGCTGTCCTGGAACTGGCTTTGTAGACCAGGCTGGTCTCAAACTCACAGAGATTCACCTACCTTTGCCTCCCAAGTGCTGGGATTAAAGGCGTGCACTTATTTTATATTGCAGGCCATTTCCCAGCCACCATGTGTAACTATTGTGACTACTACCTCAATTTTGAGTACCTCCAGAATTACTTTTCAGAAGACAAGAGAGAAACAAGAAACAGAGTCGTTCTTAGTAGGGAACAGCACTCTACTTCATAGGTAGGGAAGACTAGATAAGCTGATTACCTGGCTTATATTCTTATTTAAGTATAGCCTCTCTTTGCTCAAATCTCTTTCTAAAGATTCATGGAATTTTGAACTGTGTATGTGGGGTATGTGGGAGGTGAGTGCTGCTACTCCTGGAGACCAGAAGAAGAGGCTGCATTTCTGGAGCTGGAGTCACAGATGGCTGTCAGTCACCCACTGTGCATGCTGGTCACCGAACCCCAGTCCTCTGGAAGTGCAGTACAAGCTCTTAACTGTTAAACTGTCTCTTCCAATGTTATCCGGCTTGTAAAGGGGAGTCCATCTGTAACACAGCAACATCACAAACCACAAACCTCTGGGGCTTTTGGACGCATTTCTTTTTGATCCATAGACACAGGACAAGAGATGTGGAGAAGTGTTTCCCTGGGGCCTAACTGCGGTTACTCACAAGGGTGGGTGTTTAACAGATGCACACCCTAGTGTTCTCGTCCTGAGAGGCAGGAGTGCTCTCCTGATCTCTAACACCTTTATTTATTTTGTGTCTGTGATGTACGAATCTGTGAAAGCGCAGGTTCAGAGAAAGGGCCCCTTTGCTGGAGCTCGACCAGACGGTGGGTGACTCATCCAAGAGACACTAAAGATTACACACTCAAAATAGAAAAGGAGTCGAGTCACAGATAAAGCTCCAGTCGTTGGAGTGTTTCTCTGTGAAGCTGTGTCTAATCCTTCCTCCTTTATTGACAGAATTAATCATCATTCGCTGGTGCACTCCTACACACACACACACACACACACACACACACACACACACACACACTTTAATTTTATTTGTGCACATGTGTGGGTGTCTGCTTGTCTATAAGTGCACTATATATGTACAGGTGTCTGTGGACATCAGATCCCCTGGAACTAGAGTTACAGGCAGTTGTGAGTCATTCAGCATGGGCACCGGGAATCAAAGGCAGGGTCTCTGCAGGAGCAGCCAGCACTCTCAACCTCTGAGCCATTTCTCCAGGACCTATCTGTTTTTATTATTACCAACTGCACTGTGGGGCTGAGGAGGTGGCTTGGTGGGTAAAGAGCCCTTGTTCTTGTCGAGGACCTAGATTCAGTTCCTAACACCTGATGGTGGCTCACCGCCATGTGCAACTCCATTTCCGGGGCATCTAATGCCCTCTTCTGACCTCTGAGGGCACCAGGAATGCAGCTGGTGTACATAAATACATGCAGCAAAGCACCCCCACACATGAAAATGAATAAAATTAATCCTAAAAATATCTCTATATGAAAATGGGTTAATCTAATTCCTTAGAGCAGACTCTCTAGTGATGTGGTGTCTTCCACCTCCAGCATTTAGCTCAACCGCTGACATCTCGTAGATGTTAGGGAAACAGGCAGAAGCAGCTGGATAGCGTTAAGGGAATGGTTCCATTTTTATTTTATTCTTTGAACTCTCTTATTTACTTTTGTCTCCCTCTGTGTGTATTGTCTGTGTGTGGAGGTCAGAGGACAACTTGGGAAAGTCTTAGGTTCTCTTTTCCTACCAGGTGGGTCCTGGGGATGGAACTTGGGTCGTCAGGCTTGGCAGCAGGCACCTTTACCCACTGAACCATTTTGCTGGCTCTGTTTATGAATTTGCGTAGTTTTGAGAACTGAACCTAGGGTCTCTTGTAAGCTAGTCAAGCTCCCCCCACCCCAACATTAGCCCTATTTTCACTTTTGTTTAGAGACAGGGTCTCACTAAATGTCTCAGGCTATCTTCGAACTTGCAACCCTTCTGAGGAGCTGGGACTCCCAGGCTTGCATCACTGGGCCAGATAGACACCGAGTTTAAATCCTTATTCTTATCCCTTCCCAGTTTGGTGGTTAGATGTTTCCTTTCTTTTGAAGTTTTTGGGGCAGGGTCTCACTGTGCTGTCCAGGCTGGCTTTGACGTATTGATCCTCCCACTTCCTCCAGCTCCGGGGATGACAGGCATGTTCTACAACACGTGTGACTTGGAAAGTCTCTAAATACTTCCTGAAAAGTCTTTTTAAGTTCTTCTTACTGTGTGCACGTGTGTTGTATGGGCATGTGTGTGAGCCACACAGCGAGCCTGTGGAGGCTGGAAGACTTGAGGGGGTTGGTTCTCTTACGTTGTCATCAGGCCTGTGTGGCGAGTACTTTGACCTGAACCATCTCCCTGGCCCCAGCACATTTTCATCCCTCCGAGCCTCCATTCACTCACCGGGAAACCAGTGCTCACTCCCTCCTGTGGTTTACTTACACAGTGTTAAGCAGGCTGGCTGTTGTTGCCTTTCTATCGCTAAGTACCCTGTAGCTATCTAAACCCAGCCTTTCCTGTCTTGCCTCACAGTGTTGACACTGGATAAACCAGGAGGTAGATACTGGGGCACTCACAAGGACATTGCAAGGAGGCACTATTGTTAGGTCAATTCCTAAACTTGAAAGGGACACTGGATGTGTGTGGAAGGCTTGCAGGCTTTTGAGCTGACTGGGAGGAAGGGAGGGAGGGAGGGAGGGAGGGAGGGAGGATTAAGGAACCCTGTGAAGCTAAAAGAGTCTTGGAACAAATGAAATGTAGACCTTGCTCCTCCTGGAAGGTGACGCTCTCTGGCAACTATTTCCCACACTAAAGGGGTGGCTATAACCGCTGTGCACTGAAGTAGCTCCTCCCATCGAAGGCTGAGCAGAGAAAGAAGCCCTGTAACCCGAGACCTGGCTCCAGGGGCCTGCAATGTCTGTGGAGACAGCACCAGACTTCAGTACCACAGACAAGCTGGGGCTGTGCTTGGTGTCTTAGGCCTGGGCTCTGCCTTCTTGACTTGGGAAAGACATTTGGGCTGTGGTAGGCTGGTGTGTCCCTATCTGTCAACTGCCTTTCTCAGTCACTTGCCCTAGTCTTGAGAGGTAACCCAGCTTTTCACTGTCTCCCGTCCCACCCCTCCCCGACCCCCCCATCTGTAGCATTCTGGGTGGTGGTGGCCAGGACCTGGAGCAGAGTCCTGTGCTGTCAGTATAACAGTATTTTGCAAACTCCGATTCGTTCCCAGGCATCCTGCTAGGTGCAGAAGACAGAAAAAGCACAAGAAGACTTTTTTTTTTTTTTTTTTTTTTTTTTTTTTTTTGCTAAAGACAGCGTGCCCTTTCCCAGCTGGGAAAGATACAAACTACAATCAGCTGCTGCTATAAGAAGTTAGGGCTGGTGAAATGGCTTGATACTAAAGGTGCTTGGTGTGCAAGCCTTGGGTCCCCGGAACCATGTACAGTCTGGTGTGACTCTATTTACATGTCCACCCCTCTCCTCAGAACCCACGTAAAGGTGGAAGGGGAAAAGGACCCACAAACTTGTTCTCTGACTTCCATATATGCACTGTGACACGTGTGCAGCACACACACACACACACACACACACACACACACACACACACACACACACACTACACACACACACACACACACACACATACACACACACACACACACACACACACACACACATGCACACACACACACACACACACACACACACACACACATACACACACACACACACACACACACGCATGCACAATAATAAAATTTAACACTAAGAAACAGTGACTCAGGGATAGCTGTGCCTTTAATCCCAGCACTCAGGAGGCAGAGCCAGGTGGATCTCTGCGAGTTCGAGGCCAGCCTGGTCTACATATAGAAAAGAAAAATACCATAAAGGTTTAGCTTCCTGTCTGGAGTGAGGGGAAAAAAAAAAAAAGGAAATGTGGATTTACAGACAGTAAAATACAAAAACACAGAAAAACATAAGGTCATGGAGACCCTCAGGCAGAGCACCAACTGATTTCTAAGTTTATTGTTTACATTACTATTTGATTTGGGTCCCATGTGAGACCCTGTCTCAACAAACAAACAAACAGGCCGGGCGGTGGTGGTGCACGCCTTTAATCCCAGCACTCGGGAGGCAGAGCCAGGCAGATTTCTGTGAGTTCAAGGCCAGCCTGGGCTACCAAGTGAGTTCCAGGAAAGGCGCAAAACTACACAGAGAAACCCTGTCTCGAAAAAACAAAACAAAACAAACAAACAAACAAAAAAGAAGGAGGGAGAGGAAATGTGATAAGTATCATACTAGCGTTTTGTTTGTTTTTGTTTTTTGGACAGGCTCTCAGATACTCCAGGCTGGCCTAGAACTTGTTATGTAACTGAGGATGACCTTGAACTTTTTCTTTGTTTGTCTATGGGGTCTCACATCTGTCAGATGTGCAGCTCTGTCTGGCCTGGAACTTGCTATGTAGTAGATCAGGCTGTCCCTGGGACTCCAAGAGATCCACCTGTCCCTTTCTCTCAAGTGCTGGGACTAAAGGCCTATGACATCATTCCTGGTTGACCTTGAACTTCTGATTTTTCTGCCCATACTGGAATTACAGGAGTGTACCACCACGTCTGTCTGCTTTTCTTTGGCACTGGAGACTGAACTCAGGGCTTCATGCATGCTGGGCAAGCATGACTGAACTATATCCCAGGTCCTCACATCAGTGCTTTGGAAAGAGAAGGAGGAACCCTGGGGTTGGTGGGGTTGATCCTTGCTGATGGCATTCTCTCCTTGTATAGCTCTTTCCCATGCCGAATCAGGGCTGAGGCATGGGGACAAGAGATGCAGTGAACAGGTTAATGTGTGACTGCTACAGCCAGGCCTGAGGAATTGCAGCTTCTTCTTTGGTCTCCTGGATAAGCAGTTGGAAAAACCAGTTGCCATGGTTTTCCATGCCATCTGGACCCCACAGGCTGCCTTTTGGAGAAGGGCTAACTCACCAACCAGGTGTGTCTACCAGTGAGTTGTGGGGGTGGCTTGTAACACGACAACCACTGGAGATGGGGAAGAAAGGGGGTGTCATGTGAGAAGGCAACTCTTACCGGAGCGGTGCCTAGAATACAGTCCTCCTTGGGGCTGACACAGTTGTCTAGCCTGGAACATCCCCGATAGGTACCTAGACTCAGCAAACCTGGTGCTCCCATGCCTTGTCTTTGTATATGGTTGCTGCTGGCAAGAAGGGCTATATAGCGTGGCCTTCTGAGTCAAGAGCAAGGCAAGGCCAAGGTGGTAGAGTCATAGGCAAGGCAATAGTAGAGTTAAAAGTCATCATGGCAGGGGGTTCATGGTGGCAGGAGCTTGAGATGGCTAGATGTCATGGTTAGAAAACTAACATCCACAGTTAGGAGGCAGAGATGAATGCTCGTGTTCAGCTCATTCCTCCTTTTTATTTAGTTCAGGACTCCAGCCTAGGGAATGGTGCTGCCCACACTTGTGGTAGGTCTTCCCTCCTCAAGTAACCCAACCGAAATAATATCTCATAGGCTTGCTCAGAGACCTAGTCTAGATAATCCTTTACAGGTGTGCCTGGAAGCTTGCCTCCCGTGGGATTCTAGATCCTATGAAGCTGACAATCAATATTAACCATCAAAGCCACCATCCTTCCTCACAAGTCCTGTTTGAGCAGTTGATTGAAGAGCCAACACCCATCACACAAGGCTTTTAAAAGCATTCCTTAGGTGCCTTTTGGCTAACATGAGCCATGCGGTAGCATCACACTTGCCTGCACTGTGGCCAAGATGTTATGGGAAGTCTTCAGCCCCAGTTCTCACCAACTGCTAGAGATCGAGGAAGTGGAATCCACTGGGTCCTTTGTCTCTCTCTTCAGTCTCAGGCAGGGTCTCAGACCTCTTCTCAGATGCTAACCCTATATGGCTTGGTTCTCCTTGGCTGCTAAGGTCCTCAAACTCCTTTCCTTGGCCTTGCCTCTGCTCCATGTACATTCTTTTTGTCCTTTGAAAACCCTATTATCTTTGCCTCTGTCCCCTCAGATAAGGGCTGCTTATTTGCATGTATCCCTCTCAGGGTCAGAGGTCAGTTTGAAATCCTGGCTCTTTAGGACATTCCCAAACTCCTCTTCATCCTGTGAAAGACTCTGTTCCCTTAAATTCACACCCTTAGTTCCTTCCCATCCCTGATTCCCTCCTGGACCATCTGGTCAACCCCTTAGTCATTGCCTATCATGGCTCCAGGGTTCCTAGGTATCCTTTCACTCTATCCCCTTCATCATTCCTGGGCCCTTCATCATCTATGTGGATAGATCTTCCAGATCACAGCCTTGAGCTCCTAACCCAAACCAGCTTCCTTCTAAAACTATTTGTAAACGTCAACATGATATCTGCTCACCTGGGCCCAGTTCGTCGCTATCCATCACCATCTGTCTCCTCCTGGTACAATGTGACCCTTTCCTGCCACAGACTCCCTGGTCCTTCATTGGAACCACCCTCTTCTAAACATCCCCAGCTACCTCTCTTCTTCCCCACAACTCCACCCTCCAATTTACTTGGAACAATGCTTAGCTTAGTACAGGACTCTTTGGTTGGTAGAATGTTCTATTTTTACTTTTTGCCCTCCCCCCACCCCAGAGTCTCATGTAGTCCAGGCTTGCCTCACAGCCAAAGAATACCCTGAATCTGATTCTCCTGCTTCCACTTTCCAAGTACCAGGATTATATGCATACACCTCCATGCCCGCTCAGTCTATTGCAATGCTGGAGATTGAACACAGAACTTTATGTATGCAGGGCAAGTACTCTGGGCAAGTACAACTGGGCTATAGTCTCGGCCTCTTTAGAGCTTTTTGGAATGCATAATTTAATTTTGTTTTGTCGATCACCTCTGATAAAGGCTATGGACTAGGGCAGGTGTACATACTTCATCTAACAGGTGAGGTCCAGTCATAAGGCTCACAGAGGTCCATTGTCTTTCCCAGATTCATCCAAAGCTGAGTCCAGAACTCATACCCACTGGCCTTGGCTCCACCTTGACCTTCTAGAATAGATTGAGATCTGGATACTTGTTCTAAAGGTCTGAACAGGGCAGAGCATGCCAGCTGAAGGCCCAGGATTCTCAGGCAGCATGGGGCCAGGAAAGGTGGCATTCAGAGGGCGAGGACCCTGATGATCTTCGCAGACCCACTAGAGGCAGAAAGATCTTATTCAGGGTGCCAGCCCTGGCCATGCCATGCAAAACCAGATGCTGTAGGTAAGGCGCACCATCTGAAACAGAACGCTTCAAGCTCCCCAGCCTTCTGCAGATCCCATTTTCTTTCCATACTAGACTCAGGGGCCTGGGAGCCCTGCATCACTCAGCACATCAAAGGCGTCCCCGGGTTTCCCTGCACCACTCTCCGAGGCTTTTAACCAGCTCTTGACAATAAAATCGCTTTTAAATAAAAACCAAGCCTCAATATTGGACAGAAAGGGATTAGCAGGATCAGCCAGGATGACATCATGCTATTTTTGTTGGCATTTTCCCAGCACCAATGTGAGGCACCTGGGAGTGGAGGGAGGATACATATTTCTTTTCTTTACAACTGACTTGACGTTCTAAATCTAGGTCTGGAAAAGCCAAGGAGCTGGAGGAGGCAGGCAGTGCTGGGGGCACTCCCTCAGCATGGTGCAGACTTGCGCCACCTCAGAGGTGGGGGTGCCGGGCATTTGAGGAGAGCCAGACTGAAGCTGGCTCCACTCTCTGACCTCTCTGACAGAGGCAAGGGAAAGGCGACATTCTACTACACCCAGTAGAGGCAAAGCAGCCCAGAGATGCTGGCCTCCGTGCAGGCCTCTGGGTGCTGGCCAGCAGGCTAAGCCAGACGATGCTGACGGCCTTAAGACACCTGGCCCAGTGGTTTCCTAACCGAGCATTTTGTAAGTTAAGGAACTCTTGCTTTAATTAGGATTCCAAACACTAGGGCTGGGGAGATGACTCCGTTGTAATGGGCTTGCCACGAGGACCTGAGGTTCCATTCCTAGAAAACACAGAAAAAAAGCTAGGCATCATGCATGGCATACCCTGGGGATCCCAAGCAGCGGAGAGGTAGAGATAGGTAGACCTCTGGGGCTCCCTAAGCAGCCAGCCTGGCAAACTTGGCAAGTCCCAGGTGAGACCCTGTCTCAAGAAACAAGGTGGAAGGTGCTTGAGGTTGACATCTGGCCTTTATATACACTCCCTCCCTGAGCTCCCGCCCTCCCCTGACCCCCCCACCCCCCGCCCCCCCTCCCCCCCACCCCCCACCCCCGCCACAACCCCTGCAAGAGTACCACCGTATGCTGAAGTGGTGCTAGGAGACCCAGCCTCTTCTGCCTGGGCTTCTCCTCCTCCTGCCTGTTGCCTATCCAGACATTCGCTCAGCCACCCTCTCCCCGCCAATGCCTGACATGATCACTGGAATCCTGGGGTCCACGAGGAGCCATGAAATGGGGAGAAAGTCCTCGTCTCACGAGTCGAAGGCAGTGGTACCTGTGGGTCTTCCTTGTCAGATCTATGTTGTGTTTATGCTGCTTCTGCGATCTAAGAGTACTAGGAAATTATGAGCATAGGAATACATCCTCCCCAAACAGCAGTTAACGTCGGGAGAGACTATCTTGTTTGTTTGTTTGTTTAACTTAGGGTCTCAGGTCTCCCAGGCTGACTACACCAATCCTTGAACTTCAATCCTCCTGCCTCTACTTCCGAAGTGCATCGCAGGCATGCATCACTAAGGCTGGTTTGTGCAGTGCTGGGATAAACCCCAGATTTCATGCATGTTAAGCAAACGCTCTGCCAGCTGACCCAGTCCCAAGATCATCTTTTCTTAGTAATTTTTTTTTTTTTTTTTAGATCTCATAGCTGTGGGATTTAGGTTCACACGGTTGCCAGGAACGGGTAGCATGCTTTCTCTTTCAAGTCTAATTTCCTTATTTCACGATGGTTCTGATGATACTCAGACCTGTTGGGAGAAAACTTTAAAGACAGGAGTCTGTGATCTCAGTTTCTTCAAAACACAGAATTGTTCCTGAAATGTGCCTTCCTGCTTCTCCTGGGTAGAGCCCGAAGAAGTGAGTTTCCTTGGCTGTTGTTTCCACATGAACGCTATGGAAAACCATGTTTCGCCACCTGTAGCTTGTCCTTGTGGCTGGATGCTTTACTCAGATGACTTCTTAACTCTCAGAGTATAAACCGTTTGAGGCTTTGAATAAAAGTTGGCTATTGCATGAGACTTTTGTCTGCCTCATTTTTCAGCTCATTCTCCCAGGTTCACGCCCGCCTGCCTCTAGAGCAGTAAACAGTACCTTCCAGAGTGTTACTATGGAAGCTACCAACAGACAGCAGGGCAGCTTGACAGAGAGGGAAGAACCTGTGTTTGCCCTTCTGTGTCCTGTGGGGAAGGAAGGAGGTTGGGCCTGGCTTCCTCCTTGCTGGCCTCCTGGATAATACACTGCCTTCCACACACAACTTCCTCTGTCTCCCAGCTCAGATCCCTCTGCCCCACGGTGGTCATGTCTATTTTTTCTTATCTACCCTGGGGTTTGCACTTGCTTGCTTGGTTTCATTAATTTTTCCCTTGCCTTTGAAAATCGCCCTTTATTTTACTCCATTCACATGGTTAACCGTTTCCTACTAGAACCTGACCGACAGGCTTACTATAATGTCTGGCCTGTGGTTGGTGCTCAGTAAATGGAGACAGTTGTGGCAGAGAAGGAATCTCTGCCCTGTTCAATAAATACCTGGGCGTATTATTCAACAGGACTCACAGAGTCAAAAGATACAGAGTTCAGTTTATTAACCCAACATAAAAATTGTATTATTCACATTTGTTTATTTTTATTTTTGATGTTGTGCCTTCTGTATGGAAGCCAGCAAGATCTCTTGGGTGTGAGGGCTGGGAAGATGGCTCAGTGCTTTAGAGCATGTGTTGCTCTTACAGAGGACCTGGGTTCAATTCCCAGCGCCATGGGGGCTCACAACCATCCCTGACTCCAGTTCCAGGGCATCTGACACCCTTTTCTGACCCCTCCCCTCCACTTCTGATCTCCACCAGGACCAGGCACACACATGGAGCATATGTATGCATGCAGGCAAAATCCCATACATATAAAATAGAATAAACAAACCTTAATTTTTTTGTTTTTGTTTTTTTGTTTTTCGAGACAGGGTTTCTCTGTGTAGCTTTGTGCTTTTCCTGGAACTCACTTGGTAGCCCAGGCTGGCCTCAAACTCACAGAGATCCGCTTGGCTCTGCCTCCTGAGTGTTGGGATTAAAGGTGTGCACCACCACCGCCTGGCAAATTTTTTTTTTTTTTTTAAGATTTGGGGATTAACCTGCTGAAGGTTGCCTGCTGGCTCCCTCGGACGGCATTTCCTATCTCATGCCCACTAACCAGCAAACTCACTAGCCACAGGAGGACTGACCAGTGGGGGCTGTCTCCTGGAACTGAGCCAGAAGTGAGGACCAGAAAGAGTGAGTCCTACCTATTCCCCAAGCAATGCCTTCTGGGAAGACACAGCATTAGTGGCAGGATTGAGATGCCCTTCCTCTGGCTCTGACATGGACACGACGCCGTAAGTTGCAGATAAGGCTGCTTCTCTCTGGGACTCAGTGCTCCTCTCTGAATCGAGATGGTCAATGTCTTTGTTATTGCCAACTGTGGGGAGAGGCAGGTCTTCCTTCACTCACAGCAGGCCAGGAGGCCAATGTCTAGCAAACACTCCCCCACCCCCAACCTGAGCCAGCCCTTCTTGGCTTGGTTCGCTCTCCTCTGATGGCTGCCTCCACCTTCACTGGCGTTCTTTGCCGGCTGACTCTGAATTGCCCTTGCTGGTCTATTCCTCTCTCCCTATACTCCCACTCCAGTGGGGCAAACATCCTAAGGTCCATTCCAGCCACCTCCCTTCCTTACCAACCTCATTCCTGTAACCTTCCTGGTAGGAACCAAGATATTCCTTTTTTTTTTTTTTCCCCCGAGACAGGGTTTCTCTTGTGTAGCTTTGCGCCTTTCCTGGAGCTCACTTGGTAGCCCAGGCTGGCCTCGAACTCACAGAGATCTGCCTGCCTCTGCTTCCCGAGTGCTGGGATTAAAGGCGTGTGCCACCACCGCCCGCCCCAAGATATCCTTTAAGATATATTTGTGCTTCTCCCCTGGGTTATCAGACTATTGATAGAATGGTCCCTAGGGATGTGGAGCTTCCCCAGAAACCTCACACTGGAAGAAGGAAAGCCTAAGCCTGTGCCAGCCACAGGAAGAGTATCTCTTGAAGGAGATGTCACACAGTCCTGATGTGACACAACTTGTTAGGCCATCTTGGAGGGGAGACTGGAGCCAAGGCAGTGATGGGTCATGATGTGCTCCGCTGCCGCCACACCCTGACCGGGACTGCTTACTTCTTATCTTCCATGTAAACTCGAATCTCATATTAAAACCCCAAAGAGAGGCCGGTGAGATGGCTCAGCATGCAGGGGAGCTGCTCCCAAGCCTGGGGACCTGAGTTTGATCCCTGAGCCCCACATGGTGAAGGGGAGAAGAACTCAGAGGCTGTCCTCCGACACCACACCTACGCTGTGGTGCACCCTCTTCCCGAACAAATCAATCAATAAATGTAATTTTTAAAAAAAGACCTAAAGATGGACTTGGTCCGAGTGTCACCAGACCTGTTTGTTCTTCTTTCCAGTGTGGCCACATTGAGTAATGCTTTCCTTGCTTTTCACCGTTGTGTTTTTAATTGGTTTATTGAGGACAGGTGGCCGGCCTTGGTTTACTAGGGCTGTCAAGCCGCAGGCTATGACCCTAATTCCGGGAACAGATCCAATCTACTATGGGTGCTATGGGGAGATTATATGTACAATTCTAAGAAGATAATTCCTGAGATAATGACTTGAAGACAGAGAAGGTTTTCTTGCTTTCCTAATGCCATTTACAACAGCAAAGTTTTGGCAGTGATCTCGGATTCCAGTTGGTTTCGTAAGGCTTGGTGGCTCTTGCCTTAGGGAACGTAATACAGCTGTTAAAATGATGATGACCTCTCCGTGAAGTCAGGGGAAGAAACTGGGCACCCATAAATGAATATAAATATATAGGATAATCAATATTACTGAATAAAATATTCACAGAGACCTGTCAGCTGGCTGAGGTTGTGGCTCAGTGTGTAGACCGCTTGCCTAGCATGATGAAGCCCTGGGTTTGATCCCCAGAACCACATAAACTGAGTGTGTTGGTGTACCTGTAATCCTAACACGCCAGAGGTGGAGACAGGCAGATTGGGAGTTCAAGACCAGCTTTGCCTACGTGGTGAGTTTGAGGCCAGCCTGAGCTAAAAGACTTCGTCTTAAAACAAATAAACTTCCAAGTGCTATTGCTTGTTGTGGGGGATATTGTACCCTGGGTGAAGATGTATTACTGTGATTGGTGTAATAAAGAGCTGAATGGCCAATAGCTGGGCAGGAGGGGATAGGTGGAATTTCCAGGGAGAGAAAGGAAGAAGAGGAGGAATTGAGGCAGGAGGATTATACCAGTGAGATGCCAGGGAGATATTAAAGAGGGGTGACATACAGTACAGAGTAGAGGTAATTGAGCCATGTGGAAGAAAGACCATAGATTAATAAAAAGCACGTTAATTTAAGTTATAAGAACTAGTGGGACAAGCTTAAGCTAAGGACAAGCCATCATAATTAATAAGAAGTTTCTGTGTTGCTGGGCGGTGGTGGCACATGCCCTTTAATAATCCTAGCACTTGGGAGGCAGAGCCAGGCAGATCTCTGTGAGTTCGAGGCCAGCCTGGTCTACAGAGCAAGATCTAGGACAGGCACCAAAACAACACAGAGAAACCCTGTCTCAAAATACCAAAAATAAACAAACAAACAAACAAAAATGAAGAAGAAGAAGAGGAGGAGGAGAAGGAGGAGAAGGAGAAGTGTCTGTGTCATTATGTGAGGGCTGGTGGTCCCGACGAGAAAGTACTGTTAGTTTGCTAGTGAAGGGTTTGGGTGAGTGGAGCTATGGATGATTGCTCTCTCCTCTTTCTTTTAAAGCTTGAAATGTCACCTTGGAGCTGCTCAGCAGTTAAGAGCACTTGTGGCTCTTGTGGAGGACCCAGGATTGACTTCTGTCACCCACATGGTAGTTCATACCATCCATAACTCCAGTTCCAGGGGGATCCAATGCTCTCTTCTAACCTCTGAGAGACCAGGCATGCACATGTACACATACATCCATGCAGGCAAAACACTCATACACATAAAATAAATCTTAAAGTGTTTTTTAAAAATGTAAGTATAGGGCTAGGATAGGAAGTCATTGACAAGATACTTATGTCCCTATAATCCCTTTTCTGAGTGAGGATTTGCAATGATGGCCCCAGTTTATTGGATTGGAATCAAAGTCTCAAAAAATAGGTGTGTGTGTGTGTGTGTGTGTGTGTGTGTGTGTGTGTGTGCGCACACGCATGCTCACACATATATGTATGTGCATGTAAGAGACAGTGCCTACTGAGCTACAGGGAAGATAGGCAGAATCCCTAGCAAAGAGAGACTCAAGGAACGCACATCCAAACAGCCCATAAAGGTTCTGGGCACAGTCTGTGGCTTCTGCCTTGGACAGCTTGAGGACACATTGTCCTCTAAGAGAAATGCCCCAGCTGATATCTCAAATTACTGCCCAGAGCCTGGGGAGAGAGTAGAGAGACATCCCAAGGGTGGGGAGCCTCCTCCTGGCTGCCTACAGTTCCTGGGGTGACATGAGCTAATGAGAATAGAATCCCCATAATGACAAAGGAGCTGGCTATTTACTGAACCCACAATGCCCTTCTGCAAACCAGGATTTGTTCGGTAAACTTCACCTTACTTAATGCTCACACCCTCCCTAGGGGAAAGGGCTCCAGTCTCCATTCTGCAAGGAGGGAGTAGATCCACACGGGATATACAGTTGGGATTCCTATTCAGGTTTGGTGGATTCCCACACTTTCCCTCCATGTCCGTGAATCTGGAGCAGATCTCCAAAGAGGGCCACTGATGATGATTGTTCCTCCTTTACTTTGCCTGTTCTGTTAAAGCATGGGGCCCTTAGAAGTGTGAGTGTATGTGTGTGTGTGTGTGTGTGTGTGTGTGTGTGTGTTTATACACATCACAACTGCTGCCTACACTGCTTCAAGTCAAGTTCATCTCGGTCTTCTTTGGGTTGACACACATGCCCAGCCAGGGAGACAGAGCTTCTGAACTCCCTGTGTTCATGTGACCATATGGAACAGGCAGTGTCGTAATCTCGGGGCCTCTGTGTGTCAGTGTGCTCACTAGTGAGGAGGGCACATGTAGAGGCCAGAGAGAGGGTGATGTCAAGTGTCTTCTATGGCCCTCTATTTTTAGAGACAGGGGCTCTCACTGAACATGGAGCACATCACTCCAGCTAGACTGGCAAGTCCCTAGGAGCTGCCTGTCCCCTCCCCTTAGTGCTGAGGTTACAGATGTGTGCCACCATGCCACCATTTTTACATGGGTGCTGGCGATCCAAACTCGGGTTCTTAAGCTTCCTTGGCAAGCACTTTACCCACTGAGGCACGTCTCTAGTCCCTAAACGGTCATGTTGGTCCCTTCCTATTAACAGGAAAACATATGGTTAGCACCCCCTCCCCATCTCCTTTATCAGCTTTCAGCCGGAGCACATACCTGTGGTTAAATTATTAACCCCTGCAACAGTCTAGAAATGATGACAGCTGAAATCCCCAAGCAGAACACACACACACACACACACACACACACACACACACACACTCCTTCACACCAAAACAATTTGCTTGAAAATGCTGACTTCATACTATCAGCCTAATTGCTAGGTGGAAGTGATGATGGTGAGGGCAATAATAGCAAAATTGCTCTCAAATTATTCCAAGAGGCATTGCAACATCAGCTACCCTGCTCATTCCCCAAGAAGGAGGTTGTGTTTGAAGGTTCAGTTCACACCAGGCAAAGTGGCTCCCTGGGAAGATAAACGATAGCCTAATGAGGTTTTGCCTTTCCCCGAGTGAAATCTTACTCTTTCCTTTAAAAGCAGGTAAATGCCAAATATCTAGGCAGGATTTGGGCCCAGCTTCCAAATGTACAGACTTCCAGGAACACAGAACCTATTGGAAGCCTTGGGCTGTGATTTGAAGTGGCCTCTTGGTGACATTGATTTTTGCTGTGGTTTCAGGAGTGGTGAGCAATATACGGTAGGAATGTGGCTCTTGGCTCTCTCTAGAACACAAATAGAGGCAGCTTTTGTAGAACCAGAAATCCAGGATGGAATCTTCCCTCCAGCCACAGCAGGCTGGCCTGCCCACATACATGGCTCCAGCCAATTAAAGATGTGGGATGGGGATGCAGGCCCCCGAGGTCTCTCCACAAGGACTGAACACTGCCAGGCCCCACTGTAAAGACGGGACTAGGAGACAGCCCTTCTCCCTAGGTTTTGCGGCCACTCAAGGCGTTTGTCTGAAGCAAGAACTGCCTGAGACTGGAAAGTGATCTGGGGGCTGGGAAGAGGGCTCAGCCAGTCCACTGCTGCCTGTGCTAGCTTGAGGAGCTAAGCTCGGTTTCCAGAACCCGCACAAAGAACTGAACGGTGGTGCTACAGACATAATCTCAGTGCTGGGGAGACAAGACAGAGGACTCCAGGGTTCCCTGGACACCTAGCCTAGCCTGATCTGTGAGCCCCAGGTTCCAGTGAGAGCCTGATCTCAAAACACGAGATGGGCTGGGCGGTGGTGGCACACGCCTTTCATCCCAGCCCTCAGGAGGTAGAGGCAGGTGGAACTCACAGGCAGGTGAGTTTGAGGCCAGTCTGGTCTACAGAGTGAGTTCTAGGACAGCCAGAGCTACACAGAGAAACTCTGTCTTGAAGAAAAAAATAAAACCAAACCAAACCAAGACGTACAGCAGTTCCTGAGTAACAAACCCAGAGGCTGACTTCTGTTCTACACACACACACACACACACACACACACACACACACACACACACACAGACACACAACTCTCTAAAAGAAAGATGCTTTAAGTCCTTTGTGAGCCAAAGGATTAGAGGCAGGAGCTGGATTGGGTGAGTGGGTCCAGGTGCAGGGAGGAGGAGGAGCATCCAGCCAGAGGCAGCCACAGGGGAGATGCATGAAAGAACAGAAGGTATTTGAAACGCAGTGTGGTCCAGCATGCCCCAAACATATCTCCCGCTGGCCTAGTTTTAAGGATTCACCTCTGCTGTTTCAGAACCACCCTGCTGGGATGTCCCCATGCCATGGCCTTTTTGTGGGAAAGTCATCACGTTTATGTATTTGTTCTTCACTATTTTACTAGAAGATATTTTATTATCCTTGAGTTATAGTTTGTAATTTACGGCTATTCTTTTTATTCTTTACAAGTGCATTTACAAGCTTTCTTAACATGTAGGCTGGTGTGGGGATACTTTTCTTACTGACAGTTTTACTGCACTGAGGTCAGAGAATGTGTCCTGGATACTGTTGGTTCCTTAGTGTTCTTCGGTATTTCCTTGGTGACTCTGGGTACAAGGTTAATTCCTGTTAAGTATGTACTTGAAAGGCTGCTTATTCAGTAGGCAAGTTATGGAATTAGCCTAGGTGTCCACAGGCAGAGGAATGGATAAAGAAAATGTTGCATGTATCTACAATGGAGTTTTATTCAGCCATAAAGAATGAAGTCATACCAGGTGCAGAAAAATGGATGACACTGGAGATCACGATAAGCAAAACAAGCCAGGACAGCAGATACCACGATGTCAGTCATATGGAGAAAATACATTTTTAAAAAGCCGTGAGAAAAGAAAGGGATTTGGAAAAAAGAAAGAGATTGCTAGAGAGAAGAGGAGGGGAAAGAGAGGGTAAGGAAGGGTCAGTTTGATCAAAGTACATGATACACTTGTATGAAAATGTCACAAAGAAACCTTTTGTTTATACAGTGGATGCGTGCTAATAAAACAGAAAACAAAAAGGAAAAGCTATTTTTTCTGCTATGGGAGCCTCTATAGTGAACTGTGGCTCACATCTTCTAGTTGCTTCACTTTTTTTGTTGCTATTATTTAAATACTTGCTAAGAGAAGTTACTAAATGTTGATTGTGCATTATCAACAATACCATTTTGAAAATAAATTTTGCAATTTTTTGAGACAGTAGCTTTCTCGCTGTATAGCGGAGGTTGGCCTTGAACTCATAACAATCCTGCCTCAGCTCTGTGAGGGCAAAAATTACAGGTGTACCACAGTTGGCTAAATTTTTCCAGCTTTTGCTTTATATATTTTGCAGATATGTTGTAAGGTACATATAGCTTCAGGATAGTAATTATTATTAGTAGTAGTAAGTTGTTTATTAATATTATCCATGTTTTGTAGTAAGATTTATTTTATTTCAATAATAAATATTGATAAATTATTATTATTGATAAATTTATTTATTGGTATTGCTAAATCTGTTTCTTCTAGTTAGTATCAACTACTTTTTTTTCTTAATTAAAGAAGATTCAGTTTTACTTATGTGTGTGTGTGTGTGTGTGTGTGTGTGTGTGTGTGTGCCATGTGTTTATGGTTGCCTAAGAAGGCTAGAAGAGGATCCCCTCCTGATCCCCTGATCCCCCTAGAGCATGGAGTTAAAAATTGTTGTGAGTTGCCTCATGTGGATCTTTGGAACCACACTCAGGTCCTCTGCAAGAACAGCAAGAGCTCTTAACTGCTGAGCTGTCTCCCGACCCTAATTTTGCTGCTGTTGTTATTTTTAATGTTTGTTTGCTTTTTTTTCTTTGAGATCAGGTCTCACTATGCAGCCTTGACTAGCCTGGGATTCACTATGTAGATCAGGGCAGTCTTGAACTCACAGAGATGTGTCTACCTCTGCCTCCGGAGTGCTGGGATCAAAGATGTGTGTCACTGTGCTGAGCATCACTCCTGATTTCTTTAGCTTAAATCTTTTCCTGTGCTTGATTTTTGAAAGTCTTTTGTGAATAGATGCTAGCTGGATTCTAGGTATTAGCACAGTGCCTAGCACAAAAGAAGTGTTCAGTAATTATTTATTTCAAGTTATTATGCTTAGTCTGGAAATTTCTCCTTTATTTAGTATGAATGCCTGTATGTGTGTGTGTTTGTGTGTGAGAGGACATGTAGCAGATTAATTTAATGTATATCTGTGATTATTGACATAGTTTATATATACCCCTATAACGTTTATTGCTCTTTTTCTTTCAAAATATTTACTGTGATGATGATGATGGGGAGGGGTGTGTGCCAGTAAGCACATGGATCAGAGGAAAACTTTAGGTCATCTGTCCTCTCCTTCCACCTTTATGTGGGTTTTGGGCATCAAAGTCTGCTCTCCAGTTTTTTATGACAGTGCCTCCACCCTCTGAGACTTATTGCCAGCCTGATCCTGTCAGCAGACATTGTGATATCTCTGTGTGACAAAACACAGAGATGCAAAGGAGTGTGCCTGAGCCTGGGCACAAGCTGTAGGCAGGAGAAAGCCAAGAGCAGAGACGTGGACAGGGCTCCCAAAATATCCCTAAATGCAATGTGCCAAAGAGGAATGACTTCCGTCAACTCTTTCAAATCACATATCCAAGCTGATCACTTACAAAGTTTGGTTATGCATTCTTTCCCAGAAGATACCTAATCTTAGCTGTAGTCCATTGATAAGAAGGCATAAGGAGCCACAGTCCTGAGCTGGGGAAATGGTTCAGCAGGTAAAACCAAACACTTTCCTGTGCAAGCATGGGACCTGAGTTCGAAACCCCAGCACCCAATGTGAAAAATCCAGACATGGCCACATGTGCCTGTAATCCCAGAGCTTTGGTTGGTGGAGGCAGGAGGATTTCTGAGGCTTCTTGGCTACAGCCCAGGCACAGTGAGAGCGTCTGTCTCAAGGGCACACGGGGAAGAACCATAGGGCAAGGCACCTAACATCCCTCTCTGGCCTCCATGCCCACGTGGGCACCTGTGCCTACACATGTGCATCACACACACACACACACACACACACACACACACACACACACACACACACTTGAGGACAATAGTTCTTTGAACCACCTCCACAAACTGCTCCACGAATATTTGTTCTTCCTTCAAACAGGCTCCACTATTGTCTTTGTCTCTCCCCAGATGAGTGAGAGGTCATGCTGCGATCGCTTGTTGGGAACTCGAGACGGAGGCCTCTCGAGCAGCAGTAACTGTCACTACTAGGTACATTTGCAGAAGCTGATGTCTGAGGAGCAAAGTTACCCACAATCCCCCTGGCAGCTTCTACTTCTTCTACTTCAGTGAACAATGTCCAGTGGAATGATAATCCCAGGGTTGGATGGCCTGCAGATGTGCAGGGGCACAGGTGGTGGTTTTTGTTTTTGTTTTTGTTTTTGTTTTTTGTCTGAAAGGGTATCATTCCTTCCCAGGGTGAAAGGATGAAGAAATGTAAATTCCTAAAACGCTGTGTGGGAACTGCAGCCATTTCCAGGGATCTAGCAGCTGTGCGAGTGTAGCCCATCGGCAGCCTTCAAAGACTTCTTTCAAAGCGGGGACCACTTGGTTCAGAATCACCTGGTTGGAGCATGGGCTGGCTGTGCTTATCAAAGTGCTGTTGAATCATCAGGCTGGGGAGATGGCTCAGTTCTTAAAGTACTTGCTATTGTAAGCAGGAGGACCTGTGTTTGAGACGCAGCACCCACACATATGAAAACAGGGTGTGTTAGTACACGCTTGCAATCCCAGCCCTCCAGAGGTAGAGACGGGCAGATGACCGGAGCTTACTGCCCAGCAAGTCTAGCCTACTCGACAAGCTCCAGGTCCAAGTGAGAGACCCCGTCTCAGAAAACAAAGTGGAGCTGGGGAGATGGCCCAGTGGTTGACAGACTCAGAGCTTGGATTCCAAGGTGGGTGTGGCAGCCTGCCTGCAATTCTAGTGTTAGAAGATAGAGACAGGGGATCCCTAGAGCGTGTTGGCTAGTGAGAAGAACTGTATATTTGAGCTCTGGGTTTGCTTGAGAGATGCTACCTCGTTGAATAAAGTGGAAGAGTAATGGATGATGATTTCTAACATAAACCTCAGTCTCCACATGCACAGGCCCCCATGTGCATACATGAGCCCACAAGTACGCCTGTTCCCCTCACTACACATTTTCAATATGTGGCCCAGGTGAGTTGGGGGCTGAGCGTAAATTGTTCTTGAAGGGTTCTCTGCAGGTGCCGGACACATCCTGAGATGGAGCCAGGTGAAAAGTAGCAGAATGGCTGTGGACAAGCAGGTGAGTGTCTGCTTTCTCCTTGGCTTGCTGTATAACTGTGAGCTGGGAGCTGTCTGTTAAAGAAGAGACACCCAGAACCTCTCAGTGGAGGAGCAGGAACAGAGTGATGCGGGGGTGTGTGTCTTTTGGGGGTGCAGAGGTAGAGGGCAGAAATCAATGTCAGGTGTTCAATCACTCCCCACATTCATTTTGAGTCAGGATCTCTCCCAACCGGGAGCTCACTGATTCTGCTAGGCTGGACGGCCAGTGCACCCCCGGATCTGCCGGTCTTTACCTCCCCAGCAGTGGGATTTCAGCTATGTGCTGCCACACCCCACTTTTGACATGAGCGCTGGCGATCTGAAGTCAGGTCCTCCTGCTCGTGGGACGAGCACTTTATCAGGTGAGTCATCTCTCCAGCCTCCAGTTCTAGCTAATTCTTATTGCATGTCTGCTGTGTGCCAGACACGGCTGTGGAGACTTTTACGTAAATGAGCACATTTTTACATCACATCCCCGTGGGACTGTGCTTCGATATTCTCGCTTTACAGATGGAGGACTCCAGGCAAGGTCGTGGTCACAGCTAGTGAGAGGGGAAAGGTTGCAAGCTCACACAGGCAGTCCGCAGAATCCTCCTCTACAGTGAAGACCCACCCGGTCTCAGTCACAGAAACCCTCCTGGCTTTTGGAAACACCAGACTCGTCTTAGGAGCCTGACCACGAACGAGGCAAACATGGAAGTCATCAAAACAGGGTGGCAGGTGGGAACACAGAAAAGTATTTAAGGATCAGTAAGCTGGACCCCGATAAATACCTGAATCTTACCCACACCAGGGGACACGGTGCTGTCTGCTTCTCCGTGGCTAAACACTGACACAGGAGGAGAGAATTTGGTGTAACCCAGGGAGGCGGGGAAGTGGGCCCAGGGGATAGTTCACTTTGTCCTCTCTACCCAGCATGCTCTAAGGACAATGGCTCTAAATTCACCCACCATTTTTTAGAGCTCTAGAGGCAGAAATAGGGCCCTGTTGGTTGAGAGTTTTTTTTCTTTCTCTTTCTATCTTTCTGGTCTCCCCCCAAAAACCAACCAACCAACAAACAAACAAACAAAACAAACAAACAACAAACAAAACAGGCTTCTCTGTGTGACCCTGGCTGTCCTTTAACTTGCTCTGTAGACCAGGCTGGCCTTGAATTCGCCAAGATTTGCCTGCCTTTGCCTTCCACATGTTGGGATTAAAGGAGTGCATCATCACCACTCGGCTTTGTTGAGAGTTTCTAAGGCACTTTTGGTTTGCTTAATTTTGTGCCGCTGGGGCTCAGCTCTAGAGCCCCCCCCCACATAGAGTGTTAGGCCAGCATTGTATCACTGACCTAAGCCCCCAACCCCCAAGACACATTTGGGAAGTGACTAGGGAAGCAGGAAATCCCAGTCAGTTTCCTTCCCAGGAGGCTTGTCTGGTAGATAGCGTGATAAACCCCAGGGCCTAATTTCGCTCCAGGCAGACCTGGGGTCACAGTTGGATAGTGGGAAAAGCAAGTCCCAGGGGAAGGAAGGCTAGATGATGGGTGACGGGTGACGTCTCTTGGTCTTGGACCACCCTGGGGCTAAGTTGTGCCTGGAAGTGAAGGCCCTCTACTGGGGTGGAGGCCTTCCTGTGGCTTTCTCATTGTGCTCTCCGGGGACTCTCGCCATTATGAGAGGTTCTCCATTCCCTGACTCTAGCCTCCAGCTGGGGCCTTCTCTGTAGTCTCAGGCTTGTCTCTGCTCTCAGCAGCTTCCTAGGCAGCTCTGTGGAGAGGCTCCCCAGGGAATCACCTTCACCTTGTCCCAAGGCAGGCCCCTTCTCTTCTCACTCCTCTGCTTTTTATCATTGCCCTCCGTAATGGGGCCAGCCCTCAGCAAGCTCTTCAGTGGTCTCCACCACCTACACGTAAAGACCAGACTCCTTGACTGGAAAGCAGGGATCTTTGGGTACCAGATCCATTGGTCTTCCCTACCGCATGAGCATCCCTCTTCATTACAGTACTCCGGTCTCCTTTTCCATCCTCGAGTCTTTCTTCGGGGCTGGAATCCTTTTCTTTCTCTGACATTTTGATTGCCCTCCCAGCCCCATTTCTCACAGCTTCCCCTCCCCCAGGGGAGGTTCTCTCTCTGAGGCATCCTAAGTCATTGGTACACATTCTCTTTGCACAGTAGTGTGTGTTCTATGCACTTCCAGTTGGGCACTAATCCTCTGAACTCACTTGTTGGTGTTTTGACACACACTTGAGGATCTGAGAAGAAGGGACCTCAATTGAGAACATGCCTCCATCAGATTGGCCTATCAGCAAGTCTGTGGGGCATTTTCTTGATTGATGGTTGATGGGGGAGGGCCCAGCCCGCCGTGGGTGGTGGGTGGTCCTGGGTGCTATAAGAGAGCAAGCAGAACCAAGCCATGGGGAGCAAGCCAGGCAGCAAGCAGTGTTTCTTCATGGTCTCTGCTTCAGTTCCTGCCTTCAGGTTCCTGTCCTGACTTCCCTCAAATAAACCCTTTCCTCCCCAAGTTGTTCTAGGTCAGTATTTTATCATAGCAACAGAAAGCATAGTAGGGCCATCTTAGGAGAAGTGCTCCGGTAGAGACACTCAGTTCCCACTGCCCAGAAACACTTAAGTGTGGAGCTGAATACACGGACCCATGGTAAATGAATACAGTGTTCTGGGGAATGGGCCTGTAGTTTGGGGTAGGTCGGGATTTTTATCCAGATCAAAGGCATGATGTAGGGAAGGACAAATGCCTGGAGAAGTTGGCTGGATGCTATGCAGCTCATGACAGTGTGTGTGTGCACATGTAATGTATATGTGTGCAGAGATGCATCTACATGTGTGTACATGTATTATGTGTATGTTTCTCAGTAACATATCTGTTCCTCTACGAGTGACATTTGATGATTTTCCTCTTTCTGTCCTGGATTCTGCTTCAACTTACTGCCCTGCCTGTGAGCCCCAGGATCCCCCATTTGCTCCAATCATCTCACCAATACCTCATTAAACGGAATGGCCAAACAACACCAACCTTTTTAGGGCTCCAAAGCCAAATGTCCTTGTCTGCCTGGCCCTGGGAAGTGTGAAAAAGGAGGGTTGTATCTCTGTCCCTTAAGTCTCTGGAACATGGTTCCTTAAGCCTCCGGGGATCACCTGGGAACAGTTCAACACCCAGCTCTGGGCTGAGACCTGGAGCCTCTGTGTTTAATAAGTACTTTTTAGAGTTTAAAAAAAAATTATCGGACCAGCATGGAAGCAGAGTTTCGGAACCAAAGTACCGCTGAGCTCATTATGTGAGTGAGCGCATTGTGTAATAACCCTCCCATCCTTTGTAACAAAAATGTACCCCCCATTGTTTGTACCAAAAATGCATCGAGTACTTGCTATGTTTGTAGCACATGCTTAAGCCATTAATGCTTTAGGTCCTTTGCTCTCTGGACCAGCCTCACCGAGCTGGCCCTGCTATATCATCTTTACTTACCAGATGAGGAAACGGGGTGGGGGGTGGGGTCCCTCGGGGAGATGGCTCAGTCTACAAGGCACTTGTTATACAAGCATAAAACCCTGAGTGTGATCCCCAGAACCCACACGAAAAAGCCAGGCCAGGCACGGTGTACATTTGTCATATTACTGCGGAGGGGGCGGAGACGGGCACATCCCTGGGGCGGGCTGGCTGGCTGGCCTAGCTAAATAGGTGAGATTCAGGTTAGCGAGAGTTTCTGCTTCAACAAAACAAGGCAGGGGTGGTGAGAGCGCTCAGTGGATAGAGGAGTTCGCTGTACAAGCCCGGTGACCTGAGTTTCATCGTCGGACCGCTCATGAGGATGGGAGGGGAGAATGAACTCTACTAAGCTGTCATCTGATCTCCACATGCTGTGTCATGTGCGCCAACTGTACATATGCATGCACACACATACACAATAACAATAATAATAATATAATAATAATAATAATAATAAATATTTAAAAAATCCAAGGTAGACAACATCCTGAAGAATGGTATTCAAGGTTGTTCCCCACATACACATGCACATGCGCTCTCTCTCTCTCTCTCTCTCTCTCTCTCTCTCATGCCCATGAACACAGAGGTGTGATGTAGGTTATTTGAGGTCCCCTAGCAAGTGAAGAGCTGAGGTTCTGAGTCTCTGTTCTTGGCTGTGATGTACAAGAGACCAGCATCTCTCGACCTGCACATCCTATGTGCAACGAGTAAATATTCATCAAAGGTAGAACTGAAATCAGACACAATGTGGATGTCTGACTAGCCTCTCCATTCAGAGAATGCTAGTTCTGTGCCATCAATAACTCACTCACTTTCATAATAACCCGGGGAGTGGTTCTGGAGTCACTAGTGCCTTTGATTCTGCAGATAAGGACATCAAGTTGGGGATAACCACTTCTCTTCAGCCGGTGGCCTGGGAGGTCTACCATCTAACACTGCTTCAGAGCAGGAGTTCCCTTTCCACATTGTTCTCTTGGTCTCTTGACTTAAGGACACGGGGACCTAGAGTATAAATTCTTTCTGGGACTGTATCAACTGAGAAGCAGTAGTGATGACCAACCAATCAGCTGGAAGCCCAAGGCTGGTTTCTGTTCCCATGATACTTCACGCTCAATGACCTCATCAGGTAATATCTGGCAATCTGTCTGTACTCTTGGACTTCAGTTCTGTACCCTCTCCATTCTTCTCACCACCCATCCCCCTTCTGGTAAGTCCAGGTGGATTCTAGAACATGATCTGATGGGATTTCAGGTAATCGTCTCTTCCCTGGGGAATCATCCAGGACTTGGAGCACCATAGGCTGAACTGCAAAGGGGAGGTAAGCCCCTAACTATGTGCCTGGGCAGGGGTCTGAACGGATACAGATTACTTTTTGTTCTCCAGATAGCTGAGAACATGTTTAAGCTAGAGGAGTGGTGAATGAATGTCCAAGCTACTTAGCACCTGCTCTGTTGCTGGCCCTGGGCTGTGCACTTGGGGCCAATTTGGGCCTGGGTGAAGAGCTCACTCTGAGACCTTTAGGGAAGAAAGGTGGGAAAAGGACAGCTGGTCTACCTCTGTACCCAGCTTTGCCCTACCAGAGAGCAGCAGGGTATTGAGTGTCTGAACCCAATCTCCCAATGGTCCATTGCACCCCAGTTCTCTCACGCCTTGTTCCTCCTCCATCATCACCATGGAGCCACCTCTCAGAAGGCTAAAAGCCATTTGGCAGAGGTGGGCAGATCTCTGTGAGTTCAAGTTCAACCTAGTCTATCTAGTGAGTTCCAGGACATTCAGGGACTATGTAGAGAAACCCCATCTCAAACATAAACAAGCAAGCAAACAAATAAATAAAGCAAGTTGGGATCTGAGAATAAGATGTCAGACTCTTGGCAGTAGTGAACCCCAGAATTACTGCTCAGTCCAGATTTTTAGGGGGGCTGTGTGGGAGCATACAGGGCCTTCAGAGAACAGGACCAGGAGAGGGGAGGTTTGTGGATGGAGGTGTGAGGAAGAGTATGTGGGGATAGGGGAGGGAGCACTAAAGAAACAGAATTAGAACAATCCAACAGTGTCTGCCATGGTCCCCATTTTCCCCTTAAAACACAGCTTCACAGCTATGGCTGCACAGGAAGCAGGCGGCACCTCAAAAAGTATATAAAGGGGGCTAGAGATGGAACTCAGCGGGCAGCGTGCTTGCCTAGCACGCAGGAAGCCTTGGGTTTGATTCCCAGCACCTCATAAACCGGTGTGGTAATACATGCTATCATCCCAGTACTTGAGAGGTAGAGGCGGGCAGATCAGGAGTTCAAAGTTATTTATTGCCCAGTTTTAGCCCAGGGTATATAAGAGCCTGTCTCAAACAAACAAGAGAAAGGAGAGGGAAACTCCTTCTGACAACAAACACAACATTTGGGCCTGGAGAGATGGCTCGTTGGTTAAGAGTTCTTGCTGCTCTTGCAGAGGACTGAGGTTCAGATCCCAGCACCCAGGTTGGGCAGCTCCAAACCCACAGTGCCAGGATTGTGCCTTTTGCTGCTCTAATAAAGTTTACAACAACAATAAAATCAAAAGGAGTGCTTCAGGCATGTCTCCAACATGTGCTCTGCAAGATGTCCACAGGAACTGGGTACACCGGGGTACCAAGGTCAGTCATGGAGGGAACAGCTGGGTTATATAAATTTAGTTTTTCTCTTTTCTCTTCTCCTTTCTCCTTTCCTTTCTTTTTTCTTTTCTTTTTTTTCTTCTCATTGGTCTCGATTTTTTTTCTTTTTCAATGAGAGTGTATCTTGTGATTCTCTGAGAGGTCTAGGTTAGCCTTCAATTGCTGTGTAGCTGAGGCTTGCTCAAATCTGATCCTCCAGCCTCTGCTTCCCAAGGGCTGAGATTCCAAGGCATGTACTATTATGCCTAGAGTATGCAGAACTGAGGACTAAACCCAGAACATTCTGCATGAGACGCAAGCTCTCTACCAATTTGGTTACATCCCCAGCCCTTTATTTATTTATTTATTTATTTATTTACTTACTTTTATTTATTTATTTAACTTTAAAAACCTTTTCCTAGTATCTAATTATATAGCATCTCATCTGAAAACCGATAAGCTATGGGTTGTATGTGCATATTCGGGCTCCAGGATTTGTGTTTTTTAAGTATAAAGGCCTCCATCAGGAAAAGGCATCCTTTGGGGCTCCTTCCCCAGCACAGGCAGAGGGAGGGTGACAGGGCGACCGAAGGGAGAAAGTGTGCCAAGCAGAGCATCATGGGTGGTAAGGAGGAACAGTGCCAGGCTTGCAGCTCTGCCCTCGGCTGGGAGTCATGAGGCCAAGACCTTGACAGAGAGCGGAGAGCGGTTTTCTCGGCCCAGGATGTTCCCTCTCAGGTTCTAATGCTGCCCTCAGGCTCCTGTGATGGAGGGGGACGGAGGTCATCAGACTTCGTCTACAAGGTTTGCCCCTCTGACTTCCATAAACCTCACACTGGCAAGGTTTGGTGGGGAGGTGGTGGAAGCTGGCCCAGCTGAGGAGTATGAATCTCGTCTGGCGGTAAACATCCCGAGGGCTGCTGCAGCCCACTGGAGGAATTGCTCCTAGGGCTCCTATGTTTTCTCAAGCCCCGAGCAGGCAGATTGGGCACACAGAGAGATGCCCTTGCTCTTCACAGTGCCAGGTTTCCAGAGGCCCCGCCCAGAGCCAGGAAGAGGAGTGGGCTGTGAAGGTGGGCCTGCTTTCTCTGTCTGACTCTGACCTGGCCCACGCTGCTTAAATAGAGAGAATGGCCTTGCTTTCTCTCAGAGCTGAGGATCATTCTCGGGGCCTCATCATGTCATGCAAACTCTAGGCCCAAGGAGCCATTTCACCCCATGAGACTTCCTACAGCCTTGATGAGGAATTCAAGTTTGGGTCATAGTGAGAAGAAGAAAGAGAATCCCACGTAGCCCCTGAGGATGGGGGCTCACGTGGGATCCTGCTCCTGTCTCATGGAATGTGAGGCCTCACTGACCTACAGTGAGAGAATCCCAGGCCTCCCTAACTGGGAGTGGGGGGCTGGCTACTCTTCCCTTCTTGGTGGTTCGGGGAATAGAACCCAGTTCCTCACACTTGCTAGGCGAGTGACCTCTCACTGAGCTACAGCCTCAGCCCTCTTCTTTTCTTTCTTTCTTTTTTATTTTGAGACAGGGTCTCACTTTGTTGCTTTGTTGTTCAAATTGGCCTTAAACTCACTCTGTAGCTCAGGCACGACTTGAACTTTTTTTTTTTTTTTTTTTTTTTTTTGAGACAGGGTTTCTCTGTGTAGCTTTGCGCCTTTCCTGGAACTCACTTGGTAGCCCAGGCTGGCCTAGAACTCACAGAGATCCGCTTGCCTCTGCCTCCCGAGTGTTGGGATTAAAGGCGTGTGCCACCACCGCCCGGCTTGAACTTTTGATTATCCTACCTCAGCCTCCCAAGAAGCTGGGCTTACAAGTCTGTGCCACCAGATCCACCTTGGAGGGATCTCCCTTTAATAGGGGGAGATGGAGAGATAGTTGGTACCCAGAGTCATGCAGGGAGTTAGTGATTGATCCCCAACTAACCAAACACAGGGCTCTTTCTTTCCCTGTCCCATCTCTTGTGACTCAGAAGTGGCCTAAGAAGTCAGTTAGTTACATTACCATCAAAACAGGGCTCCTCATGTTCATGGTCTGTGCTCTCGCCAGAAACCGTGTGGAAGCCCACAATCTGTGCTCCCGCTGACTGTGAAGAACAAGGAAGCTACTTTTGCAGTTACTGATGATTGCAGATGTACAGCTGAGAAATCGGGGCACAGGAAGGCTTCTGTGACAATCCTATCCCCAACCCAACACCCCTCCCCAAAAGTAACGGCCCAAACAGGAAGCCATGGAAAAGAACTCTTGAAAAGTGTGATAAGGATGCTGAAGTGTTGCTCTCAATTGATGACTTCTGGCAGGGGTGAGAGAGAGGAGGACTCAGTTCCATTTAAGGGACAAACTATTGAGAGTTTAGCTCTGCTCCAGTGAGTATAGAGATAACACAAAGTGGACTTTTTGTGTGTGTGTGGGGGTGCTCACATGGAAGGACTGAGAAGTGAATGTGATCGGGGTGTGTGATGTAAAATTCCCAAAGAATCAATACAAATATTATGTTGAAGAAACAAACCAACCACGGCTCCCATTGTGTTTTCTTGGTTGTCATAATTACTGTTTTCAGTGCCAAGGGAAACACCCCTGAGAACTTGGAATTGTTCTTGATTTTCTTTTAAAACTCAACTCCAGCAAAAAAAAAAAAAAAAAAAAAAAAATCTAAGATGAGATGGCTTAGTAGGATTGTTCTTTCATGACCCTGCTCTCTAAATGTTGGGTAAAGAAAGGCTACGTGGAGTGAGGGACTGTAACTCAGTAGAACGCTTGCCTAGCAGGCATGACGCCCTGCATCTGACTCATAGGACTGTATCAACTGGGCATGGGCACACACACACCTGTAATCCTAGCAAGTAGAGCGGGGCCATCAGAAGTCCAAGGCTACATAATGAGTTTGGGCCCTTCCTGGGCTACATGAGATTCTAGAGAGAGAAAGAGAGAGAGAGAGAGAGAGAGAGAGAGAGAGAGAGAGAGAGAGAGAGAGAGAGAGAGACCCTCTCTACAACTCTGCTCAAAGGCACAGGGATGTGCAGATGTGATATTCTCAGTGATCAATAAACGTCATAGGACCGAGCCCTCAGCTGGGGAGTCAGGCTTGACTGAGCTCTGCTCCGAAGCAGGCAGCACCAGCCAGCTGAGTTTCTCTTGAATAACGGGAAATCAAATACCCTGTCCCAGAATTCCCATTGCAGTCCCAGAGGGCGGAGCCAGAGCATCCTTCCCATTGAGGAGACTGAAGGACAGTGACCTCCACCTGGGCTTTCACGTCCCCGAAGTTGCATTCTGAGGGTGCCAGGGGGAAGGAAGGAGGCCTTGGCAATGTCTGCCCCAACTCTTTAACGTTGCTGAGCCTGTGCCCCGCTGGGCCCTGGCCTCACTGTTCTGAGACTTGGTTGTGAGCTGGAGTGACAGACAAGAGGAACACTGCTGGAGGGGGGTGAGTTATGATCCAACATGGGAGGGAAGCCGCACAGCGAAGCACAGCACACACGGCGAGTTCAGCTCTAGGGCACAACTGACTTCATGCCAAAGCTCAGGACGAAGGGATGCTGAGAAAGTTGGCTGATGGAACCAGCAAGTCCAAGTGTCCCAGAGAAAGGAATGTGGGAGGGAGAGATTCAAGGAATTTGTACAGCAAAATAAAAACGAAGCAGATGTGACGCAAAATCAGCTATGAAGAAATACCACCTGGAAATCGTATTAAAAATAGTCATGAGCCGGGCGTTGGTGGCGCACGCCTTTAATCCCAGCACTCGGGAGGCAGAGCCAGGTGGATCTCTGTGAGTTCGAGGCCAGCCTGGGCTACCAAGTGAGTTCCAGGAGAGGCACAAAGCTACACAGAGAAACCCTGTCTCGAAAAACCAAAAAATAAAATAAAATAAAATAAAATAAATAAAAATAGTCATTGGGCAGGGCAGTGGTGCTGCACACCTTGGATCCCAGCACTCAGGAAGCTGAGGCAGGTGAATCTCTGTGAGTTCAAGACCAGTCTGGTCTACAGAGTGAGTTCCAGGACAACCAAGGCTACTCAGAGAAACATTATTTTGAATAACAAAAAACAAACAAACAAACAAACAAAAAATAGTTATTGGATAAGCACAGGATAAAGTTTAGTTGGGAGCAGGGAGGGGGTCCCTGAATACAATGAGTGAGGTAATAGAGGACTGAGGCCTTCACCTGGAAACATGCAAAAAGCTTTTAAAATGGAAGAAGTGAGTACTCAAGCCTGAAGGGGACATCTATATCACCCTCTCCAAGGCTGAAATGTCCTGGAAGAGGAGATAGCAAGGATGTAAGAGCTGGACACCCCTCCATCCTCAGCCCCTACCATCCACATGTATGCCCCCCCACCCCTGTGAATGCATGCCGCGCGCGCGCACACACACACACACACACACACACACACACACAACACACACACGAAGAGGGAGACTTGTGGGTCAGAGGGCTAGACGTAATGGGAGGGAGACAAGTGACGGTAATGGCCGGGCTGAATATGATCAGAATACATTATATACCTGTATGCAGTTGTTAAAAAATAAATGAAAAATCATTTCAGTGCAAGCAATCCCTCGATCACGGAGGGAGTTTTCCCAGGGTCAGGCTCAGCCACTGCAATCCAGATCTTCTGACCTGAAGACTGTCCTCAAATGTGGGACACTCTATTGTGTAGTTTGTGGTAGTGGGGGAACTGTGTTACAACTTTCCCCTATTAAATAAAAAGAATAAAATGCAAGAGAGAACTTAGACAATTCAGCTTGACTGAGAGGCTGTAGAAAATATTGAACTCAATGAGTCCCAGAGGAAGAGACAGCAGAAAATTCCTGGAAGAGATCATAACGGTTGTCTTTCCTTCTGGATTTGAAACCAGTACCAACTGGACAGACAGTGCAACACGGTCCTTCCCAGGTGCACCTGTGTACCTGTGTGCAGCTTACCTTTGCTGCCAACGTGGGGTACACAATGGGTGTGCAGAGCTATGCTGTCTTACTCACTGGTCGCCTCTGCGACAGGTGTGACACCGGGTGAGGCCACTGGCTGGGAAGCCCAGGAGAAGCTTTTTCAATGACATCCGGTCAAAAGTGGTGCAGGCGCTTCGGTCTCAGGCCGGAATCTCCCAGTCTTGGTAGCGTCTGACTTACCAGGAGTCTCCTAGTTTTTGTGGTGAAAGTCCCATGTGTTGGGCAACCCTCTCAGTCCCTGGCAAACTGCACAGTGGGTTACTCTAGGTCAACTGCATAAACGTTGGAATTTGACAGATGGCAGTTTGAATTCCATCTCTACACTTTATTGACTATGTGTGTGTGTTTCAGCTTTCTTATCTGCAAAGCCAGCAGGCTGGCTAAACGGTGGCTTGTCTAAACTCCACATGACAGACACTCAAGAAATGTCAGCTTTGGGGATGGAGAGACGGCTCAACAGGTAGGAAGAGTGTGCTGCTCCTCCAGAGGATCCAAGTTCAGTTCCCAGTACCGGCCTGTAGCTCTAGTTCCAAGGGATCCAACACTCTTAGCTTCCTTGGACATCTGCACACAGGCAGCATTCACACACACACACACACGCACACGCACACGCACACGCACACACACACACACACACACACACACACAATCTTGAACTATGTTAACTGTTGTTATTTGTATCATATTGCAGTTTATGTTTCCTGGGCCTGGTTTCAGAGGCCATGAACACCAGGATTAAGGGCACCCATGTCATCCTAGCTACAAAACATGACTGCTTAGCAAAATCAGCTGAGAACATTACTTAAAACCAGATCCTGCTAGGCTGTGTAGCTGGGGGTGGGGATGGAGCGGGTGAGGGTTTGCCTGGCTTCAATTCTCAGAATGTAGAAACAATACAAAACACCTTAGATCCCCAGGGCACTGTCCCTAAAACCCCCTTTTTAACATGTATAACAAGGTCTGCGAGTCTGCAAGAAACCTCTGAGAAACCATTTCGACTCCACCGAAACTTTAGAAAACAGGGTATGCTCGGCAGTTTTGCGGTGTGTGGGTGTTGTGAGCTGTAGCAGGGCTCAGCTGTGGTCAGACCCTCAGAGTTAATGCCAGCTTGGTCCTCTCCTAGGCAGGAGGGAGACAAAAGCCCATTGTTTGTTCTTTCCCTAGGACGGGAGCCTGTCTGAGGATGAAACTTCAAAGCAATTCCTTGAGACCCCTAAAGATGGCTAATCCCCAGGCAGAATTCCTTTTTCTGTCTGTCCTGCTTCCTGACCCGGCTCCTGGCAGCTGTCCCAGGCTCCCACCTCTGCCCAGGGAGGCATTCCCTCCCCATGACCTCATCAGAAACAGTCCCTCCCTAGGGCCGGGACCTCTCACCTCGAATTCTTCTTCATCAGAGGCCCCTGAAGCCAATTGGGAGTGGGCTTCCGCATCCCCGCCTCTCTCTGAGGCACAGTGGAGAGCCGGTTTGGGGCAGTGAGTCATTTTAGGAAGCCATCTGGCTGCTAAATGCTCAGAGATTACCTAACAGCCATCAGTTCATTTCCCTCACAACACCTATGAATGGGTTCCTAAAGGAAATTGAAAGGGCAAGACACCAAAATAGGGTCCTGGGTGTAGCTCACAATAGAGTGCTTGCCTAGCAGGCATGAAACTCTGGGTTTGATCCCTAACAGTGCACAAAGCAAGCTTGCTGGGTAAGGCAGGCCTGCTCATGCTTGCAGAAGGACCAGAAGAAGTTCAAGACTATCCCTGGGTACACAGGGGAACCGAAGGCCTCTGGGCTACTTGAGACCCTTTCTAAGAGGGAGGGGAGTGAGAAGTAAATCATAATTTGAGAAATTTGCAGTAGCACTAGCGAGCTAGAAAAAGAATCACGAGGGCTGGGGAGATAGATGCCTTTGCAGGGAAGAGCGAATTTGCAGAGAACCTGAGATTGAGTCCCAGCTCAAAGCTACCTGTAACTCCAGCCCCCAGAGGTCTGATGCCCTCTTCTGCACCTACATTCACACATGCGCTGGTGTGGATGTACACACACACACACACACACACACACACACACACACACACACACACACACACACACACACACACACAATCTTAAAAGACTGATTTCTTTTGGTAAAAAGTCACACACTCGTCAGCGAGACTGGGATGTGTTCCTTTCACTCATAAACAATAACTGAAGGAAATGGTAAATTTCAGGGGTTTTTGTTCGTTTGTTTGTTTTGCTTTTCAAGGCAGGATTTCTCTGTGAAACAGCTCTGCTTGTCCTGGATCTTGCTTTGTAGACCAAGCTGGCCTCAAACTCACAGAGATCCGCCTGCCTCTGCCTCCCGAGTGCTGGGATTAAAGCCACCACCGCTGAGCTTCCCCCCCACCCCCACCCCACCCCCGCATCTAAGTCAATAGACCCAGTGAGCTCTACCGGCAGATCCCTTAGGTTCCACAGACCCTCATGAGGAATTCTGGAACCAGATGCCCTGCCATCCAGATTTAGCATTTTGTGGTCATGGAGAGTAAATCTCTCCAAAATGTTCATGGGCTTGTGGAATATCAGTATGCCAAGGAGGGCCCTATCTACAATCGCCCTTTTTTCAAAGAAAGGCCAGGCATGGATGTTGCTGATGGAGAGTGGGGAAGGGATGAAGAAAGGGGTCAGAAGAATGCCAGGTAAATCTCTGTCACCTCCATCCTCCCCGTGGTGAACAGGGAAGGGAGGGACCAATCTCTTACTGACGGAGGCTGCCCACAGGCCATTCCCTCCACAGATAGTTCAGTTACTGTTATGAACCCAACAGATGAATGGTGTGTGTGTGTGTGTGTGTGTGTGTGTGTGTTATGTGTGTGTGTAGTGTGTGTGTATGTGCGTGGTGTGTGTGTGTGTGTGGTGTATGTGTGTGGTGTGTGTGTGTGTATATGTGTGTGTGTGTGTGTGTGTATGTGTGTGTGTGTATGTGTGGGTGTGTGTGTGTGTGTGTGTGTGTGTGTGTATGTGTGTGTAGTGTATGCATAGGTACAGAGGCCAAAGGTCAATGTTGGCATTTTTCCATCAGTCTACCTACCTTCAGGCTTTCGCTGAATTTGGAATTTACTAAGTGGGCTTGTGTAGCTGTGCACAGTTTTTTTTTTTTTTTTTTTTTTTTTTTTTTTTTTTTTACAGAAGTGCTAGCTGTTCAGTTCAGGTCATCATGCTCGTTCAGCCAGTGCACTTTTTAAAATCTCCCCAGCCCTTAGAAGGGCTTTCTACAAATACCAACGACAGTGCATAGGTCCTTACCAAGATATTTTCATTTCTTGTGTGTGTGTGTTCATTGCATGAAGTGCATGTTGGTATCTTCCTCAGTTGCTTCCCACCTTATTTTTTGAGGCAGGGTCTCTCATTGAACTTGGAGCCCAATAGAATGTCCTGGATGGTGAGCCTCAAAGATCTGACTTCTGTCGCTGTCTCCCAGCACTGGGATTACAGGTGTGATGGAGCCAGGCTTGATATACACAGGTGCTGGAGTTTGAACCCAGTCCTTGCCCATGCTTGCCCTGAAAACGCTTTACCAACTGAGCAATCTCCCCAGGCCCTCATTCTCATCCCTTGAGGAGTCTGGAGCCAAGTCTACACCAGTGAGACCTGATTTCTGTAAGAATTTATTTTCTGTTTATAAGAAACAAGTGCCTCTCACGTTCTTCTGGGAATCTTGACAGATGACAAATTCAGTTGAACACACAAACATCAGCTGCCCACAGCAGCAACACCTAAATCAAACTTGATTTCCTATTAGTCAATATTTCATGATCTCATTGATCGCTCCCCTCTCCTGGATCCCTCACTCCAAATCTCTCCTCAGGCAGAATGTCTTGCTTGAGCTAGCCAAGTGAAAGCTACTTGATTTCTCTGACAGGGCTGCTCTTGTGTCTTGCGGTGTGGCTTTCTCTGATTGAGTCCTTTGTTCTTTAGCCATCCACCTGCAGGTCATTATTCAGTCCTCAGCGTGTTCGGGGTGTATGTTGGGGAGCAGGAAGTCCTGTTCACCGAAAGCTTTCCATATGCCAGGCACTGTGTGAACACTACTGCGGTCTTCATACGTTAGTTACTTTCTCTTACTGTGATCAAACTCCTGACAAAAAGCAACCTAAGGTGGAAGAGTTGATCTTGACTCAGCGCTTGAGAGGGATACAGCCCATCATGGCCCAGAAGGCAGGGTGGTGGCAGTGTCTTGTAGCACCTGTTCTCACACGGACCAGGAAGAGACCTCGGGGCAGAACTAGGGTGACTGTAACTCTCTAGTCCTACCCCAATTGCCCTACATCTAGACTCCATGTCCAAAAGAGTCTACTGAATGAAGAAAAAAAAAAAAAATGAAGCCATGAAGCTCCTAGATGTGGTGGAGGAGAGGGTTTATTGTAGATATGAGGGAGAAAACAGCCAGAGGCATCTGGAAAGGTCCAGACTGAACAGGGCCATGAGGGCCGGGTGAGAGGATTAGAAGAGAGAGGGAGCAAAGAGAGTACCTGGGAACCCAGAGACCAAGAAACCAAGAGCACCGAGAGGACAAGAGACCACGTGTCCAAAATGGCGGAAGCCCAGCCCAGCCCCTGGGCGGGAGAGTTTAGGGTAGGGGGTAGGGTATGCCAACCAGGAGGACTCTGTAACAGGTACTGAGAGATGCTGGGAGAACCTGGCAGCCAGCGTCCACATTGATATGTTAAATAGGCACCTCAGCCATTTGTCCAGAACTTGAGACCTAACAGCTATGACCTCCCAGAACAGTCACCAGTGGGGACCAAGTGCTGGAACACACGAGCACTCGGGGGTGACACATTTCACATTGAAACCATAACAGTTTCTCATTTAATTCCCAGAGCCACCTGCGAGGTTGGAGTTTTAAATCCCAGCATCATCTAGAAAGAGTCCACAGCTGAGCAGGTTCTTAGCCCACACGTTATTAACTAGTACTTAGCTACTTAGACATCCAAGGAGGGGAAAATGTGTAATATGATTCTGTTTCTCCAGGAGTATGCTGCATATAGCTGAGGATAGCTACAGCTTCAACTATAGATCTGTGGGATAATTAAGCACCAATGCAAGGGGAAGGCAATCGGGCTTTAAATGCAAGGGGAGATAAGACCATTGCGGACTGGATGGCCGTGAACAGGTGTGCTTATACCAAAGGCCGAAGACGTGGAGGTGGGAAGGGGATGCATAGGAATATCCAGGCATCAGCACAGAGGACTCAGAGGGCTAGAATAAAAAATCAGATGTAATTTGGGAAGGGTGGAGCATGGCATATGGGCACAGACCCCCCAGAAAGAGGGTGTTTTCAGCACGATGCCTTATCCACAGGAATGGCTAGATATGAAGAGATCGAGTGCCACGGGTGTGTGGGTGGAACAGGATTGTCAGAAGTGGTCAGGCTGGGGGATGGGGGGATTTGATTGTCAGGTTAGGCATGTCCTCTCCTAGGTAGATACTGGAATCCAGAGCTCTGGGATCTAGACCACACATAAATGGAGTCAAGTGATTAATCTGGACTCTTTATTTGGAAAGCATACCTTAGCTTTCAGTCATGTAATCAAAATTCAAGCTAACACAGAACACAAGTAATCAAGGTCCTTCCCCTGTCCCCAGTACTGGGGATTAAGCTTAGGGCTCTTTCAATGAGCTTCATCCATTCCCAGTCCCTTTTTTTTTTTTTTTTTTAAGATTTATTTATTTATTATGTATACAGCATATGTGACTGCAGGCCAGAAGAGGGCACCAGATATCATTACAGACAGTTGTGAGCCACCCTGTGGTTGCTGGGAATTGAACTCAGGACCTCTGGAAGAGGAGTCAGTGCTCTTAACCTCTGAGTCATCTTTCCAGCACCCCCCCCCCTTTTTTTTTTTACTAGTATTGTATGTGTGAGTGTGTGATGTGTGTGCATGTTCATGGGGGATGGAAGGTGGGTGCACCTGAGTATGGTGTGTGTATGGAGGTTCAGAGGACAATATTAGGTTTAGTTCTGGGGTGACTTTTTGATTGAGACAGGATCTTTTACTGGCTTGGAACTTCACCACGTAGGTTAGGCTAGCTGGCCTGTCAGCTTCTAAGATCCACTGGTCTCCCCCTCAGATCTCACTCAACAATGCTGGGAATACAGGCATGTGTCACCAAATCTGGCTTTTTATGTGAGTTCTGGGGATCAGACTCAGGTCCCTGTTATACAAGCGTTTACCAACTAAACCAACTCCGAGTCCATTAATTTTTAAAATTTATTTGAGACAAGAGCTCACTAAGTATTCAGGCTAGCCTTGAACTTATGATAGTCATGCCTCAGCCTTCCAAATAGCTGGGATTGTAGACCTGTGCCAATGAGCCCAATACCACAATTTTTAAAAAGTATAATTATGTGTCTAAATCCTGAGTATCTCATAATACAAAAGTGATCAAGTGAATGTGGGAAATAGTGGAAATGGTGGAGCTAGGGAGGTTGGGTGGCAGGCTGTTGAGATAACTATGGTGAGAACAGACCAAAGATGTGGAGCCATGTGTGCAGATTCCGAAGATGCCTTAGAAGCAGGATGCTCAGGGCATGGTGATTGACGAGGGTAAGGGAGAGGGAGGTGCCAAGGACAATTAATGCCCGGGCTTCTGGCTAGGACAACTGGATAAAGACTGAGATGAGGGAGGGCAGAGCAGGAGCCAGTGTGAGGCAGGAAGCAATCAATCCCAGTTTCAACACAGGGAGATTGGCATCTAACTGAAGTATGCACTGCGCAGTTGGCTGTGGGTCCAACACTCGGGAGAGAGACCTCACTAGAGGCATAGATTTGAGAAGCACTGGCTTAAAGACATAAATGCAGGCAGGCACAGGAATGGATAACCTTGTCCTGCAGAGCTATGTATGTAGAGTGAGATGTGGGGCTTAGGATAGAGGCTGGAGGAACCCTAACATGGAAGGTCTCATGCCTCCAGGTACCCTGCAAAAAAAATCCTTCCCCACTAAAAACCAGTGTTGTCTGTGTGAGGGGTGGAATATGGCTGAAGTGACAATTAGGACCTAAAAGGTACTGCCTTGTCTTTTGTATTGCTCACTCAGGGGAAGTCAGTGTCACACCACAAAGACACATGAAGAAGGCCTGTAGGGGAGATAGCTCAGCCAGTGACTGCTATTCAAGCATAAAAACTCGTTAGACCCCAAGAACCCGTGCAAAAAATCAGGCACTACATACTTGTAATGTCAGGTCTGGGGGGTAGACAGGTAGATTCTTGGGGCTTGCTGGATGGTCAGCTTGCTTTGCTTGGTGAGTCCTAGGCCAATGAGAGTCCTTGTCTTTAAAAACCAAGATGGCCAGGTGGTGGTGGTGCACAACTTTAATTCCAGCACTCGTGAGGCTGAGGCAGGTGGATCTCTGTGAGTTCAAGGCCAGCCTGATCTATAGAGTGAGTTCCAGAACAGTCAGGGCAACAGAGAGAAACCCTATCTCGAAAAACAGCAACAAAAAACAAGACAAAACAAGATGGATAGTACCCAAGGGATAATAATCAAGGTTATCCTCTGGTCTCCACATGCATAGGCACATACATGAGCATGTGTATACATAAACACAAACATTAAAAAGAAGCCCTGTGGAAAGGTCCACATGGAGAGAAACTGAGGCATTTGGATATCAGTGCTGATTTGCATTTCTCAGGAACCCATCCTGGTGTAGATGCAGACACCATAGCCCCAGGATGCATTCAGGCACAGCCCCTAACCCAGGATGCATTCAGGCACAGCCCCTAACCCAGGATGCATTCAGGCACAGCCCCTTGCAGACACGACTGTGATTTAATGACAGACCCTGAACCAGAGCCTGTGGGGGAGCTGCTCTGGAATTCCTCACCCACAGAAATCATGAGACATAACAAGCTAGTACATTGGGGGCAGGTTTATTACGCAACAATAAGCTCTTATTGACATCTTAGACACTTTGTGGGGCCGTAGGTGGCTTCACCCATCCCCTTAGACAGCAGTCTGGTTGCAACTGCATCTCAAAAGGTGTGGACAAACCAATTGTGCATTCGGTTGAGATGCCGGGCCACATGCTCAGACATCCTGCTGTGGGCAGAGCCTGTTTCACAGGCAGATTGATAACCCGGTGTAGACAGTGTTTAGTGGGAGCTTCTTGTGAAGAGCTTTCCTGATGCTGTAGTTTCATGATGTAATGCTGATGGAAGTGAACTTGAACAGCTTCACATCGCATAATTAATGACATTCCATTTCCATGACAACGCCTAATTAATCATGCCTGTTCCCATGAACTTTTAGCTTGTGGGAGTCCTGGCTCACACGGGACAGTAAATTATGTTGGCTTAGCTTTTCACATTTTCTTTGAAACAGGGTCTCATGTAGCCCAGACTGACATCCAATGTGCTTCGTAGCTAAGGGTGATAGTGAACGTCTTATCCTTCTGCCTTTACCTCCAGGGTGCTGGAATTAGAGGTGTGCACCATCTCACCCAGTTTATGCAGTGTTGGGGATCAAACTCAGAGCTCCATGCCTGCTAGGCAATCACTCTATCTACGGAGCTACATCCCAGCTCCAACCTATAGTTTTTTGAAGGCAGAGATAGGTGGGTGCTGCTTCTGAGGACCCCTGGACCGTAAGTCTGACACCAGGATTTATCGGTCCCCAAGGTGAGAGTTTAGCCTTTCACACCTGCTTCCCCTTGCTAGCATACTGCCTGGGACATCACACCAGCTCATTAAATATTTGTGAGTACATAGCAAATGTTGAATAACTAATGAGCCTGTGCTCTGCCTCCTCTTACCTTACTCACAGTGAAGACAACCGTTTGGAAGGTTCAGCCTGTTTGAGTTCTGCAGCAGGACATGGAAGAAGTGTGTCACAGGGGGCACATCTGATGGTAGGAATCTCCCACACTCTGAGCACATGGAATTGGAGGCCACAGACCTGGGATCTTCTCCAATACTTCTCTCCCTTTTGAGAGCACCGGTAGGAAAATGTCAACAACCACGGTGGGAACATTTGAAGAAGGGCCTCATGGGCAGAGGTAGAGAGTGTTCGGTGAGACCTATTCTTAGCCAGTGAAATCCTTCTGGTTTCATTTTGTGACCAGGAGTTTCCAAGGCTTTCTCTCATGAAGCCATAGTCCAGTGCTCACTGTGACTCCAGCCACCAGTTCACAAAGATTCATCTCCAAGAATGGCAAGTCCCCACTGACTGCTGTCCAGGGGTCTCAAGTTTCTCTCCATATAGGTCTTTCTACAGGGCTTCTTTAAAAACAAAACAAAACAGAACATTTTAAATACCTTTTTATCTATTTAGTGTGTGTGTGTGTGTGTGTGTGTGTGTGTGTGTGTGTGTGTGTGTGTGTGCGCCTGTGGAAGAGAGCAGGAATACCCCTGCACACGTGTGGAGGTCAGAGGACAGCTTTGGGGAGTCAGTTCTCTCCTTCCATCATGGAGTCTCAGGGAATTGACTCAGGCATCCTCAGGAAGCATCTTTACTTACTGAGCCATCTGCTGGCCCTACCTGGCTCCTTAAACGTCTTTATAGGAGGCTGGCTTCTTCAGAGTGAGCGATGCAGGGTCCCGAGGCTCAAGTGGCAGTGGCTAGCAGCTGAGAGAGACATTAGCTTCCCAAAGAGGCTTAGCCAAGTGTCCCTCAATCCGCGGCAGGGAGGCATCTTGATCTTCCAGTCACTCTGTGGATTTGTGCCTGACCCTGGCTGTTACCATCATTTCCACAAAGAAGCAAACCAGTTTTTCCCGCCCTCACATGTTGGCCACTGCAGGGCCAGAAAGCCAAATGCCAAGCTGGGCCAAACCATTCCTGGTCCATCCCCTAGGTGATTTTGAGCTCATCACGAAGACTTGGTGACAGGGGACAGGAGATATAGCTGAGGGACTGCTGGGCGGGGGGAAGTGTGAGATCCTGTGCGCACTGGGTGGCCATGGCCACCACAACTCTTCAGCCTCCATGATGACTTGCAGATAAGCCCAGGGAGATGGATGGCTGAGGATTGACAGGGCCACTTGTCCCGGATTTGGGTAGTCTGGGGACACTGGGCCACCTGCTGCTGAACTACTCCTAGTAAGAACGCGTGTTTCTGAAATTAGACACCTCACGATGCTAGACTTCACCCCTCCATTTATAAGTGACCGAGGCAGCTGGTCTTGGAAAGGAAAACACAACACAGAACAACTGTGTCCGGATCAGCTCAAAGGCTGGGGGTGAGATGGAGAAAGGGCCCTTCTGATGCTCGCAGATGCTACTCTGTGGGTCACAGTTTGAACTCACAGATGCCCTCGGCTTACTCCCTCTGCTCTATAACAATGTCTTCCTTCCTTCCTTCCTTCCTTCCTTCCTTCCTTCCTTCCTTCCTTCCTTCCTCCTCCCTCCTCCCTCCCTCCTCCCTCCCTCCCTCCCTTCCTTCCTTCCTCTCCTTCCTTCCTTCCCATCCCCTCCCTTTCTTTTTGATGAAGACTCATGTGTATCAGACTGGCTGTAAATTCCCTATGAAACCAAAGATGACCATGAACTTGTGATCCTCCTGCCTCCACCTCCCAAGTGCTAAGATTGCAGGCATACATCGCCATGCTTGGTTTATGTGTCACTGAGGATCAAACCCAAGGCTTTGTGCATGCTTGGCAAGCACCTTATCCACTGAACTGCAGCCCTAGCCCAAATCCTCTTTCTATAAATGATCTGCTATCAGTCATGTACATCCTAGGGAGAACTCAAGCCATGTAAGCCTTTAGCTTGCAACACTCAATCAACCTACTTTGATTAATCACATGATTCAGGGCACATTTTGCCTAATTCAAAGAAATTCTAGTGCTAATGTTTTAGGAACAATGATCTACAGCTTTATTTATTTATTTATTGAGTTTTTTTCGAGACAGGGTTTCTCTGTGTAGTTTTGTGCCTTTCCTGGAACGCACTCTGTAGCCCAGGCTGGCCTGGAACTCACAGAGATCCGCCTGGCTCTGCCTCCCGAGTGCTGGGATTAAAGGCGTGTGCCGCCACCACCTGGCGAAATAAAATAAATCTTAATACAAAACATTCAAACTTATATAGATTAAGCTTTTAACTTTGTAACTTTAGGAAGTTAGAAGGAACAAATAGAATATTTTAAACATATTCTTTGATATTTTCATACATATATACAGAGTATCTTGATCATATCCACCCCAGCTCCTCTTCCCCCACCCCACCTGGACCCTCCAAGCACAAATCCTTCCCATTTTCACACTTTTTTTTGCACAGCTTACTAAGTCTAGTTAGTGTGGCCTGTGTGCACAAGAGTGTGGTTCAGACCAGCCATCTGAACAACACGAGTTTCCTGACGTGAGGATCTGCAGAGAAAGTGTGTGTGCCGGAGAAGGGCTCAGTGGGTAAAATGCCTTCTGTGAGTGTGTGAAGACACTGAGTTCATGTCTCCAGGGGAACATAAAACTGGGCACAGTAGCACCCACAGCTGTAATTCCAGCACTCCTGGAAGCCTGGGTGGGGGCTCATTAGCCTGGTATATAAAGCAGGGAGCAAGAAACCCTATCTCAAACAAGGTGAAGGTGAGGAAGAATACCTGAGGTTTCCTATGACCTGCAAACATCCCCCCAACAGATTAATAAAATAAAAAATAAAAACATAAGTAATACCCCTTTGGCTTTTGTGTGTTGTGTGTGTGTGAGTGTGGGCACATACATGACACAGTGCTCTTGTGGAGGTCAGAGCACAACACTTTGGAGCCAGTTCTCACTGATCACCTTGCTTTGAGGCAGGGTCTCTCGTGTTTCGGTTGCTTTGCGGCACATACACTTCAGGCTGGCCGGACAGCGAGCTTCAGGTCTTTCTCCTGTCTTCCCTCCCGTTTCCCTGGGAAACTGCTGGAGTACGGATGTCAACTGCTGTCTTCAGCATTTATTTTTTATTATTATTTTTATCCTGGTGTGATCGGACTCTGGATAGCCTGGGAATTGAACCCAGGTCCTCTGGAACATCAGTCAGTGCTCTTAACCACTGAGCCTTCGTCTCTTTCTGGCTTGTCTGCAGCATTTTCACATGGACTCTGGGGATCCAAACTCAGGCTTGGGTGGCAAGTACTCTCATCCCCCAGAGCCCTCTTTGGCTTCTGAAGCCATGCTACATCTTAGTGATTTATGGTCCCATAAAGGAGAGAGAAAAGAAAATAGAGGAAGGAGCGCTCTCCTGCAGAGAGGAGGGGTCTAGTCCTGCTGCAGTGTGTGTTTAGAGAGGACAGCAGAGGGAATTCCTCCCCGAATTCTTTCCCTGTGCCGTCACAAGTCAGGGTTTCTTGTAACCCAAGAAAGGGCTTCAAGGTCCACTGCTGATGCCCCACCCTCCAGCTCCTCCCGCCTCCAGCCAGGGTCCTTGAAGGTAACAGACAGAGCCTCTGCAGAAGATGCTTGTGATTCATTGAGCTACTCAGAACATTTCTACAAACATATCTATGTTCATTCACAACACATTTTTAAAGATTTTTTAAAATTATGTGAATGTCTGTATATCTGTGGGTATATGAACCCGAGTACAATGCTCATGGGGGCCCAGAAGAAGGTGTCATATCCTTGGAGCTGGAGTTACAGTTGGTTGTGAACTCCCCAATGGGTAGCTGGAAATCAACCTTGGATCCTCTGCAAGGGCAGTATAAACCTCTGAGCCATCTCTCTAGCCCCTTCACTCAAGACATTTACCTGTTCTGTTTGCATGACATCATAGGCTACAGATACATGCATATTTAACACCTAAAACACACACATGTAAATATTACATGCAAATAATTAACATTTAGTGTCTGTAAATACTGTGTTCAAAAAGTTATAATTCATCCTTTTAGGTATTTTATTATTCTCCTTTACAGAAAAGGAGGAACACACGTAAAAGAAGGAGTTGAGCCTGGTCTACCTGAGTATTGGGGCATATGCTAAGCTGTCATCCGATCCTGGCTCCACAAGGACAAGAAAACAGGATGCTATCTATGGCTTGGATCCTTAGCATCCTCCAAAGGCCCCAAGGCTTGGTCCCCAGGATGATGCTTTTAAGGTTGTAGAAACTGAGAAGGGGGGCCTCGTGGGAGGTTCTGAGGCCACTGAGGCTGTGTCCCTGTGGGACCCCAGCCTCTTCCTCTTCTAGCTCTGTGGCTGCTGATGCAAGCAGGCTTTTGCTCCACAAGAAGCTTCCTATGCAATTTTTTTTTTTTTTGCTATAACGCAGAGCAATAGAACCAACTGGTCATGCACTGTGAGCCCAAATAACCCTTTCCCTTTATGAGAGTGTCTCAGTCGGCAAACATACCTGACAAGCAGAAGTTTGGGGGGTGTGGAGGGGGATGGTGGAATCTTCCTGGGGGTACTGATGGGGAGGGACGTCCTCACTAAGGAGGTGATCTGTGAACTGGGAGCCTGCAGACAGCAAAGAATCGTGGTGGTGGGAGCCCCAGTGCTCTGGCAGCAGTGAGATATTTTCAGTGCTTTGCAGCCCATGCTGTGGCAGGGGCTCCAGGCTTTAGAGCTGTATGTTTCCTTGTTGGTTCACACCTGAGCTTTTTTTTTTTTCTTTGTTAGTTTATGAGTGCCATAAACTCATAACATGAGTGGTTTAACACATCCAAGCTTTTGAGGGCCATGCATGTGCTGGCTTCAGTCAGTTATTGTGTGTGCCCACGTGTACATGTGCATGTGTGTGTGGAGGCCAGGGGTCAACTTCTTTTGTTCTTTAGGGACTATTCACATTTTTTTTTTCTTTCTTTTGAGACACTGTCTCTCATCTGGCCCAGAACTCACCAAGTAGGTTAGGGTACCTAGTTAATGAGATATCTGCATATGTCTACCAACCTAGGGCTGTGATCAGAAGTGTATACCACTGTATCCAGCTTCTCTCTCTCTCTCTCTCTCTCTCTCTCTCTCTCTCTCTCTCTCTCTCTCTCTCTCTCTCTCTCATCTCTCTCTCGTGTTTCTCTGCCCCCCCCGTAGGTTCTGAGGATTTGAACTCAGGTCCTCTGTTTGCATGGAAAGCTCTTTACCCACTGAGGTATCTCCCAGCCCTACACTGTGTTCTTATACTTTTGGTTGTCAGCCTAGCCTTTAACGGCTGAGCCATCCCTCCAGCCCTACACTGTGTGCTCAGCAATTCTGGGAGCGAGCTCTTTCTGCTTTCTGTTCCTAGTGGACAGTTAAGGGAGCTCAGACTCAGAGCTCTCTAGGCTGTGTGTGCCACTGGTCTTATTAAGCAGGGGCTAGATTTGAACCCAGGCCTGTGTGAGCTCACTGATTTACCTTGATATCATTTACAATTATTTAAAATGCCTTGCATATGGCATCCTTAGTGTTAATTTTTCTCGGGGAGATGTGAGCACACATCCAGTCACTCCAGACAGGGCAACAAGCACATATCAAAGAAAGGTTTATCTGAGGTTACTTAAAGGAACCTGGGGAACCTACAACATCTGCTTCACAGGTGTGTCCCACCCTGGCACTGGTGACAATCCCTCAAAACTGCATAGATGGGACTTCCCCTCCACCTAACCTTGATCTCCTTTGTGCCTAATACCTTCCTGAGGACACTTGCAGAGGGGTCAGAATTACATCTAGCTGGAGGGGCACAGGCAGGAGCGGCTAGAATTTTAGTTGAGGGTCTCACGGCCCTCCCCCTTCCCTCTTTCTGTGAGGGACTGTCAACAGGCCTGATCTTCGGAGGGGCTGATTGGGTAGTCACAGCTGTACTGATTAATATAGTAATGGCCACACTAAGCACCAGGGACTTGCACAATACTTAGCAACCAACACAATCCAACATAGCCTTATCTTATTCATTCAAGGCCGTCACAGGGAGCACAGACCATCACCTCTGCTCTGAGCTTGAATGTGGGAAGGGACCTAGTTATCTCTTGGGCTATCACTGTCTGGCCTGCACCACTCTGCTGTACTTTGAAGGACTGTTAAACTTTATGGGGTGATGGAGTTTTATAGCACTATAATAGCTCTGTCTGTTCTGTCCTTAGAAACTTTGTTCTTTGTTATCTAAGCCAGCTGCCTGCCCATCTATTTCTATAACCTCCACACATCCAGACCGGCATCCCCTGCTCTATCCCCAAATAAAGGCCACAGAGGAAACTAGAGATGCTCAAATGAACCAGACCTGAACAGAGCCCAAGAGAGACAAGATGCCAGGTTCCAAGGGTGGGCGTAGGGGTGAGGTTGCCTCTCTGCACAGCAGCCCAAGCAGGCAGAGTGGAATTTCCACACAAACTTGTGAACTGGGGCTGCGACTAAGTCTTTTATAGCCTAGTTTCCTGCCCATTCCCACTAGGTCAGTTTGCAGGATGGGGACAAGAGCTAGAAACTTCCAGATGTTACCCTGGACCCTATTGGGTGATATGGGATTGAAAAGGTCCTTGGGAAACACGGCTCATAAATTAAAAGAGCCTCTAAGGACTCAGACCATTCTCTGAGACGGCCATTAAAAGTGGCTGTTTGTTTTTGACAGTAAAAGCCATTACATCTCTGTAACATTGTACTGATAATTAATATATTACTTGTAATTTTATTGTACTTTTTGTTGTAGCTTAGCCCGGCTTCAGTCTCCTGATTGCTGGGGTTATAGGCATACACCACCTTACCTGGTGTGGCACCGATGTTCCCATGGACTCCAGGTGAGTGGTGGCTTGAGTGTTTCCTCTTTTCCAAGAGCGTGAGATCCAGTTCTGCAGAAGGAGCTCTGTGGGCAGATGGATTCCCCGACCCATCTCTGGCTTCACTGCATGTGTACCACACGGCTGTTTTTCTTAGAACGTGGTCCCTGAGGGTGCCGCTGACTTAGCTAAGGATTGAGGATGACAAGGACAGAGGACTCTATTGCACACACCCTCCAAACCGCAAGGGCATTTATTAAACCCTTGTCTTAGAAAGTCCCTGGCCGTTTCTACTAACCCAGATTTCTGCCGTGTGTACTGAGCCATTCTATACCTCTGCTCGTCAGCTTGCCCATTGCAAGGTTTCTTTTCCCACATGCTTGAATTTCTTAGCACTTTCTGCCCAGTTTGTCTCTTATTTCACCCCCTAGACCCCAGCTTTACAGACTTGGGGCTCTCCAAAACTCTATTTCACTTCATATGTGGAGAAAACAATTCTGTAGCCTCCCAACCTCCACCTTGCTAGATTTTTTGTCCTTCCATCCAACCCCACTCATTCACTCATTCACTCATCTATTCAACAAGAAGTAAGCAGCATCCTCAATAACACACCATACCTGGTGCTAACGAAGAGACAAAGATGAGTGGATCCAAAGCCCACGACTCCAGGTTCTAGAGCTAAGGTCTAGGGGAAGAGATAAGAGTAAACTGGGTAACCATAGCAGAAGACAGGGGGTGCTAAGCCTTCAAGCGTGTGGGAAGGAGGCCTTGCTCTAGGCAGGCCGATGAGAGGGTGCAGCAGAGCTTGTTTGAGCCCTTTCTGCAAGGTGTGGGCAAAGGCATCACATCTGAGGCAGGGAAATGTCTGGGAACCTGCAGGGACCATCTGGGTAGCATGGAAGCCTGAGTATTTGAGGTGAGTTGTGAGGCTAGGTGAGGTCCTTAGATTAATATCCCTCCCCCTCCTTCCCTTCAAATCCTGGCTCTCTTCTCAGGCAGGGTTAGAGCTGGGGGGATGAGTGCCTTCCTACTCTTGGGCAGCAAGAACCTCAGGCCACTTTTACAACTATTTTAAGACTTATTTTTACTTATGTGTTTGGGTGTTTTGTCTATATGTCTGTACACCACATGCATGTAGTGCCCACAGAGACCAGAAGAGGGAGGCAGAGATCCCCTGGAACTGGAGTTACAGATGCTTGTGAGCTACCATGTGGTGCTGGAAACCAAACCCAGGTCCTCTGGAAGGACAATGACTTCTTTAGCAATTTAGAGCGCTGTGCAAGGCCCCATGGCTTCTACAGTAAGATTTAAGGCAGCAGAGACTGGATAGGTAGGTGAGGCCAAGAGAGCCATTCAGGCCCCTGTGTGTTTCTGTCCTTTGTTCCTTCTGCTCTCACATCTCAACAGGAAAGGGAGGAATGAAGAGAAAGAGTTTTCTGGGGGGAAAGCCCTCTGCCTGGTTCAGCTGCTCCCTGCCATCTCAGCAGCTGACATACTTTGAGACCCCTCATATGGAGGGTTGAGGACAGATCCATGGTGCTCACATGAAAGAATGCCTTTCCTACATCCCGAGAGTTGCCTGGATTTGTGCTTCTGTGTTGTTGGCCTTTGGAAACTTTATAGATGTATTTCTCTTTCTCTTCTGTAAAAACAGACTCTAAATTACATGAGCGTCAGTGTTTATCCAAATGCTGACTTCCTGTGGTATGGAGATGTGCCATTCTTGGATACTTGTCTGGGCACACTGTGTGACTGCATACTTCATCACACACACACACACACACACACACACACACACACACACACACAGAAGAGAGAGAGAGAGAGAGAGAGAGAGAGAGAGAGAGAGAGAGAGTCACAGTGAGTATATAGTTCAATTGGTAGCATGCTTGCCTGGCAAGTTTGAAGCCCTGGGTTCAACTTCCAGCATCATATAAAGTCAGGTATGGTGGTGCGCGCCTGAAATCTCAACACGCAGGAGCCAGAGGCAGAAGTAAGGAGAATCAAGAGTTTAAAGCCAGCCTTGGCTACACAGCAAGTTTAAAGACCAGTCTTTGTGATATGACGCCTCGTCTTGACAAACCAACCCCACGGACGTTTACTCATTCTTCATTTAACAAGTGTGCTTGAATGTTCTTTAGGTGCTGGCTCAGGTCCAGCCCTGTGACAGCAGGAGTAGCCCACGGCTCTAGTCCCCACCTTCAGGGCTTATCAGTCTCCTGGGCAGAAGTGGGAAAGTGATTGCTCAGTGATTTAACTAAACAGGTAGTAATCAGAGGAGCCAGAGACCACAGCAGCAAGGGCAGCAGGACACCCAACGCTCCTGGAGTGTGACATGGGGTGTGTAAATAAGACAGGGGCAGTTCGATTGGGTATAGGTGTGTGTGTGTGTGTGTGTGTGTGTACACACGTGCGTGCGTGTGCCCGAGCACAAGGAGATCCTGGCAGAGTAAGCAAGGTATGGGAAGGGCTCCAACAAGTTGGGAGGGAGAGGAACAGTTTGAGCTACAGGCGGATAAAATTGGGTGTTCAGCAAGAGTCAAGCTTGTGGGCCTTTGCCAGCCGGTGGTGGCAAGGATTTGGATGGCTCAAATTTTCTATTTAGACAGACTGTTTGGTATGTTTTCAGACCAAATCATAGGCTCTTTAAAAAAAAAATTCTATGTAATTTTGCTCACATCAAAGTCAAAATTGCATACATCTGGATGGCCATGCTAGCCAGGCCATATTACAGACACCATTCCCACAGTGTCCAGTGTCCACTCACCACTTCCTCCCAACACCAACTCAAGAGGGAGGCCCTGATAGGAAAGTCAGAGCAAGGTAGGGACCTGACTTTAGCTGATGGTGATAGCTACAGAGGTCCCAGAGTGACCACCCTCCCAGGGAGGCTGACAGCATTTGAACTAGCAGAGAAGACTGGTAGTTATCGGACTTTGGATGGGACTCCAGCTAAAAGTGGACATGTAGGACGCTCCACCGAGGCCAGTCTGCTGAGAATTCTCTAGCAAGAGGTAGCTTGTCTGCAAGACTCTTTTGATGGTCAATATTGCTTGTTAGCTGGACAGGGTCTAGAATCACCTATGAGACAAACTTCTGGGCGTGTGTGTGAGACCGTGGAAAGGTTGAGTTCAGTGAGGTAGGAAGGCATACCTTAACTGTGAGTGGTACCACTCCATGGGCAGGAGATGCAGACGGGATAAAATGGGGAATGTGAGCTAAGCATTCATCTCTCTTCTTCCTGACTATACATTTAATGCAACCAGCTGCCTCAAGATTTCTGCTGCCATGCCTTCTATGCCCATATGGACTGTACCCTTGGATTTGACCAAAATAAACCCCTGCTCCCCTACGCAGGGGTTTCTAAGTTGCTTTTGTCTGGGCTTTGTGCAGTCCCCTGGCCTGAGCTGAGCACAGGGTTTCATATCACTAAACCAGGGGCCCAACAAAGAGCTGCTTCAGCCGTGTGTGTGTGTGTGTGTGTGTGTGTGTGTGTGTGTGTGTGTGATCTCAGGTGTTGTTCCTCAGGCACCTTCCATTTTTTTGTTTGAGGCAGGGTCTCTTATTGGTCTGGAACTTTTGTCAAACAGGTTAGCCTAGTAGCTGTAGCCAGGTGAGCTCCAGGGATCTCTGGTCTCAGTTTCCCACCTCGTCATCAATGGGTGCACAGCTTTGTGTGTGTGTGTGTTACAGGGATGAAACTCAGATGTTGAGGGTTGGGGGTTTTGAACATGTGTGATGTGTAGTGTCTGATCAAAAAGTCCCTGTAGACAATGGCTTGTGTTCCAGAACTTCCTTGCCCTTTTCCTCTCATTAGACATTTAGGTTGTTTCCTTGCCTGGCTTTCTAATTTGGGAACTGGGAGTTGCATTTAAAAAATTTAATATGTGTTTACAATTTAAATGCGTGCATGCAGAGTATGAACATGCTATGATGAAACCCATTACTTTGTACACAAACTAAAAAAATTAATAAAAGAGAAGAGGGGGAGACAGGGAGAGGTTTTCATTAGTGTGGAATGTCCCAGGGCCCTGTGCAGTTGGCAAAATGTCTGGCCATGAGCCTACAGAAGGGGACACACAATTCTGCCTTCACGTCCTCTCCTCTGGCACATCTGTTTGAGACTTTACTTCCAGTTACCCTCTAGTGCTCCTACCCCACCCCCTCAGCCTAGCATTGTCACGTAACTAAGCGGTCACCTTCCTCTGCTGTGCTGAGATCTGGCATGACCTCGGAAGTGTTTGAGCAGACTCAAGAACATGGTTTCCATTGCTAAAAATGTAAGGTCTGAAGACAAACCAAGGTATGGTTCCCTCCAAGTTCACTCAGGGAAACCAAGGAGTTTATTGGGGGTTCGTTACAAAGCAATGGGTGGGTGGCCTTATAAGCAGGCATACTGCTTCCAGTCTGTGTCCAGCATGGATGATGACTTCTCCGTGGATGGGTAGATGGAGGCCCCTCCCGTCATCCTTCTGACTGTATACTCTCTAGCCCCTCCCGGAGGCCACATACAATTAGGGCAGAACTGGTTAGGAGTGGCTGGATTCTCAAGTGATGGTTCTACGACCCTCTCCACCCCTCCTTCTAGGAAGGAAGGTCAAGAGGCAATACATCCAGCTGGGACTGTCCTTTGCCAGCCAGTACAGCTGAATTGGTGGAGATGGCGGCACTATGACTCAGAGGATAGTCCTGTACGACAGCTTCAATAGCCACAATTGTTGTAATAGTTCAAAACACATAGAAAGCCAGGGTTTAAATGTAGCCCAGTGAGCAGAGTGCTTGCCTAGCATGCATGAAGTACTGGGTTCGAACCCCCAGCACCTTATTAAAAACAAACATCCGAACCATTCAAAGCAGGCGTGGGGGCACACCCCCGTCATCCCAGCACTGTGGGGGAAAAGAGAATCTAAAGCACACACTTGTATGTATCACCCTGAGTACTGATTAGACGCTTGCTACCAGCCAGATCCAGTTCATCTTCTGCTACATGTTGAACTGAAGATCAGCCTGGACTACACGAAGCTCTACCTCAAAACCAAAGAGCAGTTGGGGTGGTGGCGCACACCTTTAATCCCAGCATTGGGAGGCAGAGGCAGGTGGATCTCAGGAGTCCAAGGCCAGCCTGGTCTCCACAGTGAGTTTAGTGAAGGCTATGAATAAAATAAAACCAGCGCACAAAACAAAGCCGGCCAAGGGCACAAGGTCTCCCAGACCGTTTTCTCTTTGTCCCTCAGGCCTCAGAGTCTTGAAGAAGAGAATTGAAACTATGAAAGAGGCCCTCAGCTTTGGCTGTGAAATGCCACCCGGGGGACAGGTGCACATCTCATCTCAGTTAAGCTACTAGGATGTTTCATTAACTGGGGTATTAGATGGCTTCCTTTATGGGTAGTTCCTAGAATCTCCGACGAGGTTAGTTATGAAGGCTGCGACAGAGGAAGAAAGCAAACTCAGAAGGAAGGATTCGGATATTCCTATTTAATCCTTCCCAAACTCCCAGTGTAAGTCACACAGCTGTTACCCACAAAGAGTGTCTCCCTCAAGATCAGCCCTGTCACCTGGGGCCTTGGATGGCCAGGGGGAATAAAGAATACTTATGGTGAGGGCTGGGGGATGGCTCAGTCGCTAAAGTACCTGCTACCCAAGCCATTACCTGAGTTCAGATCCCCAGAATCCACATAAAAGCCAGGTGTGGCGGTGCGCTCCTGTAACCCCAGTGCTGGGGAGGGGGAGACAGGGGAATCTCCAGAGCTCCGTGGTCATCCAGTCCAGTCAATGGTGAGCTCCAGGTCAGATGAGAAACCCTGTCTCATAAAGTTAGATGGAGAGGCAGTGTGAGTACTCAGGAGGCAGAGGCAGGGGGATTTCCAGGCCAACCTGGTCTACAGAGTGAGTTCTAGGACAGCCAGAGCTACACAGAGAAACCCTGTCTCAAAAAACAACAAACAAACAAACAAAAAACTAAGACTGAGGAAGACACCTAGTGGTGACCTCTGACCTCCACCTTGCACACACAGAAATACACACACACACACACACACACACACACACACACGAATACTAAGGAGGTGATATTTCGTGGTTGTTAACTACTTGATAGCTATCAATGGTGAACTGTTTTAAACATATACAAAAATGTAAGAATAAGAGGTGTTACCCTCTGTCTATTAACTTTAGATGAACAGAGTCAGACACAATTGTCACCCCTTCTCAGTGCTCCCCTGATTCCCAATCCTCTCTCTTTCCCCAGAGGGAATGCTTGTTCTGACTTGGTGTGTAGACTTCATACCCATGCTTAATCATTTTACTGGTATATGTGAACCCCATAAACAATTCATAGTATGTTTTGCAAGCTTAAAGTTTACATAAATGCACCCAAAGATCCTACTTTTTACACTCAGCACTATGTATTTAAGATTAATTGGAATGTGTTATATCTAGTTCATTTTTGTCTACTACATACCAGTCCATTACATGAATGAACCACGATTTATTCATTTATTCTCCTGCTGATAAACATGATTCTGATTTTTCATTGTTAGAGAGTGCTACAAAGAGTATCCCCTTGTGTCCCTTTGCTCAGGGGTCACTGGGTATGCACGCTTTCATGTTTGCCTCTAAGCCCACACAGTCTCTTCAGGCCGCTGTGTGTCACACTCCTCAGGTGTGACTGTCCTGACAAGACACATGGGGAGGCTCCAGGATCTTGTGATGCATTGAGGCAAGTCGAGCAGCTCATGAGGTGCTAGAGTTTGTTTTCTCCCTCCGGCACCCACCAATTAGGGCTTAGTGGTGCTTATGGGCTTTCTGATGTATCTTTGGGGTAACTTACCCACTTGCCAAACCCCCGTCTCCCATAGCAAAGCATTCCTTAGTACTGTTTTAAGGATTTACATCTATAAAAGTACCAGTCCAGGCTCTAGCAGGACAAGGGTCTAGATGACAAGTGTCCAGCTGATACCCAGAATGATAAATGCAAGTGTGTGTGTGTGTGTGTGTGTGTGTGTGTGTGCGCGCGTGCGTGCGTGCATACACACATTTATGTGGAGGTCAGAGATCAACCATGGGTTTCTTCCTCAGGTGCTGTCCCTTGTTTTTGAGTCAGGGTCTGTCACTGGCCTGTAATTCACCAAATGGACTAGGCTAGCCCCAGGTACCCACCTGTCTCCACCTTTCCAGCATGGGGATAACAAGTGTGTGCCACCAACCTAGCTTTTCCCCTGGACTCTGGAGAGTGTTTATTGTGGTGATGTATTGTGTACCCTAATAAAATTTGCCAGAAGATCAGAGAGACAAGCCACTGCCATGTCTCACTTCACCAGCTTCATGAATCCTCTGACTGAATGTCTCTGAGGCCTTAGCCAAAAGGGGTCCAGCTGAAAGAGCTTCACCAAAAAGGCTTTAGTTCCTGTCTCCTCACGCCTTATACACCTTTCTCCGCCCAGCCATATTACTTCGTTCCTAGTGCTGGGATTAAAGGTGTGTGATTCCCAAGTGCTGGGATTAAAGGTGTGTGCCACCACTGCCTGGCTCTGTTTCTCTCCTAGACTGAGTCAATCTCATCTAGTCCAGGGTGGCTTTGAACTCACAGAGATCCAGATGGATCTCTGCCTTCCAAGTGCTAGGATTAAAGGTGTGTGCCACCACCGCCTGGCCTCTATGTTTAGTCTAGTGGCTTGTTCTGTTCTCTGATCTTCAGGCAAATTTTACTAGGGTACACACTATATCACCACAGTATACACAGGCCCTCAAGCTTGCATAGCGAGGCTACACTGACCACCATCTCCCTAGCCATACGAGATTCTTTTTAATGAAAGTAATGGACCATATGGCCATTTAATTCCTTAAATGTGACATTTCCCCATCTCCCACTTCTCCTACAGGAATTATTCTATGTAACTAGCTCCCAGGATCTGGGATGGATGAATAGAAAAAGGACAGGAGATACAGCTCAGTGGTACAGTGTTTGCCTACCACGCCTGGGGTCCTGTGCTCAATTCTCAGTACTGAAAAATGGATAGATGGATGATGATGGATGGATGGATGGATAATTCATTTAGTACTGTTTTATTCAACATAATGTGTGTTTTTAGGCACGCTTACTGTTTTGTTCTGATGGATGTATTACAGAGCTCTTAAGTAAGTATGGGTTATTCAAACAAATCTATTAACTACACTTATGCTCAAGTTTCTTGTTCAGATTTTTGTTTAAACATAAGTCAAAACCCTTTCAAGCCAGGTTCAGGGTTCCTATTTTTCTGAAGTGTGTTGGAGGGAACATGTCACATGGTAGAGGGGGGATGGGTTTGTCATGGGCAAGTCCTGTGACTCTGAGTTCACGATCTCACCTTACAAGCGAGAACAGAAATACCTGCTTCTGATGCCGTACTGAAGTCCATGGGGCAGTACACATGAAGCAGCTAGGTAATGCCCATGAAATAATAGGAACTGGACAGTACCAGCCACGTTCTTCTCATTCCCCTTAAGTTACCAGGGCTAATGCCCTGGGCACCTGAACCAAAATCAACTTCATAAACTATGTTCTCCCTCTGAAAGGCTTTGAGTATTGTGGCTTCTTGCTCCATTCCCTGCTGACCCTGGGAAAAGGCGGCTTCCCTCCTGAGATCTCTGCTCTTGCCCAGCGGGGCTGGTCCTTCTGCTAACCCCAGGGCTTCATTCTGCAGCTGTGCTATCCTCCAGGGGGATGTGGGTGTTTTCCAGCCTTGGAAACAGCCTAGGCCCACGCTTCTCCCCGGGTTTATCAAAACTGCTGAATTCTGACTCTTTTTTTTGCCAAGGATGCTTCTGTGTGTGGTTTGGAGGCTGGCAGATGAGGTCCTCAGCAGTATCTGTCCACAGTGACAGCCTGGCTGAAAGTGTTGGCCTGGTGTCCCTTCCCCTCCTTCCAGGGGACATTGCGGGCATGAAACCCTGAGCAATCAATCAAGGTGTCAGTCCAGATGGCCTGTGATGGAGGAACCAGGCGCAGGGGCAGGTAATAACGCTTCCTCAGCCCTCTCCTGGGCATAGTTAATGCATGAGCTGACATTCAATCATCTCTCCGGGCAACAGTGAGGAACAGAAGTCTAGTGGATGGCTGGAGTCAGGCTGGAGTTGAAGGGTCCTAGACTGGTTTCCAAGACATTATTCTGGCAGTGGTCAGAGGAGGTTTTCTCCCTCCCTCCCTCCCTCCCTCCCTCCCTCCCTCCCTCCCTCCCTCCCTCCCTCCCTCCCTTCCTTCCTTCCTGCTTTCCTTTCTTTATTTTTTCTCTCTCTCTTCCTTTCTTTCTTTTTTGAGACAGGGTTTCTCTGTGTAACCCTGGCCATCCTGGAACTCACTCTGTAGACCAGGCTGGCCTTGAACTCAGAGATCCACCTGCCTCTGCCTCCCCAGTGCTGGGATTAAAGGAGTGTACCACCACACCCAGGCTCAGAGAAGGTGTTTAAGGAACTGTATTGAATAAGCCAGCATTCTTCCCTCATGTGAAGGGCTGGTGGCAGCTTCCGACCCTGCATGATGGCCTAGGGAATGTCCCTATCAGTGCTGTAGGATGCTGGGGAAAGAGGCAGAGCTAGGGCAGTCAGACATCAAGGATATGGGCACTGGCTTAGGTCAAGGATGCTGACAGACCCCAGGGAGGCTGAGAGACTCACTGGGCTCCTTAGACTGCCTGCCTGCCCCTTCTTCTCCTCCCCCACTTCTCTTGCCCCTTTCCTCTCCTCCGTCCCCCTTGGTCCAGCCCTTGAGAGCTGAGCACTGCTTGAGGTGGGAGCAGAAGCCATCCTTGTCCCATTGGGGCTTCTGGAACATTCCACACGCTTGCTCACTTCTCTTCCTGTTAAGATGAGAGCATGGAGTGGCTGGCAGAGGGGAGGGCGCTATTCCAGGGACAGGAAAGAGCACCCAGAAATCAGGGGGTGCAGTTTAGCAAGGCCTGGGTATGCTGGCTATGTCAAAGTTCACACCCCCGTCCCACTCCTCATGACAAGACTCCCCCACGCCTGCCCCACACCTCAGCACTCATTTGAGAAGATGTGGGGACTCCATTCTTCTACCCTTTCAAGTCATTCCATCTCTTTTCCCACTAGATCCCACATTCCGCCTCTCAGAATGTCATCTTCTTTCTCCTTCACCAATTCTACCTACCATCTGGCTGGTGGTCTTGTGACTTCTCTGTCTTTGGTGTGATTCATTTTGTGACTTTTTTGGGAGCATGTGTCTTCTTATTCCCTGTATTCTGTAAGATAAAATGAACCCCCTTTCTATTGTTTACTGTCTTTGGTGATATGGCTCTTCTTACTCTCCATCAGTGCCTCCATCCTGACCATTCATACACACACTGCACTAACCAGTCATTCATGAAATACTTATTGAATAAATTGGGGAGTTGAGGGTAGGAGGGAAGTCTGGAGGAGTCCCTGGCTGCTGTCTGTCCCAATGACCTAGGGGAATGTAGCTGGAGAGCCAGAGGAGTGAGGATGGATTGTACACAGGCTGGTGAAATCTGGAGTTGTCACGCAGGGACCTGGGTCTATGAGCTGGGTTACTGGCGAAGTGCTCAGTGCTGGTTCAGTGGCCTTTGGAGTCCAACAGGAGCAGGCAGCAGTAGTCATTAGAGTGACATTCTCCAGGGAGAGGGAAAAAGGAAGACAAAGAACCTCTGGGCATTACAGAGGAGCAGCGAGGGGGAAAGGCTTTGGAGGGAGCGGACAGATGGGCGGAGTTGGCTTTGCAGGCTCCAAAATGCCCACAGAGCTGGGGGGTCTTTATAAAGGTGTAGACTGGGGCTCCCAGCTAGGGGACCATGCCCGAGGTCTCATCTACACTTGTGTTGGAGCATTTCCCACGGCCCATTTTTGTTAGTCAGCTGCTCGTGTACACACTTGCCAATCAGTTTGTGAGTCCCTGCTACACTCCTCTCTGTATCCAGGGCTGCTGCATGCGAGCACCCCGTTTAGGGGCAGCTTCTGAGCTGGGGTGGTACCAGCGTGGCTCTCTGACAGAAGTCTGTATCGACCCAGAGGAAGAGACGGGTTTTCTATTTCATGCCGAGATACTGTAGGAAGGTTCACATACTCTCTTCCCTTTCAAGTTTTGATAGTTTTAGTATTTGAAAGGAACTAACAATAATCAGATGACTAGAAAACAAAATGTGTGACATACCTCTGGTGGTTAGTTTTTGTTAACTTTATACAAACCTGGGAAGAGGGAATCTCAACTGAGGAATTGCCTCCATCAGGTTGGCATGTCTGTGGGGCATTTTCTTGATTAGTGATTGGTGTGGGAGGGCCCACTGTGGGTGGTGTCAACCCATGCCATGCGGGTTCCAGGGTGTATAGGAAAGCAGGCTGAGCAAGCCATGGAGAGCAGGCCAGTAAGCCACGGTCCTCCATGGTTCCTGCCTTGACTTCCTCAATGACTGGGACGTGTGAGCCAAATAAACGCTTTCCTCCCAAAGCTGCTTTTGGTCAGTGTTTTATCACAGCAACAGAGAATCACACTAGGATAACACCTAAACCCGGTTGCCGAACACACAGTGTGCTATGCCAGGGGTGCAAGACAGTCAAGCTGTGGTGGTTTGAGGGTCGGAGTCACGGGAAACTGCAGTTGGGGCTCTGGGGAGAAGGTGGGCAAGCTACAAAACGCTGAAGACAGGGTGGCCTGGTGGGCAAAAGCAGACTTATTCTGCAAGGAAAGCCCTCCATAGCAGCCTTCAGGAGAACCCTGTCCTCCCCGCTGCCTCACTCAGGTGAGAAGGAAGGCAGGGAAACCCATCTGCCAAGGCCTGGCTGCCTCTGAGGCTATGCACCACTTGGGGGTGCTGTTGCTGAGTCCCATCCACTGGGGAGTCCACCAGATGCATCTTGTTATTCAGCCTCTCTCCTTTCTGTCTTGATTTGTTTTTTTCTGGACGACCTGACTAGCATCTCCTTCTCTAGCATCTCTTCCTCCAGCTTCCACAGCCCCGGACTCTCCCAGGCTATCTGCATCCACTTCTGGGGTCCTTCTCTCCCACTGCCTGTCCCTGGTGGTCCCTTTGCTCCTATTACAGGCATCTCTGGCTGGCCACAGCATATTGTATGGCCTTGTAGCGTTGTGATCATTGCCATTGTTGAGTACACACACACACACACACACTGTCTTAAGAAAAATCATAGCTCCCTGCTATACATATGGACTATGTCCTGTTTTCCTGAGTGTAGCACCTGCTCTCCCCTAGCATCCAAAGCAGAAGCCTAGAACCACCCCTGGCTCCTCCTAACACATACATGTGCCACCTGAAGTCCTACAGAGGTGTGGAACTAATTTCTCTCTTTCAGCCCATCTTTGCTCGCTAAACACCTCTCACCTGGATGGCTCTAACTAGTGTTCCTATTTCCACAGGGTCCTCTCTGGAGTTAATCATATGCACCATGGCGATTATCCTTTGTTTTCTTCTCTATGTGTATGAGAGTTTTGCCTGCATGTATCATGTGCATGCAATGCCTATGGAGGCCAGGAGAGGGCGTCAGATCCTTCAGGAACTGTAATTACAGAGGGTTGTGAGCCACTACATGGGTGCTGGGAGTTTAACTTGTGTAGGCAGAACATTTCTCTCCTGCCTGCCTGTTCCCAAATACTCAGCAGCCACTTCCCAAATAATTGATTTGGAGGCTTAATATTACTTATAAATGATTGGCTGGTAGCTCAGGCTTATTACTAACTAGCTCGTACACTTACATTAACCATCATTCTTATCTATGTTTAGCCATGTGGCTTGGTACCTTTTCTCGGTGCAGCATTCTCATCTTGCTTCCTCTGCATTTGACTGGCAGCTCCTGACTCTGCCCTTTCTCTTCCTAGAATTCTCCTAGTCTGGTTGCTCTGCCTTATACTTCCTGCCCAGCTACTGGCCAAGCAGTATTTTATTAAACCAATTTGAGTAACAAACTTTTACAGTGTACATTATCCCATATGAAGTATTTTCTCTGAATTTGTCAATTGTTAATGCACTAGACATTGTTGATGTAATTATTGCTTGTATATATTGTATATAGTTATTGTACTTATTGTGTATAGTTTCTCTTATTTTAGTTATAACCTTCTTTTTTATTTTAGAGCAAAAAGGGGAAATGTGATATTTTGTTTGTGCTCTAACAAATAAATCTCTGCTGGAGATCAGATTGTGGAGCTAGCCATTAGAGGCCAGACAGTGGTGGCACATACCTTTAATTCCAGCACTTGGGAGGAGGAAACAGGAAATGATATGGCTGGGCAGAGCGAGGAAGTGATAAGGCGGGGCGGAGACAGGAGCTCAGCCCTTTCAGGCTGAGGATTCGGTAGAGGTAAGAAGTCTCTCTAGTGGCTGGTTCCTTTACTGATCTTTCAGCATTTACCCCAGTATCTGGCTCTGGGCTTTTATTATTTAGGCCAACTAGGATTCATGACACATCCCTGGGTCCCCTGGAAGAGAAGCCAGTGCTCTTAGCCCCTGAGTCATCGATAAGCCATCTCTCCAGCCCCTTCCACCTTACTCTTTGAGGCAGGAATTCTCAAACCTAGAGCTCACCAACACAGCTAGTCTGGCTAGCCAGATTGGTCAGGGGAATCCCCTGTCTCTGAGGCTGGAATGGCAGGAGGGATGCCACGCCCACCTGGCACGTGTGTGGGTCTCAGGGATCCAACTCTAGTCCTCTTGTTCGCACAGCAGGTGCTTTAACTGCTGATCCTTCTCAGGCTTGAGCCATCACATTTATTGATTTATTGATTTGTTGATACTGAATTCCTATAGACATCTGGGAAGAGGAGGTTTTGTGTGTGTGTGTGTGTGTGTGTGTGCGCGCGCGCACTTGCACGTGCATACGTGGCAGAGTATGCATGTGAAGATCAGAGATTGATTTGTGGAAATCAGTGTGGTTCTTTCCTTCTTCCATATGGGTGTGGGTACCACAGGTCATCAGGCTTGGAGGTAATCACCTTTACCCACTGAGCCATTTTGCTGGCAATTTTGGAAAGGATGATCAGGCCAGCCTCATCAAGACATAACATTTTAGCAAGACTTTATTATTTTTTATTTTTTTGGTTTTTCGTGACGGGGGTTTCTCTGTGTAGCTTTGGAGCCTGTCCTGGAACTCACTCTGTAGCCCAGGCTGGCCTTAAACTCACAGAGATCCACTTGGCTCTGCCTCCTGAGTGCTGGCATTAAAAGCATGTGCCACCACTGCCCAGCTTAGCAAGACTTTAAAAGAGTAAAAAAGGAAGATCTGTAGGTACTGGAGAAAAGAGCATTCAGGGTAGAGGGGACAGGCGACAGGCAGCACAGAGGTCCTGGGGCAGAAGCCACCTGGCTTGTTTGAGGGATGGGGAGCAGTTTGTGAGTGTGCAATGGGGCGTGAGGAGCAGTGCGTGGAAGCCAGTGCTGGCCTGACTCGGCTTTGAGTGCTGGGGAAATGGTACTCTCTGCAAAGTGCTGAGCAGAGCAGTGGTGTGCTCTGAACTCCGTTTCCAAAGGACCGTCTAGACACAGGCTCCAACTCTCTGCCTGTGTGTGGCCTCAGGACCTTTATAGTTTACTTCTGCCTACAGCCCTAGACCCATGTCTTGTGCCATCAGCATCTCCTAAACTTCCTCCATGTGTGACCTCCCTCACCCCAGGCCTTCTCGGCCACGGTCCCTTCTGCAGGAAGGCCATCCTCCTCTTTGGTCTAGCTCTCTTCTTTCTGTTCAGCCTTCAGCAGTCAGCTCAAATGCTGTCTCTCATTGCAGCCCCGGGCTGGATGCTGAGCTTTCCCATCAGCTCCCGAACTTCCGTTCCTCTCCTTTTGCGCTCATTTTCTTTATCTCCTGGGCCCACAGCCTTTTGCACCTCTGATGTCTGGGAGGCAGGAAACCTCACCTTATCCTTCCCTCTTCCCACATCGCCTATGACGGACAGTGATACACATAGGTTAAAAAAAAAAATGTGACACACAAGAGGATTCTGACTGAACTGGTGCTGCTGAGGTCTTAGACATCGAAATCAAGTACCCAAGGCCACATGGCCAGGTGGTCCCAATGCCTTGCTGAGTGTTTCCTGCATGACACTGGGACACCCCTTGTATGGGCTTCTCTGAAGCCCTCCTGAGGGCAGGGAACTGAACGGGTGAGACCAGCAGAGTCATGGAGGTGAGGCCGGGCTCAGGCACAGGCTGCCTGCCAAAGTCACATTGGGCTCACTCACAGCACCTGCCCTTTGCTCAGCTGGATGTACAGGGATGCTTCTCCAAGCCCAACTGGGGCTCTTCTCCAGGGTAGATCCCCTTTCACCCAGAGTGCCTCATCAGCATCACAACCAGAAGAGGGCCACAGTGTAGGCGGGCCTTGGCAGAATTTGAGAGCTTCTTGACTACCTCCAGCATCCGAGGGCCTCATGCCCTTCCTTGCCAAAGCTTGGAGGGTAGGCAGGAAGGGCAGCCGGGTTCTCCTAGCTTTATTCTCTTGTAGAGAGAAGGTCTCACAGACAGACAGGAGGACGGACTGGTCATTGTAGAGAATGAAATGCAGTTTTGTACCCCATTTCTCTCCCTGATAGAATCAGTCCCCCAAGTACCCACCCCCTTTCTTCCTGTAGAGAGCCAAGAATCAGACTTTAGATCCCCATGACAAAGCAGGCCTCCTCCTCTGCCTGTTTCCTTATAAATATTCCAAGGTGAGGCTGCCAGCAGGCGATTCATTTGCCAGGGCTATCACTCCGCGCAGCTGTGGCCACCGTGTCCAAGCAAATGACTGACTGACTGTGGCTCGCCCAGAGCTCAGCCTCCTCATCTATTTTACAGGAGACCAGGGTGACTCACTCATCTCTGGTTTCAACTCCTGCCTGCCAGAGGATTTTAAAATGCTCCGAATCTGAAAGGCCACCGGGATTTCATGAGGTCTATTGGCCACGCACGACTTCCTCTCCTGCTTCAGGCTGCTCTATGCTGGGCCTTCCCAAACTTCCTCAGAGGAGGCGAGTGGGGGAAGAAGTGGAGAAGCTGGTACCGTGAGACACACCTGTAAACCCTCCCGGTACTTGGGAGGCTTAGGCAGGAGGCTCACCATGAGTTAGAGGGCAACCTGGGCTGTATGTCGAGACCCTGTCTTCCAAAAACAGAGAGGGCCTGGAGAGATGGTTAAGTGGATAAGAGAGCTGGCTGCTCTTGCCGGGAGCTTGCATTTGATTCCCACATGGTGGCTTGAGACTGTCTTTAACTCCAACTCCAGGGGAACCGATGCCTTTTTTCCATCCTCTGTGGACCCGCATACACTCAGACACATATATACATAAAATAATAGACAAGCAAAAATATAAGTATCTTTTTTAAAAGTATCTTTTAAGAATAAAGAAGTAGGACACACACACACAAAGAGAGAGAGAGAGAGAGAGAGAGAGAGAGAGAGAGAGAGAGAGAGAGGACCCTTTTTTTACAGCCTGATCTGGAGCTACCAGGTCTCTATCCCTCCCTGGCATACTAAACTTCTTAGGTTCAAGAGCTCCTTGGGAGGCGGATTACCATAGAGAATAGTTCAGTAACCTAGGATTCCACTTGGTTAGGGTTGTGCACACCCTCTTCAGATGGCAGCCTGAGTGCCTTGCCCTTTTTTCCATGCCACATTGTTCAATGTGAGGCGTGAGTGCAGCCTGGGCACTCATGCCTCACACTGAACAACACACTAGTAAATCCAGACCCCCAGCTGTATTGAACTGCATGCACACCCCTCTCAATCCGATAAGTTTCTCCTCCCTTTGGCAATCATTAAACTTAGATTCTGCTCACCATACTCTGTTTATATCCATTATGAAAGATAAGGGGTGGATCCAGCTGGAACTGGTTTTGGATGCATGTGCAATAAAACAAGACTGTTGGTCCTCAAATGAGCTTTTACAGATAATTTCCTATTTACCATCTTCTGCCTCTGCATAATTGGGCATGCAGGAGTTAAATCAGATGCATTATGGGAAAGGACAGGAGAAGTAGGAAAATTATATGACATAATCCATCAGCCAAAATAAGGAACTACCCAAAACTGTCTTCCTTAGTAACAGCCCTTCCTCTTGAACCCCTAAAAGGAAGCCCAAGCAGTCACTGGTCCTTGAACGTCTTCACTCATGTTCCCTTGAAGTGTATTCTGACCTTTTCTATAGCTTTGCTTTAAATAAACTTTCCTTGGTATTTTGCAAATCTATGTAGGGTTCTATTTCAATTCCTTGAATAAGAGACGAAGAACTGACCCCGATCACTGGTAATACTTGGGGTTTCCCAGAAGCCATGCATGTGCCCACATGAGGAACATGTCTACAGATGCTCTGTGTAGCTGCAGAGGAGCTGTGGGTGTAGTTAGGGCTGGAGGAGGCCAGAGGGAAGCTATGTGGGCAGAGTGGTGGACAGCATGGATTGGATGGTGACTGAGGCTTAGGCTCTGGGTCAGACATGGCTGTTGTGGGATAGTTTTACACTGTGTGAAGATGTACTGCTGGGATTGGTGTAATAAAGAGCTGCATGGGCAATAGCTAGGCAGGAGAGGATAGGTGGGATTTCCAGAGAGAGAACTCTGGGAAGAAGAGAGGCAAGCAGACGGGCCAGCGAGACATTGAACTAGTCAGACATACTGTACAGAGGAAAGTAACCGAGCTATGTGACAGAAAGTAGATTAGTAGAAGCAGGTTCATTTGAGTTAGAAGAGCTAGTTGGGGAAAAGCCCAAGCTAAGGCCAAGCTTTCATAATTAATAGTAAGTCTCTGTGTCATTGTTTGTGGGCTGGCAGTCCAAGAAAGTCCGACAAGAAAGTATTACTATATATGGCTATAGAGATGAAATGTCCTTTAGGCCGGGGCGATGCTTAAAGGCAAGGAAGCCGCGAGGCAGTGTCTGCCTACAGAGCAGCAGCAGAGGGAAGGAAACACAGGTACCAAACTCCGTGAGCCAGTCATGATGAGTGTCCACCAGATATGAACAGGTGTGGTCCTCACCGGAGGGTGCCAAAGCTTGGTGAATCAAATAAGACTGTCCCCGGGGACCCATGGACCGCGCTGGGAGCCAGAGTGGATCCAGGGAGCAGCAGTTCCAGCAGCCAGCCCTGAACCAGCACAGGGACAACGATGATGGGGACAAGTCCTGGTGCCTTTGACACCTCCCTGCTAGAGCGGCTGACTGTTTCTCTTTAGGTAGCATCTGGACTCTGGGCTCCCGGGGTGATGTCACTATTGAGGCTTTCAGTGGTCCGAAGGTCCTGGCTGGCTCCAGCCACTCACATCAGACATAAGGCCAGGTCCTAACTTGCTTTCTGACTTGGTGACTCAGCTGACAGAAATAACTCATGCCAGAGGCAGTTCTTTCTGAGTCTCGTGGGCTGGGACTGAGTATTGGGAAGGGAGAAAGAATCAACCAGTGAAATGTGAGGAGCCCTCCATCTGACCCAGCACTCTGTCTCTGTCTCTGTCTGTCTGTCTGTCTGTCTGTCTGTCTGTCTCTCTCTCTGTGTGCGTGCGCGCGCGTTAGGGGATGAGATGGAGACAGATACAGAAAGAGTTGGGGGGTTGAGAAGCCGAGGGAGCATCCTCTTTCACTGTGGTCAGCAGGAAGCCCCTGAGATGCCCAGAACTAACAAACAAGGCCAGAGAGCTTGATTTTCTTTTATTTTTCTTCTGTTTATGCATGTTTGTGAGTATGGGCAAGTGTATTTCTGTATGTGCATACATGTGTGAGGGCCAGAGGTCAACCCTGGGTGTTGTTTTTTAGATGCTATCCACTTTTATTTTTTGGATTCAGGGTCTCTCACTAGCCTGGAATTCACCAAGTAGGCCAGGCTGGCTGGCCAGTGAGCCCCAGGAACAGCCTGTCTTTACCTCCCCAGAGCTGGGATTGCCAATGTGTACTACAACACTTGGCTTTTTAAAGGTGAGTTCTGGAATGGAACTCAGGTCCTTGTAAGGCATGTGAGCCATCTTCACAACCTCAGAAGAACTTTTCAGGGCAGTTTTGCCCAGTCCCTCTCTTGTATAAAGATGAAAACCTAGCTGAGAAGATTTAATCTTTTGACCAAACCCAAAGAAGTGGCTAGTGGCAAACTCTGGATGTCCTGCCTGCTTCCTGGGGTTCTCTAATGTTTCTTAGGATGGAAGGGGTTAGTGGAGCATGGAGCAGGACCGTGGGGCCTGTAATATCAGGAAGGGCTCTGTCTCAGTGAGCATTATTGCATGGTGTGACCCAAGGCATGAACTAATTTCCTCTTTGTCTCTATAGCTTTACCTTTTTCAGTCATTTCAGAGAAATAGTGCATCAGTTTCATTTCCAGTGGCTGTGACAAATCACTTGATGTCCTGATTAGTTTTTATCGTTACCTTGACACAATAGTCACCTGGAAGGAGGAAACCCCCCTAGAAAAATTGTTCCCACCAGATTAGCTTAAGGCCATTCTGTGAGGAATTGTCTTGACTGATGATTGGTATAGGAGGGTTCGGCCCATGGTGGGTGACACCATTCCTAGGCTGGTAGGTCTGGCCTGTAGAAGAAAGCTAGCAGAGAACAAGCCAGAGAGCCAGCAAGTAGTATTCCTCCATGGTTTCTGCTGGAGTTCCTGCCCTGACTTTCCTTAGTGATGGACTGTGACCTGTAAGTGTAAGCCAAATAAACCCTCTCTTCCCAAGCTGCTCTCCATCAGAGTGTTTATCATGGCAACAAAAAAGTAATGGGGACACCTGACCATCATGGTGGAGAAGGCACAGCCGTAGAAGTGTGGGGAGACTGGACCTAATGTAGTCACAGCTGAGGAGCAGAGAGAGAGGAGAATGTTGATACTCAGCCTGCTTTTTATTCATACTGGCGGTCTGTAGAATGGAACTGCCCACATCCAGAGCGGGTCTTCCCATTTCGATCAAGCCAGTGTAGAAACTTCCTCAGAGATAAGGCCAGAGGTGTGTCTCCCAGGTGATTCTAGAGCCTATCAAGGTGACCTTTTTTTTTTTGGTTTTTCGAGACAGGGTTTCTCTGTGTAGCTTTGCGCCTTTCCTGGAACTCACTTGGTAGACCAGGCTGGCCTCGAACTCACAGAGATCCGCCTGCCTCTGCCTCCTGAGTGCTGGGATTAAAGGCGTGCGCCGCCGCCGCCGCCGCCGCCGCCGCCGCCGCCACCACCACCTGGCCTCAAGGTGACCTTTTAAGCTTCCATTGGCTGCTTAACCTTGTCACTCCCTCTGGAACCTTCTGAAGCAATCCCACCCACAGTTTAAGGAAGGAAGAGAGAAGGACAGTGTTGCTGGAGTGACCTGGAGTCCCCAGGAAGTGCTACTTGGTGAGAAAGCTACTGTCAACACCATAGGGGCAGACACAGAGGCAGCTGGGGGCACCAGGAGTAAATACGCAGGCTCCCCTTTCCTCTGGCCTTCTGCTGGTATCTCCTGTTAGTGGAGCCTTATCACCACACAGCAGTCTGGTAACCCAGGCATAGGGGTCAGCCTCCAGCACCAGAGTTGGACAGACAAAGGCCAACAATGAGACTGGAGAAGTCAACGAGCATGCCAATCTTTTTTTCCAAATGCATCACCCAGCCCTTTCCATCTGTTCCTGTGGCTGTGTACATGGAATGCTGGCCATGTGTCAGCAACTTTGACAATGTCTTTATAGTTTTTATTTTTCTCCTTTTCAAGTGTACGTGTGTGAGATGTACATGCATGTGTGTGCATATTTGAATGTGTATGGGTGCACATGTAATCTACGCGTATGTGGAGGCCTGAGGCTGATATCTGAAATGGTTCTCAACAGCCCTTCTTCTACCTTACTTGTTGAGGCAGGGTCTGTCAATCAAACCCAGGGCTCACTGATATGGCTGCTGTCCCTACCCATCTTGCTCAGCCCTTAGTATTGTGGTTTGAATGAGGAATGGCCCCCTGAGGCTCACATGTTTGAATGCTTAGTTTCAGTTGGTGTTACTGTTGGGGGAGTTTGTGGAACTTTTAGAATATGGAGTCTTGCTGGAGGAAGTATGCCTCTGGGGACCAGCTCTGAGGTTTGTAACCTTGCCCAGCTTCCTACTCCCTCTCTCTGCTTCCTGTGCGTGGATGAGATGTGATCAACCAGCTTCCTGCTCTAGCTGCCTACGGCCATGTCTTCCCCACTATTTTCCCCACTATGGGCTCTAACCATCTGAAATGATTATCCGGAGCAAATTCATCCTTTCTTAAGTTGCTTTGGTCACAGCAACAAAAAAATTATCTAATACAGTCATTGAGGCAGGGGCTTATAATACAGGGCTTGCCAATATGGCTAGTCTTGCTCTCTATATATTTCATCTCTGCCTTTTGAGGCTAGAATTACAAGCAGGCTGCCACACCTACCTGACCATGCGATTTTTGCATTTTTTTTTTTTGTGGGTGTGTTTTGTCAACTTGACATAAGCTAGAGTTATGTGAGAAGAGGAAATTATAATTGAGTAGCTGTCTCCATAAGACTGGCCTGTAGGCAAGCCTGTGGAGAATTTTCCTAGTGATTGATGTGGGAGGGTCCAATCCATGGTGGATGGTGCCATCCCTGGGCAGGTGGTCCTGGGGTGTATACGAAAGCAGGCTAAGCAAGCAATGGAAAGCAAGCCAATAAGCATCATTCCTCCATGGCCTCTGCTTCAGTTCTTGCCCTGACTTCCTCCAAGCTAGACTACAACTGTAAGCTGAAATAAACCCTTTCCTCCTTAAGATGCTTTGAGTGATGGTGTTTTATCAACCAATGGAAGTCCTAAGACACTGAGATTGGAACTCTAGTCCTCTTGTTTCTGTACCACACACTTTAGCCACCGAGCCACCTCCACAGATGCTCTTGCTTTCTCATGCTAGTGTCTGGGTCTGGGATGCTCTTACTGTCTTCTTGTTTTCTGTGGTGGCTCCGGTCTCGAGGGAGGGAGTATTCTCATGTCTGTGCTCCCTGTTCTGAGAGTGTGATCAGATCTCAGTACAGTGGTTCCCATGCTGTGATGGCTTATTGGCGAGACTATCCCTGACTCTGTTGCCCTGGAAGAAATGGTGGTTTAATCTCGGCATGTGTAATAGTGCCTGCCACAGGGTAGGAACTCAATAAATCTGTGTTCGTTTGAGCTGCGTTGTCTAATTCTTTGCTGTTTCTGCCACCACTGTCCCGTAGTGCCGACTCCAGGGCTGTCTTCTGGCTCAGAGGGCTGAGTTTAGGGTGCTGTGTGCTTGAGGAGTTCTCAGAGAGGTCAGTGAAGTTCCTTACAGCCTCCAACGCTGGACATACGCATACAGCCCATTAGGGAGGGTGACGGGGGTACCAGCGTCTCATCTGTGCAGATATGAATGACTCCCCAGTGGGAAGCAGTCTTATTTTTTAGTGATGCCAATGTCACACAGTTTCAACCTTGTTAATCGTGTGCTTATCACTAAATGGAACTCATCATTTCTTCTCAGGAGGACAATCGCTACCCACAGCACAGACCAGACAGAGCTAAAATGGAGATAAACCAAACTGCCTTTGAAAGTACCAGACACTTTTCCCAATCTTGCAAAAATCCTCAAAGGAAAGAAATAAAAAACAAAACAAAACAAAACACAACAGTTTTCATACCAGGCAGCCTCCCAGACGAAACAGACACTGCTCTGTGCTGCCTTGAGGCCAATGGCATTTCCTGACTGGCCACCACAGTGAGCGTTCCTTCAGGGCACTCGCCTCCAAATATTGTCACTGCCAGACCATCTTGCCCAAGGGCCAAGAGGATGCACTGGAGGTCACCGAGCAGGCTGGGAACGGCTGGCTTTTGAGCCAGTTCTCCCGGAAGAGAGGAGAGATGACGTTTGTGACGGCGACTTCTTTCAGCTTCCCAGACGATTATAGAATGAAGTGAGTCCACCTGGATGGCGACGACAGTACTCCTGGAACGAGTCTGGAGAAGTGACAAGAAGAGGACACCCTGAGAAGACTCATGTGCAAGTTGGGGCTCTTCTACTTACTGCTGGGGGCCTCGACACTTCATGGGAATCCGTTAAAACCTAACATCCAGTTGGCTTCTCCCTGAGGAAGTGTTGGCTCTAGAGCCATGCGGACCTGAGTTTAAAGGTGGGCCCTTGTCATTATCACACGTACGGTGCCCTATTTTGCCCATAGCCACCAAGTGAAAAGCTTGCATTGTCCAGCCTACGAGTGTTAGATATCAGATGCCGGCCATTCTAAACCGACCAGAGATTTTACAGCCTGGTGTTGACCAGATTTTTACAGCCTGACGAAATCAAGCCATGATCTAGCAGCAGCTCCCACTGTGAGGGGTTAAGAAGCCACGCTGTGGTGTAATTTTTACATCTTCTACCTCTAACTTTAAGCTGTTTCTAAGGTCTCTCTACATAGCCCTGGCTGTCCTGGAACTCCTGTTGTAGACCAGGCTAGTCTTGAACTCAGAGAGATTCTCCTACCTCTGCCTCCCAAGTGCTAGGATTAAAGGCCTATGCTATCAAGCCCAGCTAGGCTATCCTTCTTAATGAAGCTCTCAAGGCTTTCCTCTAGGGTTCTGCCCTGTTGTCTCTGATATGATACTCTAGCTTTCCAATGCTTTCCTACCTCAAGGCCCGATCATGACTCTCATGGCCCTCAGGCACTCTCTCCTAATAAAGCTCGTGGCTGAAGCATAATTTTGCGTAAGCTCTTTTTCTGAAACAACACATCTGCTCCTCCTCCTCTAACAATGTATAACAAAGTCAAGGGGTTGGAGTGGACGGAGCAATACAGCTTCCTCATTAGCCAGAACAGGGAAGGAGAGCTCCGTGCTCCTCCCGCCTCCTGTAGTTGGGTCAAGGAATCATTTCAGATTGTAGAAGTATCCCAGATGACGAACAGAAGCACGCCATCCATCTTGGAGGCAATGCACTTTCAATCCAGGCTCAAAAGGCTCCGTGGGTAAAGTCCAAGGCATACATGTTTGTGGAAAAGAATGTTTGAAAATCACACATTTGATAAACTATTTAGAGAAGTGGCTATCAACCTTCCTAATGCTGCAACCCTCTAATACAGTTCCTCATATTGTGGTGACCTGCAACCATAAAATTATTTTTGTTGCTACTTCATAACTGTAATTTTGCTACTGGTATGAATTGCAATGTAAATATCTGATATACTGGATGGTCTTAGGTGACCCCTATGAAAGGTCATTTGACCTCCAAAGGAGTCACAACCCACAGGTTGAGAACCACTGATTTAAAAGCTATGAAGAACACTTAAATTCAATAACAAGATAATTTTTATAGCCAGCAGACCAGCAGAAATAACAAGAAAACAGGCAACATCAAGTGTAGACAAAGATATAGAACACTGATAACCTAGATACGTTGAGGGTAGAAATGTAAACAGCATACACACACCCTTTGTGAACAACCATTCGGTAGTAGAAAAGCTGAACATGTGTACACCAGAGCCTGAGTTTCCAGTCCTGGCTCTAGAGAAACCCAGGCACATGTGTACCACTATACACAAACAAGAATGCTTAAAGCCATAGTGTGCATGAGGCAAAACCTGCAAATACCAGAGTGTCCATCTGCAGTTGAACAAATGTGTTATATATGCCATGTAAGGGGATACTGTGTGTATTAAAGCATGTCACTAAATGAATGCATTTCACGAACATAAGTTTAGGTGCAGGAGGCCAGCTGCTGAAGCCCCATTAGAAGTTGACTCCATTTCTCCAATAGGCAAGATGCTGCCGTAGTCTTTAGGGATGTATACACAGGAGGAAGAAGAAAGAGAAATGTTTCTTTCAACAGGCAGGAGGGCGCTTACTATTATTACAGCTTAACACAGCCTTTTCGGGTTGGGGATTTAGCTCAGTGGTAGAGCGCTTGCCTAGCAAGTGCAAGACCCTGGGTTCAGTCCTCAGTTCCAGAAAAAAAAAAAAAAAAAACAAAAAACAAAAAACAAAAAACAACACAGCCTTTTCTCAGGAATGTGAAGTGGACCTCATCCGGGCTCCCCACTTGTATGCGAGGACTGTGATAGAAAGTAAAGAACTCAAAAGGGACCAGGGATTGACACATCCGGGCCTCTCCTCAGCAACAGTCCACGCTGTAGTCTGGAAATCCCAGCTACGCCGGACAACAGGTGTATACGATTGACTCCATCATTTAATAGTTTCCAGTCTTTGGCAAGCGCTTCCAGGGCAGTGTGGCTACATGGAGCCAATTGTTGTCCAGAGAGGTTCCTATAGAAACTCCAAACAATGACAACAGCTCCGGAGGGAGCTGTTTTGTTTGTTTGTTTTATAGTTGATGGCTTCCTGCTCTGCAGACCAGCTACTAGAGCTGACAGCAGCTTGTCTGGCCTCCGAGGGAGGGGGAGGGGGAGGGGAAGAGACAAGGAGAGGGATCAGAGGCCAGACAGGCTTTCAATGCAAATTGTGACCTCCTGGCTGAGGAAGAAGCACAGATCTCTGCCTTCCTGGTTCCCCAGGCTTGGGATCTGGTCCCTGACTAACTCTGAGCAAAGTTCACATATCTCTGCTGGGGCCCTAAGGACAGTTCTGAGGAAGCTGGGACTCACAGATCAAGTGTGGTAGGGGCATCAAGATTAACATATACCAGAAGGCCATTGCCAGGCAGGGAGGTAGTGGTGCATGCCTTTAATCCCAGCAGAGGCAGGCGGATCTCTGTGAGTTCCAGGCCAGCCTGGTCTACAAAGCGAGTTCCAGGAAAGGCACAAAGCTATACAGAGAAACCCTGTCTCGAAAAACAAACAAACAAACAAGAAGGCCATTAGCAGAGAAAGGCAGGAGGCCCTTCCTCATCTGTCTTCAGGTAAGGAAAGGTCTTTCTGGAGGAAAACCTGAGATATACAATATAAATATCCTAGAAAGGGCCATGGAGCTCATAGTCCAATGTTTCGGGGGTTTTGCCCTTTATCTCACTAGCCCTTCTTGGAAGTCTTTTCCTTTTCTTAATTTGCAGTCATTAATTCTATGTCCCAATTAATTCTTTGCTGTGGGACACAAAAGCCTGGATACTTCAACAGGTAACCCTGGGACATCACATGGGTGCCTTCTGACTGATCTTTGCCCATAATAAGTGTACATGTGAAGTTCATTCATTCAACTAGTATGGGCTGAGGGGCTGAGTGAGCAGGTACTAGGCCAGGGGCGGTGTCCAGTAGGGGCCGCATGGTTTTTCTGAATGGACTGGTGTGAGGTTTGCTCAAGAAGAAGCAGATAAGATGGAATGGATCAGCCATGAGAAAAGGGGCATGGAGGATGGAAAGAAGTCAGTTTAGGACCATTTAAGACACCGGCCGACGTCTCATGGCCAGGATTGGAACAGCATGGAGAGCGTAACTGTTTATGGTATAAACCTGAGGGTGGCTGGACTGTGAAGGGAGACACAGATGGTCGGGCAAAGGCCCCAGCCTTGGGGAGAGATAGCAGAAGAGCAGCTGGTGCTTGCAGGGCACTGTGCGGAGGGCTGGAGACTCCGCTCTGCCGGCCAAGTGCTTACCCAGCATGCCCAAAGCCCTGGGTTCCACCCCCAGCACTGCATAAAACAGACATGGTGGTTGGTGCCTGTCTATAATCCCGGCCCCAGGAGGCACAGGCAGGAAGATCAGAAGTTCAAGGTCATCGTCTATGCATAACAAGTCCAAGGCCAGCCTAAGCTTCCTGTCACCCTGTCTAAAAATGTTTGTAAAAACTATGCTTGGGTAACTGTAGTTAGAGATGGCATGTTCAGCTACAAAAATCTCAGCATGGCTCTCTCCAGGGCCCCCACAGCCTTTGTGGAGACCCATACACCCAGAATGTGCACTTCGATGGTGGAATCCAGACAGAGACATTCACACTGTCACACAATGGCCCCTACTGTGAGGCGGCCACATGGAACACCCTGTGCCCTCTCTTGCAGAGTTCATCCCCACACATTCTTTTACTGGATCCCTCCTGCCAATGAATACAAAACATTCAAGTCCTGTGAGGAACATGTCTGTTAATTTATAAATGTTGACACTGAGAGGTGACAGGCCAGTGTGGAGCTGTTTATAAGACTCGGATGCTTTGTGGATCGTTTGTGTAGTTAACCTTCGTGAATTCAAAGTTAGAACTCCCAGCGTGTGCTATGTTTGGGGAACGGTCCACCCAAGTATCTGCGCAAAACGCCGACAGTTCTGACCGAGTATTTACTTAAGGAATTTTGTGTATTCTGAGCTTTTATTTATTTCATCTGTTTAATCATGGATTTGAAAGTTCTGAGAAGTTTAAAAAATTGTTTGGCTTTGAGTAGGAGTCTGAGATATTAGTAAAGAAATGTTAATTAAACATGGAAAGGGAACGGCCAGACTGCTGGACAGACTTGATTCCACAGCAAGGGAGATGCTAACAGAAAGGGACTATTGTGACAGCGGAGAAGAGTGGATCGCAACGGAATCAGTGACCAGCCAGGCAGGGCATACCATCTGCAGACACTGTTTATCTTTCCCTGTGTGAAGGTGTGCACATTATGCACGTGTGCCCATGTCTGTTTGCATTTGTTTGCATTTGGTGCATGTCTGCCATGTGGAGGTAGAGGACACCCTCCAGTGGCACATGCATGCCCCCCCACATATGCAAAATAAATAAAATATAATTTGATTTTCCCTTTTTTTGAGATAGGGTCTTACTAAGTAGCCCTGGCTGGCCTGAAACTCAATAGAGCAGGCTGGTCTGGAACTCATAGAGACCCACCTGTCTCTGCCTCCTGAATGCTGAGATTAAAGGGGTGTGCTACCACACCTGGCCCATAAAATGTATTTTTTTAAACTTAATTTTTTTTTTTTCCATTTATTTTATGTATATGAGCATTTTACCCATATTGCACGTCTATGTATCATGTGCGTGCTGGTGTCTGAGGATGCCAGAGGAGGGTATCACTATCCCGGGACTGGAGTTACAGATGGTTGTGAGCCACCATGTAGGTGCTAAGAATTGAACCCAGGTCCTTTGGAAGAGCTGCCAGTGCTCTTAACCACTGAACCATCTCTCCAGCCCACAAAATAGAATCTTAAGAAAGATGTTAGGCTTCAGTTGTGGAAGATTAGAAAGCTGAGGCAGGGTTTACCAGACTTAGGGTTTTAGACATAACTGTAGCTGCCTCTGATGACAAATCAGAGCAGAGAAGAGACTGGAGCCGGAAAAGAACCTCACTGTCAGCGAGAGGTGATGACCCTGCCTGCACCAAGGCGGCCACTGGGATGCAGGAGATCCTGCGTGTCAAGAGTGCTGAGGATACAGCCTAAGGAGCTTGGCCTGGCTTGGGTAGGTAATGGGGAAGGAGAGAGGGAGATTCTAGTTATGGTGAGCCCAGGGTAGGGAAAACACTCAAGTTAAGGGCAGGTCTTAGATAGGTTCAGTAATGGCCACATTGGAGCCCTAGCAGGAATGACAGAGGGACCACTCAGGGTGAAACACTTAAGGCAAGATGCTTCAGGAGAGGACAGAGGAAGGACAGTAGGGGACAGTGGGAGCAGGTAGTTAGCCGAGGAAGGCTGTTATTTTTCACCATTTTAGGAATGAAAACAGTCTTGTCTACTCGAGGCCAGTGTCCCCGGGTCCCACCCAGTATTCCTACCTTTCCTTGCCCCTCCCTACAACGCTGACTTCTTTTCGTCTACCATTGCTCCACGCTGACTTAGGGTTTTATTGCTGTGAAGAGACACCATGACTGTGGCAACTCTTACAATGGAAAACCTTTAATTGGGACTGGCTTACAGTTCAGAGGTTTAGTTCATTACTGTCACGACAGAAAGCATGCAGGCATGCAGGCAGACATGGGGCTGGAGAAGGAGCTGAGAGTTCTACATCTGGATCCACAGGCAGCAGGAAGTGGACTGGCTTGAGCTCCTGAGACCTCAAAGTCCACTTCCTCCAACAAAGCCACACCTACTCCAACAAGGCCACACCTCCTAATAGTGCCACTCCCTATGGACCAAGCATTCAAACACACGAGTCTATGGGGTTATTCCTATTCAGACCACACACCCACCTTCATATAAGGAAATCGACTCCACTGTTTTACTATTTTTTAGCCTTCCTCTCATGCAGAGAAGTCCTGGATTCCCCCCCACACACACTTTAATCCAAACCACTGTTCAGTTAGAAGTGTTTGAGGGGCTGGAGACTAAGTTAAATTCCTCAGCAACTAGAAGCATAGGAGACTTAAGATTTGCAGTTTCATAAGACCAAAGACAAAGGTTGGGGATCTAGCTCAGTTAGGAGAGTGCTCACCTAGCATCCACAAAGCTCTGGGTTCGATGGCCAGCACAGCATAAACCGGGCCTGGTGTGATGGCATTCCTGTGTCATCCCAGCACCTGGGAGGCACAGGCAGAAAGAGTGGACAGTCAAGGTCAGTCTTGGCTACATAGTGAGTTTGAGGCCAGCCTGGGCTATGTGAGACCCAGAATTAAAACAACAACAAAGACAAGTTTACTGCTCTAATTTGGAACTAGAATATCCCAGAAGGCTGTATTAAAGGCTTATTCCAAGATGGATGTTATTAGGAGGCGGTGGAAATGACTTAAGGCATTCCTTGGGCCTTGTTGGAGGTCTTTGGGTCACTGGACAGGTTCTTGAAGGGGATTGTGGGAAGCTAGTCTTTTCCTCTTCTCTTTCAGGTCCTAGGCCTGCAGTGAATGGTTTTGCCCTGCCTGATGCTGTCCCTGCCACGAAGCTCTGCCTGGCTGCAGACCCAAACGGGCCCAACTGATCACACACTGAAACCTTCTCTGCCTCTAAGTAGACCTTATCAGGTGTTTCCTAAGAGATGGGACGCTGCTGACAGAGACTCTGACCTCAAAGACTCAAGGAGGACGTATGTGAAGATGTGTGTGTGTGTGTGTGTGTGTGGGTGAGATATGGGATGTGTGTGGGGGGTGTGGGGATATGTGGGGGTAGGTAGAACAAGGTCGTCATATGAACTAGAGCCTGTTCACAGCTTGGGATCCAAGGACCTTCACTTGGATTCGGGAATTGTGGTCACAAAGAACTCTATGTCAACACTTTCCTGCAAGAGTTTTGTTTGTTTGTTTGTTTTAAATGTGTGTGTGTGTGTGTGTGTGTGTGTGTGTGCCTGTGCATACACTCTAGGAGGCCAGAGGAGGACATTAAGTATCCTGCTGTATCACTTTCTGCCTTTTTCCCTTGAGACAGAGCCTCTCACTGAACCTGGAATTAGGCTGCCACCCATGTATTTCAAGTGCGCAGGGCCAGGAATTTGTCCATATCAAGCCCTGGTGTCACTGCCCTCCTCTTCCTCCTTCTTTTGTTTCGAGACAGAGTTTGTCTGAGGAGCCCTGGCTATCCTGGAATTCACTCTGTAGCCCAGGCTGGCCTCAAACTCAGAGATCCTCCTGCCTCTGGTTCCCATGTGCTGGGATTAAAGGCGTGCGCCACCACTGCCTGGCTCATTGTCCTTTTCTAAGAGGTTTCTCCATGGCTTCTTTGAATCATCTTCCTGTACTGATCTTGAACACCTAAACATGAGGGCAAAGAAAAGTCAGAGCAGGAGACAGAGCAGGGACAGGACTATGGGGTCCCCAGGGTTGGGGTGGGGGCTTGGTCCAGTAGGCTCCACTCCCCTACCTGTATGCAGACTTGGCTGTGGAAGCTGAACTGGGTCATGCCACGCAGAGTGACCTAGGTCAGTAGAGTAAAACTTGAGAGGACAGCCAAGTGAAATGTTGGCCACAATAGAGGGAAATGTAGAGTTTTCTACATAAAAGATCAAGTCACCCATCAGCAGATAGGATGGTTGACTGGGCCACAACTGTTGTGTGACATGTCCTGAGCCAGCCTTGAATTTGGTGAGTCAGTTCGCCTATGTATGTTAAATATTTCATTATAGTGTGAATTAACAAAATAACAGAAGCCAGATGTAGTAGTTCACGCCTTTAATCCCGGCACTCAGGAGGCAGAGGCAGATGAATCTCTGTGGGTTCAAAGTCAGCTTGGTCTACATAGTGAGTTCCAGGAGAGCCAGAGCAACATAGTGAGGCCCTGTGTTGGGGGTATGTGATAATAACAGACACTTCACTTCCATCTCAGGAATCCAGGTGAACACATAGGTCACATACAGATACTCACATGCAAATGTCCTCACTCCATTCTAGAACTGCCCACAGCCAAGGGGCACTGAGGGGGCACACTGTGGCTCCTGCCACCTGCCCAGTTAGTGATCAGGACATGGAGATGGCTGTCCTGCAGACAAGAAGGCTTGTCTATCCACTGTTCACCTCTCAGGGCACCGGAAGGTTATTTGATGTGGATCAATGGAAAGGTAAGAGTCGATCATTATCAGATCTAGGTTCGAGTCTCAGCCCTGTCAATTCCCAATTTTATTAATTGTATTACTATTAGTAAGCTTATGTGTCAGATTCTCTGCCTAAGTTTTGGGGGTGCTAGTCAGCTTGCTAGCTGGATTTTGAGGTCCAACACTGGTCCTCAGGTTTGCATGGCAAGCACTAACCACTGAGCCATCTCCCCAGCCCTGTACCTAGACTTGATGATTGTTCCCACGTGGGGCATCTCTGAACTCTGGAAGAGGAACCGAGATAAGCCAAGTGTGGAGGCTAGCCCTGTAATGACTGTGATGTAACATCTCTAAGGCCTGGGGATGGGGCTGGCTGTGTAGCCTGCCATCCACACAGTCTCCAGTACTATACTCGCCTCCACCCCTGCATCCACCAAGAGGAATCCCTGTAGCTCTGGTGAGGACTGAGACCCCACAGGATTGCAAGGCCAAGGCAGGGCCCATCAATAGAAGTGATGCCTTGCTGCTGTTTTGAATGAGTCCCAAAGGCTGCTGGGAAGGGATTGGCCTCCTTTTAAAGCAAACACACACTTGCCAGAGACTATATATAATCTTTGTCTTCACTGATTCAAAATCTATGCTTTAAAGAAAGAGTTATTGTTTTCGAGGACAGGAAATAACAAGATTCACAAATACTTCATTTTACCAACTCCCCCTCAGGGAAACGTCTTGGTCCACACTCCTTACAAAGTTCACAAGAGCTCAGAGATCTCCTTGTCTGCCTGACAGGACCTTCCCAAGGATACAGGAAATCTTTGTGGGTTGAGTTCTTGTGGGAAATGGGCTGCTTCTTTCCAGGCCAGAATTGCCAAGAAATCTCCTAATGGATCATCTCATAGGGTTGGGGGCACCCTATAAAATTTCTTCTCCACCCACACAGATCTACCACAACTTTGGCAACCCAAGTCACGCTCTCCATTTCTCTTTCTTCTTGTTCTAGACAGCATGCCTGGGGTCTCTGGACTAGACCTATTCACTAGCATGCTGGGGCAGCTCTGTGAGGCCATCAACAAGAACACCAGAAATCTGTACAGAGTTCAGATATGGGACCACCTGAATGGACCTGCTACTCTGAGAAGGTGGGAGAGTGAAAGGGAAGGCCAGGCCTGTGTTTGTCTACACCCACTGCTTGGTCCCTAGAGCTTGTGTGCCCCAGAGGTTTCCAGGCAGAACCAGGTGCAGGGTATTGTCTGTGTAATAAAGTATTCAAGGGCTGCCCCGATGCCCTGCCCAAGCAGCAGACAGGGCCCCCTCCTTAAGCTGCGGCAGTAGCAGCAGGTGCCTGGTGAATGTGAGGTCATGGAACATTGTCATTAAAGAGTCTTCACCAACCCTCTTCCTGCTATCGCTAGGTTAGTACAGAATGGGGGAGTCCCAGGCCAATGAAGCTAGCTCATCGCTCCCACAATAAAGGCAAGAGCATTTGCTAAGGTCTGTGTCTGTCCCGACCCCACTACAATAGACACATAGTCCTTTTGGAGAGCCCCAGGACTGGGCACTGGGAACTTTTAGATCCATGGGGTAGAGATAGGAATGTGTGAAACTACAGCAGAGGACAGACAGATCTTCCTTCCTCTCCCAGGGGGACAACCTATGTGGCTTGCCTCCCAACTCCTCTGGAAGGCATCCTTGTTGTCTCCAGCCTAGATGGATTCCTGCTTGGAAACTCACAAATCATCCACAGATCATAAGCATGTCTATGGTTAGGAAGAGTCTGCCTGGCCCAGATCTCTTCTCTCCTATTCACTAGGTATGTGTTTTGATAAGTCATTGGATGTTTTACCTCTTCTCCTCTCCCCTTCTCTTCCCAGGTGTGTCTGTGTGCAGCTTCCATAAAGGCCGGGGTCAGTTCGGGTGTCGTTCCTCAAGAGCCATCCATCTTGTTTTTTGAGACAGGGTCTTCCACTGGCTCAGAGGTTAAGAGCACCGACTACTCTTCCAGAGGTCCTGAGTTCAATTCCCAGCACCCACATGGTGGCTCACAGCCATCTATAATGAGATCTGGCGCCCTCTTCCATATACATAATAAATAAATAAATCTTTAAAAAAAAATATATATATATATATATATTATATATAAAGATTGTTGGAGCCCAGCGAGGTATCTAGCAAGGGGGAGGTCTTTTGCCCCTCCTTTTGGGCATTGTTATAAAAATCCTTTTGAATAAAGTTCTGGGCTGGTGGGTTTTGACCCAGCCCCTCCAGAGGCTATCCTGTGCTTCTGTCTGTTTCTCTCCTTTATATTTCTATCTATATATTCCTCACGGCTCCCTGCTCAAGAGTGCCCTAGTCATAAAAGGGACTGGTTCCCCCACAAAAGATTTTTAATAAAAAAAAAATTAATGACTAAAATGGCAACATCTTATGTTTTACATGCCACAAAAGAGGTGGTGAAATCAGAGCAGTCTTGCTGAGGACTTGTTTGTGGTAGATACTGTTCTAAGCGTTGTGTATATTTTGATTATATTCATTTCCCTCCCCCAACTCCTCCCGGATCCTCCCTGCCTCCCTACTCACCTAATTAAATGTTCTTTCTCTCTCTTAAAAAAAAAGAAAGAAAGAAAATCAGGAAAAACAACAAAATAAAAAAATGAAAATAAAACAGAAAAACAACTAAAAAGAAAGAAAATCAACAAGACAAAAATACCAAAATAAAATACACACACAAGAAAAGATATGGAATCCATTTTGTGTTGGCCAACTATGCCTGGGCATGGGATCTACCCTAGAGTGTGGTTGATATGCCCCAGTGACACTCATTTGGAAAAAACTGGTATTCTTTTTTTTTCTTTCTGTTTTTTTTGAGACAGGGTTTCTCTGTGCAGTCCTGGCGTCCTGGAACTCACTCTGTAGACTAGGCTGGCCTCAAACTCACAGAGATCCGCCTGCCTCTGCCTCCCAAGTGCTGGGATTAAAAGTGTGCGCCACCACTGTCCAGCAAAAACTGCTGTTCTTTTCCCCACCAGACACCCATTGCACATAGCTTCTTGGTTAGGGGTGCGACTAAGCACACTCAAGCTGTGAGACTACCAGCACCAGACTTCTAAATCTTTTCATGTGCATCTCCTCTGCTCATCCCACAGAACCACTGTTTTTTTTTCTGCCTCCAATAAGAAAATTTTGGTTATAAAAGCCTTCTGAGAGAGACAGAACACAACACTGGGTGAGCAGGAAGGTAAGGAGTATCTGAGAGGAATTAAGGGAGGGGGAAAGATGACCAAAGTAGAGTGTCTGAAAAAAAATTTAAATTAATTTACTTATTTTATGTGCATTGGCGTTTTGCCTGCATGTATGTCTGTATGAAAGTGTCAGATCCCCTGGAACTGGAAGTACAGACAGTTGTGAGCTGTCATGTGGGTGCTGGGAATTGAACCCAGGTCCTCTGGAAGAGCAACCAGAACAGCCATTGCTCTTAACCATTGAGCCATCTCTCCAGCCCCTGAAAAAAATTTTCAACCGAAAGAAAGCCTTTTTTTTTTTTTTTTTTTTTTTTTTGGTTTTTCGAGACAGGGTTTCTCTGTGTAGCTTTGCACCTTTTCCTAGAACTCACTTGGTTGTCCAGGCTGGCCTCGAACTCACAGAGATCTGCTTGGCTCTGCCTCCCGAGTGCTGGGATTAAAGGCATGCGCCACCACTGCCTGGCAAGAAAGCCCTTTTAATATTTGGTTCATGTCAAGAAATATTTACCAGCCTGGGCAGGAACTGAAGAATGTGGAGACACAGAGTTCATCATGATAGAGAGTTTATACCTTCAAAAGGTTTTAATTCCAATAGGTTGAACCTGACAAAAAGCTAATAAATATGCAGGTAATCTCAGACAGAGAGATGTTTGCCATTACTGAGAAAAAAATTTCCAGAACTTAGCAACAAGCCAAAGATAGTATAGGACGTCTTTTCAAAGTCACATGGGGGCTTTGCTGAATAGGACCCCCCAGAAGGGGTGTGTGTGTGTGTGTGATATGGGAGAGAGGGAAGGGTATTCACATGCCGTATAGTTCATGTAGAGGTCTGAGGACATTTGGCGTCAATCCTTGCCTCTCCACCTTGCTTGGGTGGGGAGTCCTCATTGTGTAAGCTATGCTAGGGGGCCAGCAAACATCTGGGTGTCCCCTGTCTCTCCTTCCCTCTCCACATAGAGGAGTGCTGGGATTATACACACTTGTGCTATTGTGTCCTGCTTCCATGTGGGCTTGGGGCTCTGAGCTCAGGTTGACAGGCACTCTTTCCTGCCGAGTGGTCTCCGCAGCACCTCGAGAAGGGTCTTCAGTGTTCTACAGGAAACACCTGCCTTTCACTTGTCTCTCTACTTTATTAGATAACCCCCAACCCTGCCCCAGACAGTGGGAAGTTGCATGTTAGTTTTCATATGGTTTTAGCTGGATAGATTATGTATGGTTTATTAACCCTATAGGAACATAACCACCATTAGAAACTACTTCACAACTTTATCTTTTTCTTTTCTTTTAAATGCACACAGTTTCTCAGATGGGTTTGGCATCAGCATTAGGTGCTCACTGGTTCCTTCATTAATGAGTTAAATGCCAATATTTACTCTATGATCGTATGACAGCCCTGTTTTTAACTTTTGTAATTCATGTGTTGACACTCTGAAATGTGTACCCCAGACAGCTGCAAGCCTGCCTGAAGCAGGTGTTTCTCCACCAGACCTCGGTCTCAGCTTTCCATGGGAGACTCTGGGGAAGGAGAAGGGAATGCCCAAAGAGTGGGGGTGGGGGCAGGGGTGGGGAGGGAGGAGCCAGCATTGCAGCAGCTGTCTTTTTACAGAGCCTGAAATCTACCTGTGTAAGTCCCCAGGCCTCAGCAGTCTGGTGGAGCCACCAGTGTGGACCCAGGCAGGGGCCCTGTCCGGTGCTTGATAAAGACACCGAAGCCAGACAAGGTCCCCTCCAGGGCAGTGTGCTTCCTTCCTGGTCTAGCATCCTCTCTGTTAAACTGAGAGCACTTCCCTTCCAGCCCCACTGCACCCTCAGATCTTCCTAACAACCCTAGCACTGCCCCTCACGGCTCTCCTTGCACAGAAACTAATGCCTGGAACAGCCCTACTGAACAGTGCCCTCTAGTGAGACTTTGGGTCCCCACCTGGCCTCTGTAGAAGGGATGGCTGGATGACCGGAGAGAGAAGATAAGAGTCCATGTTCCTCCTCAGAGCGCTGCTGAGCCCCTACTGTATGTATACCAGGGACTGTCAGCCACTACAAGGTATGGGCGGTAACATGAGGGCAGGGGCCCTGTCCATCTTGCTTGTATCATTGGTTCTCGCCACATAATATTGCCTGGATCATGCTTGATAGTCTGTCATTTTCTACTAAGTGTATAAAGAAACAAAGAATTATTAAAAAAAATAAAACCCATGGCTGAGTTTTAGTGAAATCAGTGTGGGCACTGTTGAGTGCCCTCAGAGCTCGCTCAGGAGTAAGAGCCAACTCACATCTTTGTAGTTAAGTCAGCTTAGCAAGCAGCTGGAGAGCAAGTGCTAAGAGCAAGAATCCAGTCGACTCTATGACCATGGGCAGGTCACTGTTGCTCTGTGCCTTACTCTTCTGTGACAAAAGAAAGCCTCATAGTATTGTCCTGAGGGTTCAAATAATTAGGCCTTCTAAAACACTTCAAATCATACCCTTTGCATATTAGGCACTGAGTTGGGATTTGTTAAGGGAAAATTTGTTAGAAGGTGAAGTCATATCCAATTAATAATCTGATGGCCAAATGAAGTACAGAAGCTCTCCCTTATCTGTAATTTCAATGTTATGTGGTTAAATGAGGTTTGGAAATACTAAACAGAACATTCTAGAAATAAACAACTCATACATAGCTTAAAGCAATCTTGCTCTCTCCTGCTATCTCACCTGGGATGTGATTCATCCCTTTGTCTAGTGTTATCAATTATGTGCATGCCACCTGCCCATTAGTCATTTAATAGGAAGAAGTTTAATAGCGAGTATTAATGTGCACACCTGATATCTATTACTGCTTTTAATGATAACTCTGTGAGGTCTGTAGTATTACCACCACCTTATAGGGGCAATCAGAGGCTTTGTGAGGATCCCGAGGTCCCTCGGTTTGGAGTGACCAAGCTGTAGACTCCAGGAAACTCTATAGGCTTGGGGTAAGTTAAGCTCAGAATATAGAGAACACTTGGGTGTTTGAGGTCGCGCAGGGCGTGGGAACCCGAGGGAAAAGGCAGGTGAGCAATCTGTGGGCTGGAGGGACAAGGCTCCAGGGCTGGCCAGAGTCCAGGGCTCAGCAGTAAGGAATCTTTTGTGCTGGGGTTCAAAAGCAGAGTAAGTTTGGGAGGAAGTGGGAAGGTGGAGGTGGTTTTTATAGCAATCAATCAACCAATCAATTAACCAGCCCACCCACCCTCAGGCTTGGGACATTTGGCAATGAAGGTGAAGGAGGAGGTGGAAGGTGCAGCCTCCACGTGCAGATGGTCTGGGAGGCTCCCTCAAGTGAAGATAGTATCCCTGGGAAAAGGGGGAGATGGAGAAATGTGAGGAAGGAGGGAACAGCAGGCTGGTGGGATGAAGACACAGTGTGTGTGTGGGGGGAGTTCCTTGGAAAAGTGGACAAAGGCAGGATAAAGATGAATGAATGTAGGAACACATCCAGAAGCGAAGAGAGGGCGTGTGTCCAAGCTTGTCTTGACAATAAAAACAGAGCTGAGATAATGTTTGGGGGTGTATGGAGGAATTGTGTCAAGGCATCAAGGGTTGATGTGGTCTGAGGCTCCTCTTCCTCCTTCTTCATGTAAGCCGTTCCCATCAGCACCCTGACTGTGGACTCCAGGTGGTGTAGGATGGGATGGTAAACCTTGAAGTACATGGCTTAGCTTGCCCTGAACCTGACACCAGAGGCCAGCATCGATCATCTCTGAGCTGTGTCTCTCAACAGTGCTCCCAACACTTGGTAAAGCTACCGTGGCTGGACCTCCAGGGGAATCCCTTATGCTGCCTTGAGGGTAGGGCTTGTAGTTGTGCCTCCTTGTGAGGCAGGAAGGATTCACAAGGAAACCAGTGACACTGTGCATCCTTAGACTACAGCTCCTCTCCCGGCCATCCTTCTGCAGGTTCTGGGGTGGCTTCTCCTCCAGCTGTCCCACTACTCTCCCCAGGCTCCCCAGAGCTAAGCCACTGACCTGACCATCAACTGGCTATCACAGGAAGAGGAACGGGTTCTAGTCACAGCCGTACCTCAGTGAGTTCAACACTCTAAAGAAAACTAATGACACCTGCCTGTGGCTCTTTAGCCGCAAGAATAGGAATGCAGATGGAAGCAGCCTGTGATCTTAAGGTGTTTTGAAATGGCAAAGATGGTCCTGAGAAGGTCTGCCATCCATCTAACCATCAGTGCCAGACCTCCAGCCACGTGTGCCGGGACTTGTGGAGGGCACAGGTCTTTTAGTCTGAAGGAAATAACTTCAATGGTGTATCTTAATTCGTGGAGCTATTTGAGGACAAGCCAGGCCTCAGGGCCCCTTCACCACCACCCCCCTCATGCTGCAGCGGAACCTTTATTCACATGGTGTTTGACAGTTGATAAAGGGCCTGTCACTTTCTCTCAGGATCACTGCGGCTATTTTAATGGCATTGGCTTGCCTGTCCCCGAGGGTTTTATAGCTTCCCTACCAGAGAGAAGCACCAATTCCATTCTTGTATCTCCTTCTTCAGTAGAGAAACCATGATGAGAGTATGACTGTCTGGGCAGTAGATTTGGTGGTTGAGTGGAAACACAATCCAGGGGACATCGGCCATTGTCCCCAACTCAATCACTCTGGAAGAGGGCACACAGCCAACCTAGACCCAGAGTTATTTTTAATCCCAAAGATGCAGCATTTTTGAACCAACAGCCCCAGGCCAGGAGGCCCTGCCAAAGCAGTATGACTCTGAGAAGGTGTCAGAATGCCACGGCTTCTCACTGCCCCTCCCCAGAAACTAGAGTTGGGCGACGGGGTGTATTTTTACATACGCTGACTCGCTAGGCACTCTTCCTGCCATGGGGTTCTGTGAGGACGGTGTGGGAGCCCTGTGCTCCGTGCCCTTTAGCCTGGGCCTAACCTGACATGTGGACCAGCTGTCTTGAGACCAGAAGAGCTGACTTTGCAAGGGCCCCACCCATATCATACTGCTCCTGCTCCCATTCTCTCCCCCTACCACCCCAATCTCCTCTCCAGCCCACCAAAGCACTTTCCAATCTTCCTCTCTTCTTTTTCTTCGTTCTTCTTACCTCCCTGTATGCTAGGAAGCACCAATCATCTGTATTCATGACAGAAACATTGCAAAGTTGAGGGCTGTGGAGATAGCTCAGTTGGTAGAATGTTTGCCATGCAAGCTTAAGGACCCGAGTTCAATCCCCAAAACCTACATAAAAAGCCGGGAGTGTCAACAATTTTAACCCCAGTGCTGGGGAGGCAGAGACAGGAGGAGCCCTAGATTTTGATGGCCAAACAACCTAACTAAATTGGTGATCTCCAGGCTCAGTGAGAAACACTGTCTTATCAAACAAACAAACAAACAAACAAACAAATCCTCAAAACAAATAAGTAAAATACATAATTAAATAATGCACAGAAATTTTCTACATTCAATAACTTGCTTGGTGGAGTCATTGCAGTTTTAGGAAAATACTGTGAGCCCATTGCTTTGGTCGGGGTTCTCACATGCTGTAACTGTTGAAGGCAGATTTCAAGTACATGGGACTTCCTCATGTTATTTGTGCTCCTACACCGTGTGTTTGAAAACTTGCTGTGTGTGTGTGTGTGTGTGTGTGTGTGTGTGTGTGTGTGGTGGTGGGGGTGGGGGTGGCTCAGTGGGTAAAAGTGTTAGCTGTGCAAGCCCGATGACCTGAGTTCACTCTCCAGAACCCACATTAAAAAAAATGGGGTACTGTGGTGCACATCTGTGATCCCAGCACTTGTACAGCAAGATGAGAAAGAGACAGCAGAGTCAGCTGGAAGCTTGCAGGCTGGCTGGCCTGGGAAGCTCCGGGAAGCAGCAGAAGCAAGAAAGCCTGCTTCAACAAGGTGGGAGGGGAGAGCTGATTCCCAAAGTTGTCCTCTGACCTCCACACGAGAGTGTCACTGTGCCTAGACTCACACTCACTCACACTCACACACAATTGAAAGTAAGTAAGTAAGTAAGTAAGTAAGTAAGTAAGTAAGTAAGTAAGTAAGTAAGTAAATAAATAAATAAATAAATAAATAAAAAACTAGCCAGGCGTGGTGGCGCACGCCTTTAATCCCAGCACTCAGGAGGCAGAATCAGGCAGATCACTGTGAGTTTGAGGTCAGCCTGGTCAACATAGCGAGCTCCAGAACAGCCAGGACTATATAGAAAGACCCTGTCTCACAACAAAACAAAGAAAAGCAAAACAAAACAAAACAAAACACTCTCCAAAACTTCTAGAACACAAGTTTATAAACATGTTTATGTGTATGTTGGAGAGGGTGTGGTTTAGGTGAGGAGGAATCTACCTTGCTCTATTTTGATCATATACCATTTTCTGGTTTTAAAATATATTTTACATAATGCCTATGATTTTTTTTAAATTAATGAAGACATTAAAAAAAACATTAAAAAATGCTTCTCCCTGACAGGTTGCTGCTCACACCCACTGCGTTGATGGTGGGCAGAATTCCCAGCAGGCAGGCGATGGGGACAAAGAACAGGCACACTCATGGGTACCTGGTGCCAGCCTTTGCCCTGACTCTCAGTCACACTTGTCCTATCTTGGTCAATCCCTGGAATGTTCTGTGCTCCATTTAGACTCCATTCTTCTGGACACAGACTGGGTAGGGGCTAGAGACATCCACCAGATAAATACAGAACTTCCTGCTCCGAGGTCAGAGGTCCCTGGTGTCTGCTTCTTGCCTCTACCAGACCAGCCACCTGGCTGCTCACACTCATTTATCTGTGATCTCAGTGATGCCTCAAGACTTTTGGTAACAACACTGTCATAGTTTGATTAACAAGTGTCATCACCACCTTAAAGGGTTCATGTGTTTAAGGTTTGAAGGATGATTGGATCATAATGACCAACTCCATCAATTAATTAGTGCATTGATGGGCTCATGGCTGAACTGTCTATTAGGAGGTGGGGGCTGATTGGAGGAAAAAGGTCACTAGGGAGGGGAATATCTTGTACCCAGACCTTTCTTTCTGTTACCCAGTTACCATGAGGTGAGCAGCTGTGCCCCACCGTGCCTTATACCAGGAATTTCTGCTTTATTGTAGGCCTATGAACAGTGGAGCCAGCAGACCATGGACTAAAACCATGAACCAAAATAGGTCTTTACTTCTTCAAATTGTTTAGCTCATGTATTTTATCACAGTGATGGAAAGTGACTGGATATAAATATGGATGCTACATCATCATTTCTACACAGGGTCAAGTTCACCTGGCTGCTCGTGTTTAACCATGCAGATATTTGGTTGGTTTTGATGACAACTAATATTATGAATAATAGATCAAATTACTGAGGGATTATTTGGTGCTGAATTCTGTTCATTCATAAGCACCATCTCATTTAATCTATGTGACCTCATTAGAGGTGAACACTGTTTGTCCCATTTTATTAATATGAGATTGAAACTCACAGAGGTTGAATGCTATTCATAGGCTCCAGTTTAATGTAGAGGAATTTATATTCCAGACAGTCTAATTCCAAACTCATGCAATGAAATGCATGGTAGAGATTTTCTCATTCCCAAGAAATGAAAGAGGACTGTAAAAAGAATGGCTACTTAAATTTCATCAATTTGGGTGTGTATCCTACCATAATGTGTGGACCATGGTCTTACACAAGGGCTGTAAGTGTATGTGTGTGTGTGTGTGTGTGTGTGTGTGTGTGTGTGTGTGTGTGTGTGTGTGTCTGTGTCTGTGTATTTGTGGTGTTTTGGATCCAGGGAGACCACATTGAGTGATGTGCCCTATCTCAAAGATAAGGAAAAGTGTAATGGAGAAAGACACTTAACATCTAACTCTGGCTTCCACATGCCTGTGCACACATGTATACACATGATATGTGCACACATACTAAAAAGAGAGCAACCTGGAGGAGAGTCCTGTGGGGTGGGAGGAGACAGGAATGACTTGGTACCTTGAGCAGGCTGAGCAAGCCAGTGAGCAACATTTCTCCATGGTTTTTACCTCCGTTCTTGTCACCAAGTACCTGGCTGCCATGACTTCCCTCATGGTGGACAGTGACTCGGAGCTATAAAGCCACATTAACCCTTTCCTCCCCCAAGTTACTTCTGGTTATGATGTTTAATCACAATAATAGAAAACAAATGAAGACATCATGTCAGTTATAGATCAAACAGTTCCAAGGGATGATTTATACATGTGTGCATGTACACATATACACATACATATATGTAGGCCAAAATATGTATAGACTTGCTTTACTTAGCATGAGAAAAATCTTACTTCAGGACTTGATTATTATTTTTATAATTTGTATAAATTGCTCCAAAGTTATAAGAAATGATGCATTTCATGAAATTTCTAAGTCAAATTCAATTGTTCTTACTCCCCCTACTCCCCCCCCCAACCCCACCCAATGCAAGCACAGAAAATTCCACCACAGCCACTCTGCAGACATTTTCTCTTCCTCTGTACAGAACTCTGAAATCTCTACAACCTGGAAACTTTGAGAAGGGCATCTGGTCTGTCATGGCTCCACTTTTCCAGACTGATGTGAATCGGTTGAAAGTTGTCGCCAATTATACACTGTGGAGAGAATTTTCTCCCAGAGTTGGGAGTACCCAGGCAACATCTCATCCCCCTCCTCTCAAGGTCCTGATGACAAACCAAATTCAATTCTACCAAAGTTCATCCTGGGGAACTAATGCATTTATGAGGGTTACTTACAAAGTGTGTGAGAGGGGTTATGGGCAGGACTGTGGATAACCCTAGAGCAGCCACTGCGGAAGGTGTGCACCCAGCAGGAAAGGTAGCTTCCTCCTAGCTGCACAGATAGAGCCCTCTATTAGTGAAATTATTAAGGCCACTCCACATAGTTAAAAGGGAGGTTTATTTAGTGGCGTAACTTACAAATGAAGAGATAGGTAGGTTGTAGGGTCTGGGAAAGGTGTGGCACAGTCCGGCAGTGTTCTCTGGAGAACTCTGCTCGGTCTATCTCCAGTGTCCAGGGTCCAGGAACCAAGAGAGACAGCGCATCCAGATCTCCCGTTTTCAGGGTCCTCTCTTGGCCCCGCCTTGTAGGCGTGACAGTTACCGAAGCCTCAATGGGGGTTGGAACTTCCAGATCAGGGTTGGAATGGCTACCCATTACAGCCCCCTCCCCAGTCTCTCCTTGTACTTTTATCCCCTCCCCCAGGCTGCATGCAATAGGGCAGAATTCTATATAACTGGTTGGAAAGAGTTGATGGCCACTCAGGAGGGTCCCGTGACCCTCCCCTCTCTATGAGGGAAAGTCAACAGCCAACAAGCCCGGCTTTAATGGTCTTTTGCATGTAGGCTCAGCTGAACTCATGGAGTTTGCCTCAGAGAACAGTTCTCGACAATATGCATCCTTTCCAAATTCTAGGCCATGCTCTAGTGCCTAGTGCCCAGATACCCTTCCCTTAGCTGGAAGCCACTCTGCAAGGCCCTACCACCACAGACATCTTTGGAAAGGCCTGTTACTCAAAGATGCTATAGCCCTGAATGCTCTTCAGGCCCTGAACCCCCTCCTAGGCCTTTCTTACTCTAAGAGTTCTTGTTAGGCTTCCAGGTGCTTAGAAAACAGAAGTCCTTTCGCTTCCTCTTGGGCCAAGAGAAGCCCAGCCTTGCAAGACACAAAGGTCCCCCTAGAAGAGGAGGGAAAATACTTTGTGTTCTTTTCCAGCGAGCCTACAGAAGGGGATCAGACCTACTTGGGTAATTCTCAGTCACAGTAGTTGGTTTGCTGGTAAGTTAATCCCTCATCTTTGGAACATAGGAAGAGCTGTGGTCCCTAGACATAACACAACGCAACAGAAGCCTTTGAATAACGAGTCTAAGAATCCCTTGGCTTCTGTAATCTCTAGAGTCTCTCTAGACTACAGCTTGGACAGGATGTGCCCAAACCCACACAAGGGCCAGTGGGTATTTGAGGACTGATGTGGCTAAGATAAGCCATGTGACATTGTGACGCAGGTAAACAGCATGGCCAGCTCCTAAGCCACCCACACGGCACAGGTGGCAGTTTGTGCTGAGCAGGAGTGCTGTGGAGTCAGACGCACCGGAACCTGAGTTAGGCGCCACTGCTTCAGCTGGCACTTCTCTGACTAGATAATTCTTTACTTCTTACACGGAGACCATTAAAGGGCATCATGCCAGTGTGTGGAAGCTAAAGACAGAAAGCTAAGATGGAGCAATTAAAACTCTCTGCTCTGAGCACATAACCATGCTACAGAATGTAGAAAGGAAAATTTTTTTTTTGGTTTTTTCGAGACAGGGTTTCTCTGTGTAGCTTTGCGCCTTTCCTGGAGCTCACTTGGTAGCCCAGGCTGGCCTCGAACTCACAAAGATCCGCCTGCCTCTGCCTCCCGAGTGCTGGGATTAAAGGCGTGCGCCACCACGCCCGGCGCAGAAAGGAAAATTTTAATTGCAGAGTCACATTAAAAAAAAAGACGAAGAAAGAAGTTATTGTCTGTGTAGATAAGGCTAGGGCACATTCTGCTTCCCCTCACCAAGGGCCACGAAGGGAGGGAGCTGTATTTGCCTCTCGGGGTGGTTGGCTTCCTCCTCTTCTAAGCCCCTCCCCAAGCCCTGTTCCTTGAACCACTTCCTAAAATAAACAAGCTGCAGACATCGCTCGCTCGTCTCAGACATGGCCTTTTTGGAAGGAGTCTAGTCTCAGGCCGCTGGAAAGGAGGGGGAAATAAAACAAAGGAAAGGAGAGGTGGGCAGAAGACAAAACTCAGCAGAAACAAGGCGGTTGGGTTTTCGTTGATTCATCAGCTAACGGGGATGTTAAAAACAGCACGTTTTGTCATGTCTGTATTCCCTCACTCCTAGAAGCTCATTACTTCAACGTTCATCATTTCTCATTCTTTTTCCCCTCAAGGAATCCTGGCTGGACACAGATCTTGCCACGCTTGCCTTTGACCTGGACAGGCCCCTTGGCCAGCCTCTCCCCCTCTTACTGTGTCAGGATTGTTCTAGCACTTCAGGACACCTCAGATTAGGTAGAGCCTCCCAGTTGCCCCCAATGTCTCCTTTGAGAAAACATCTGAAACAAATGGTGGCATTTTGTGCCGCAGTATTGGATCTTGATAAGTTGCTTTTTTCAGTATATAATTTCATTTGAGATTTATTGTGTATATTCTGCAAAGGGCTTTGTAGAGATTTTTATTTAATTTTATGTCTGTGCACCTGAGTGTACATCAGGCAGCTAGCAACTGCCTGTTAACTCCAGTTCCAGGGGAACCTGATGGCCTCTTCTGGTCTTCTCAGGTACTGCATACATGTGGTGCACATAAACTCAGACAGGCACAAACACACATACCAAAGTTAATAAATCTTTCTAAAAATTCAAAGTACAGTTAAGCGCTTATCAACTTGAAAATATTTTATTTGTCGGTTGAAGTTGTAGCTCAGTTGGTAGAGTGCTTGCCTACCATTCAGAAAGCCCTGGGTTGGCGACCCAGCAAAGCATAACAGAGGTTGGTGTACACCTATAATCCCCTCCCCCACTTCTGAAGGTAGTAGTGGGAGAATCAGAAATTCAAAGTCATTCTTGGCTACATAAATTAGAAGCCAGCTAGGGATACCTAAAACCCAGTATCAACATTAAAAGAAAATTTAATTGTACAAATTTACAGAGTAAACAGTTTAATAATTTGATTCATGAATATGTGATGATAAAATTAGAGGAGTTGTCACTTGAAAAAAATCTCCTTAAACATTAAAAGTTGATTGACATAATAATTATATTTACTTATGTGACATAATATTATTTTAAATACAGTATCCAAAAAGAACAATGAAATCAAAATGATTAACATTTCTGTGTCCTTAGCTCCACTTACGTCTGAAGCTTCTGAGGTCCTCCTTTCTAGCTATTCATAAGCAATATACTACGCCATTATAAGCAATAGTCTCCCCATTGTTCTAGGAATACTATAACTTACTGCGTCCATCTAACCATGAAGGTGCTATTATCTAATCACCCACTCTCTATCTCACTAGCCTTCTCAGCCTCAACAATCAGTATTAATTTTAATCAGCGAATAGTTTCTCTTTCTGTGCCTGAGTTATTTCACGTAACAATGTCTTCCAGTTGTTGTGACTTATTTCTTTACACTGTGTGACAATGTGCCACTGTGACTGGTTTAACAAAGAGCTAACTGGCCAATAGCTAGGCAGGCAGTATAGGCAGGACTTCTGACAGACAGAGCTCTGGAAAGAAGAAAGGAGAATCACCAGTCAGATATTGAGGAGGCAGGATGGGCAGTACAGAGTAACTGAGCCACATAAAAGACTGTAGACTAAAAGATATGGGTTAATTTAAGTTATAAGAACTAGTTAGGAACAAGCCTAAGCTAAAGCTGAGCTTTCATAATTAATAATAAGTCACCATGCTGGGTTTTGTGAGCTGGTAGCCCAAAGGAAAAGCCTGCTACATCCAGTTCCATCTGTTCTGCTGAAAATTACAGAATATTGTGGGTTTTTTTTTTCAATTTTTCATGCATATGTGTATGGTGTGTGGACATGTGTGTGCGTGCGTGCGTGCGTGTGCGTGTGCGTGTGCGTGTGCGTGTGTGTGTGTGTGTGTGTGTGTGTGTGTGTGTGTGTGTATGTGTGTTTAGGTCCAAGTTTGATGTCAGGAATCATCCCTGATCGCTCCACCTTATTCTTTGAGGCAGCATCTCTCAATCAAACACAGGGCTTGCTGATGTTGAGAGTCTTACTAGCCAGCTTGCTCTGGGGAATCCCATCTCTGCTTTCTGAGGCTAAAATTACAAGTGGGTTACTGTGTCCACCTCTCATTTACGTGGGTTTCTGGGGATCTGAACTTGGGTCCTCAGGCTTACATTGCAAGTATTTTAACCACCGATTCCTCTCCCTAGCCCCAAGAATATCATTCTTCTGTGGCTGAATAATATTCCACTGTTCACCACCCTCTCTTTAGTCCTTCATTTATCTGTTGATGGACATCTATGTTGACATCATATCCTAGCAAATGTGGACATGGAACATGCATCATTTTCACACTGCTGTAAAGCCGAAAGATCTAAGTTGAGCCAATGTAAGCCAGAGACCATCTGGACTTAATAAATGGAAATTGTAGATGATATTTGAGGCATAACTTGCCAATTAAAAGAGATTTTCTTTCCAGGATTAAGTTAAAACTTCATAAACAACAATGGCATGCCAAGACAGATGACTCTGGGTCCACAATTTAAGAAGTTATTATTATTATTTTAGATAGACTCTTGCTATGTCACCCAGGCTGATCTTGAACTTTTGATCCTCCTGCCTCACCCTTCCAAGTGCTGAGACTAAAGATGTGTGCCACTCTGCCTGTCCAGAAATGAATTTTTAAATAGTTTGTATCGTTGAGTAATAGCCCCAACAGGTAACTTCTCTGGCTGAGGTTGGTCTCCTCTGTCTCTATCGATGACACACACACTCTCCTCCTCCATTTTCCCCATAAGCACATTCTTTACGCAGAACTCAGAACTCAGTCATGCTGCGATCCTGCAAGGCCCGGTTGGTGCACAGGGAGTCCCAGTATCACGCCTCTTTTGGAAGGAAGCAAAGACGGAAATAACCAGAGAGCATCACTTTGCATAAAGGTGCCATGGATAAGCTGCTTTACTTGAATTATCCCTCAAAAACGAAGACATGGAGGCTAGAGAGAGAACTCAGCACTTAAGAACACTTACTGCTCTTACAGAGGACACGTTTCAGTTCCCAGCACCCACAAGGCAGCTCACAACTGTCTGTAACTCTGGTTCTAGGGGGTCTAATACCCTCTTTTGACCTCCAAGGACACCTGCACTCATGTGGTGCACATAAACACAGGCAGGCACACACACACACACACACACACACACATACACACACACACATAAATGATACACAAATACTTTAAAAAAAAAAGAGTGCAATACTGCAGATAGATTCTTAATTACAGTGCATCTCTTTTGCATAAACTGCACTTTTAAGTAATAACACAGTATTTGAGAATTATGCAAAACTCTCCAAGGAACTCAGCCAATGCTCTTTTTAGGTTACTAAATTGATCACTTGACAGAATTTGCTTGAAAGGAATCCAAGAAATCATTACTAGAATGTCATTAGTAGTATTTGACTTTTCCATCTATATTATTTAAAGTTTATATGTTCAAATTGGCCTCCAGAGGGGTGTGTGTGTGTGGTGTCTGTCTGTGTGTCTGTGTGTGGTTTTCTCATTTGGCAAAAGAAAGCTGTAAAGCTTAGTTATTTATGTTAACTTTTCCTCGGTCATGCATATTATCTGTAGAAGAAAAGAAGGTCATGAAGGTCTCTTTTCCTGACCTTATGACCTTCCTAATCAAGGTCATGGGCGCAGAAGGGAGGCGTGTACAGCTTGAACCTGCTGTAGCTTGTGCCTCTTTGGACAGCTGTGTTCCTGACGTCTGGCCATCCAAGCATCCTGGGCAAGTGAGCTTTAGCCACGATGGCTCATGTGAGCCTGCCCACCAGAGAAGTTGTCAGAGATGGTGCCCTCACTGACCTTTGAATAGCTGACTGGGTCTTTCTAAGGGTGGTGGGCAGCTTCCTGGCACGGTTCTTGGCAGGAGCTGGTTCTGTCATCAGGTGAAAAGCCACCTGTGTGCCCGCACCTCTCCTCCCCTTTATCTCTCCTAGGCTGCTTGGGGTCAGAGGGACGTTCTATTGTCCCCTTTAGACAAGCAAGGAAATGCTATAGTCAGTCTTAGATTAATGGCAGGAAAGGAGATCTGTCCTCAGGGCTTTTGTGCGCGGATGAGGGTGGAAGATTTATGGGCGAGGATATTTGGTTCTCAGGGCTCACCGCTCCTGTCTGCTGTACCCCTCTTAGAGCAAACCTGCTTCTCTTTGCACAAACACAACCTACCCCGATCCTCCTTCCTCCTAGATACTGGCTAAACCTATTCCCCCTTTCCACCTGTGTGCAGCCAGCACGTACACAGCACAGAACATCTGTCCACCCGTGGTGGACATGTCTTGGGCGGTCATGAGGGCCTCGGTTCTGTGCTTGGACCCAGGGGTACCATGAGGACTGAGGCAGGCTCTAGGAAGACACGTCCCGGTAGAGAAAGATGTTGCAGTAGAAAGCTTGGAGTGAATAATGGTCTGCTAGGCAGTCCCTCTGGAAGAGCAGGATGGACCCGATCTGGCAGTGACTTTAAAACACCGAGCCCAGCAGAGCAGGGGACTGCTCCCAGAGCCACAGGTCTGAAACATGCATGGTACCACAGGGAGCATGTGATTTCCCTCCTCATTCAGGAATCCTTAGGCCAGGAAGGGGACTCCCAGATATCACTCTCGAGACGGCAGAGCTGGTTTTTGGCATAGGCTCCTCCGGGGCCTCCAGGAGCGACCTCTCCATGTCCCAACTTTACCAGCTGCCAAGGATGCTGAACTAAGGAGAGAGTGGCCAGTTACAAGCAAATTGGCAGCATATAAGGCTGTTTCCAATGAGTTATTTTTCTGTAGCAGCTCTATACATTTTAGTTTAGTCTGATTTAGGGGACAAGGTTTTCTTATACAGCTGGGCTAGCCCAGAATTCCCACTCCTGCTACAGACTCCTGACTCCTGGGATTATAAGCGTGTGTGTGTGTGTGTGTGTGTGTGTGTGTGTGTGTGTGTGTGTGTGAGAGAGAGAGAGAGAGAGAGAGAGAGAGAGAGAGAGAGAGAGAGAGAGAGATTTTGTTGTTGTTGTTGTTGTTGTTAGGCTGGGTCCCATGTAGCCCAAGCTGGCCTAGTCACTATGTAGTAGGAGATCAACTTGAACTTCTCATCCTCCGGAGAGTTGGGATTACAGGTGTATCCCACCTGAAATGTCCAGTTTAGACAGTGCTGGGGAAGGAACCCAGGACTCCATGCATGCTCTATGCATGCTCCATGCATGCTTCATGCAAGCATTCCACAAACTGAGTTATATTCCTACCCCTCTACAGATTTTTCAAAAGCCACTTTGTCCATTGGATGCTCATCACTTTCAGCCTTTGGTGTCCAGAAGACATTCACTTACATACTGGGTAAGACTCTCTCCTTTAGGGTGATTCAGAACATTATCGTCCTCTGCCAGTTTTCATGGTAAAGGATGTACGTGGGGGTGGGGAGCTAGAGAGATTGTTCAGCAGTTAAGTGTGCTTACTGCTCTTGCAGAGGGCTGGAGTTGGGTTCCCACTTCTGAACCACCTATAACTCTAGATTCAGGAGATCTGACACCCTTTTCTTGTCTCTGCAGACACCTATACTCATATATGTATATACACATACAAATAAAAAAAAAATAAAATAAGGCCAGAGTGGTGGTTGGTACATGCCTTTAATCCCAGCACTTGGAGGCAGAGGTAGGCAAGTCTCTGGAGTTTGAGGCCAGCCTGACTACATGGTGAGTTCCAGGACAACTTTCACAAGGAAACTCTCTCTCAAAAAACCAAATAAGGGCTGGAGAGATGGCTCAGCGGTTAAGAGCACTGCTTGTTTTTCCAGAGTTCCTGAGTTCAATTCCCAGCAACCACATGGTGGCTCAAAACCATCTGTAATGAGATCGGTTACCCTCTTCTGGTCTGCAGATAGAGCACTGTATACATAATAAATAAATAAATCTAAAAAAAACCAAATAAATAAATAAGAATTAAAAAAAATAAAGATGGGCAGATCCTGGGGACACTAAATGGGACAACTGGCTTTTACCAAATGACCTTCCAGCTTCCACGGCTGTCCAAACACCACCTTCTGCTCCCACCTCCGTCACCCTCCTCCTCCATGCTCGCTCACAGTTAGTCAGGTTTGTGCAGAGACTAGGGCAGTGAGGAGTCCACCTCGGCGTGTTTGTTTCTGGGGGTGGAAGGCTGGACTGGTCCAGTTGGGTTGGCTGCTCCTGAGCGGCACTGGACCGCTGCCCTGCTGAGCAGGCTCACGAGAGCCTTTGTGGTTAGAGTTCATTTGGTTTAACCCTGAAATCATATCACAAACATCTCTTCTCTCATCAGCCCACAAAATCCTAGAAGCTCATGGTCAGGCCTCAGATGCTAGAAAACCCACATCTGAGGAATATTTGGTCTGTAAAGTTATGGCTTCAAAGTTGCTGGTATTTCCTCAGCCTCTGCTCATGCTGGTCCCAACTTTGAAGACTTCACTCTTCTCCTCTTCCCAAATGAACAACGCATAGTCTTCCTCAATGTCAGCTAATGCCCTGAAAGGTCATCTTGGGGTCAGCACTGGGAAAGACCTTAAACTCTTAAACTTCACCTAGCTCTATGATCTTTCATCTTCTAAAAGCAGTGTGTGTGTGTGTGTGTGTGTGTGTGTGTGTGTGTGTGTATATGTGCGCGCGCGCATGCGCCATAGCTTGTGTGCAGAGCACAGAGGACTATTTCCTGTGTTGTTCCTATCTTCCACCTTGTCTGAGGCAGGCTGAGTCTGTTGTTTGCCGCTGTGTGCTGTATACCAGGCTAACTGGCCTATAGGCGTCCAGGAGTTCTCCACTCTCCACCTCCCATCTCGCTGTAGAATCACTAGACTACAGATAGATACTTTCTACTTTCTCTGGTTTTCCCTGCATTCTGGGGACTCAAACTCAAGTCCTCTCTCTTCTGTGTCAAATTCTGGACCAGCTGGGCCATTTCCCCAGCCCCTAAAACCAATTCTTCTGTAGTTTGTAGCCAGAGTTTGAAAAGCATTGGTGACTAGCAACTTTGTTTCTCCAAACTAACCTTTCCATAACAACCACTCTGCATCCGTACAGCTTTACCATGGATAGCATTAGCTTCTGTTTAGTCGATCAAAAGTCAGGGGACAGCGTCATGGATGTTGGTCTTGCAACAACTTTGCAAGAGAACTATGCCTATTACCATCTCATCCCATTTTACAGAAGAGGAGATCGAATCTGAGGAAGACTCACTGACCTTCCCAAGGTCACAGAGTCCCGAAATGGCAGACTGTGTCCTTTGCCATGGCACACACCCTCAACCTCTTGTAGACTTTTTTTTTGCTGTGTCATAGGTCCACTCAGGTAGAGTTGTGGAGTGTGTGCTGTTGGCCAAACGTCTCCTAAGAAGTCTCGGTGTTTAGAGTTTGTCCTGAACACAGTGTAACGGCCTGGCTTAAACTCACAGTCTTCCCCCGGTTATAATTTCAAGAATTCAGCTTTATTGCCAATAAACTAGGTTCTTGGAAGGTAAGGCCCCCTATCTCTGTATTATGGTATGTACTTAACTTTCAAGATGCTTTGTATCCATTTCAGAGTCCAGCATAGATTTTATGACCCAGCACATGGCAAATGCTAGTTGTTCTCTGAGTGGTGGTGGTGAGGACATCAGTCAAAGAGGCACAATCCCTAAGTTTTGGCTTTTGCTCTGATGCTAACAGACCGGTTACACCCGGGCACTAGTCCCCATCCCCGACCCACCACCCTCTTCTTTGGCCTCAGTTTCCCCACACAAACTAGAAAACTACAACCACCTTTTTGATGGCCATCTAGATGCTAGAACTCTTCCACATCACGTGAATGGAGGCAAGGTCTGAGAGAACCCTCCATGCAGGAAGCTCCCAGACCACAGCTAGGTCATATCATTGGATTTCAGCCTGGGGCATGAGGCACCTTTATAGGCCCCTCTTCTTACACTCCTGAGGCCAGCAGCAAGCAGAAGTCTTGAGTGAGTTGCAGGCTTCAGCCTCTAGTTTTTTAGGAGCTTTCTCAGTATTTAGTAAAACATTTTCACAAGAAACATAACAATCTCCAAACTTCTCTTTAAGGAATCCCTCAACAGGTCACTAAAGAAGCAAGAAGAGTGTTTGAAGTCTGCTATCACACTGTGTGGGGCAATGCTTCCTTCGTGTATTTGTTTGTTTATGCTTTTAATGTGTGTGTATGTGTGTGTGTGTGTGTGTGTGTGTGTGTGTGTGACATATGCGTGCCACATCGTGTGTGGAGGTCAGAGGACAACTTCTGGGGAGTCAGTTCTCACTCTCATCTGTTTGCAATGGTCTCTCTCATCCTGTTGCTCTGTGAACTGAAGGTTTGCAGGTACAGGAGCTTCTGGGAGAGTCTCCTGGTTCTGCTTCCGGTACTCTGTAGGAATGCTGGGATTGCAGATGTGCGCTGTCACATCTGGCTCCAATGTGGGTTCCTGGGGTTGAACTCTGGCTATCAGGCTTGTGCGGTGAGCGCCCGTACCTGCTGAGCCACCTCCTTGGCTCTTGGTCATGTATTTTGCAAACCTATTTGTGATATGTCCCAGTGCCAGGCTGGGTAGATAGAAATCAAGAAGTGCAAAGCCAGAGACTGTGTCTGTTGTAGCTTACAGTTTTTCTAGAAAGGAAAATAGGGAGCAAATGAACACACAAAACTGACTCTAAGTTGTGATGATGAATACAGCACACTAACCTGTGCAATCTGGTTCTCATTAGGATTCTTGGCAAAGCTGTTCAGCCACATCTGGAAAATAAAGGACTGTCAGTATGGCTTCGTAGGCCACTCCCCGCTCCCGTGTCTCTCCACTTTCCCCTCTACAGATAGATGACCTGGGACCATCGGTTAATTACAGAAACCTAAACCTGAGGACGGGGTTGGTTCCTTAGAGGCTTATGGAGGAAGAAGCATTTAAACTAAGATTTGAAAGCTGGGCTGGGAGGGGACAAGCTCGGTTAGCAGAGTACTTGTCTTATAAGCATTAGTACCTGAGTTGATTTCTAAGCCCATGCTAAACAAACAAGCAAACATCAATGTGAGTGCATGCTCATGATCTCAGTGCTGGGGAAGTGGACGCCAGAGGTTCCTGGGACTCACTGGCCTGCCAGCCTAGCACACTAGGTGAGTTCCAGGCCAGGGAGAGACCCTGTTTCAAAAAGCAGAGGTGGTCTAGCCTCAGGAACAACATTCACGATCGTCCTTGAACCTCCACCTGCATATACATATATTCACCTGTGCATGGCATGTGTGCGTACACACACACACACACACACACACACACACACACACACACACACACGCCCCTGCACACATCTAAGACCTTAGGTGTCCAGGAGAGGCAACATGGTGGTTGTGGAGAGATGGTGTGACCCATAGTAGACAGCTCAGACTCCCATTTGCTATACAATTGTGTGTTAGTCATCTACTCTCTCTGGGCCTCGGGTTTGGTTTGGGCTTTGCTTTTTTTCCTGTCCTGAAGTGAAGACCTGCTTCTGAATAGGAATGATGTGATGCAGGCAGAAAGGCAATGGCTACGGGGTCAGAATCATCTTAAAATTATTCCTGGCCACACACTGGGACAAAGGCCCACTGTGTTCCTGAGGTGAGACTGGGTTCTCCACTTGTGCTGTGTTAGTTAGTATCTTTGGCTGTGATTCAACATCGTGACCAAAAGTTAACCCGGGGAGGAGAGGGTTTATCTCACCTACCGCTTACAGTCCATCATAAAGAGAAGTCGGGCCAGGGGCTCGAGACAGGAACCTGGAATCCAGAAATGAGGCAGAGGCCCTGGAGGAATGCCTCTTACTGGTTTGCCCAGCCTGCTTTCTTTTACAACCCAGGGCCACCTGCCGAAGGGTGGCACCACCCACAGTGGGCGGGGCCTCACCACGGCAACCATTAATCAAGGAAAATGCCCTCACAGAGTTGCCTACAGGCAGTCTGACGGTGGAGGCATTATTCTCAGTGGAGGTTCTTCTTCCCGGATAACTCTAGCTTGTGTCAAGTTGGCAATAAAATAAAATAAGCCAACCAGGACACGTACACATTGTATGTCCTGAGTATGTGAAGAATCATGTCGGGGTGCATGGGGACTGGAAAAGCTGGTCCCGGTGAACTATCCTGGGGAAAGTCAACAGACGTGTAAGGGAGAGGGGTCTCATTAAACAGGCTTTCCGGCAGCCTCCTTTTCCAGATGCGCCTCCGAAGGCTTTGCCAAGAATTCTAACAAGAACCAGACCCTTGCTCCGTCCTTCACCTGAGGGTTCCAAGCAGATACCAGTCTCACTCTGCTCACAGGCCAAGAGGGGTTTGTTTGAAATTCTTCCCTGTAGGAATTGGAGGCTCTGAATATTAGAGAAAACGGTTCAGATTTCCCATCTTTTAGATTTCAGCGGAGAGAGTTGGGGTTAAAATCTGAGTGGGAGGAGACTCGAGGCATCCACGGCGGCCTCAGCTAGCCATCCACAGCAATCCCTCAGAGTTAACTAGCTAAACCCTTACATTAAAAGACAGCAGTGAGAGCCCAGTGTTCAGAGAAATGTTTGCTCTGTTCCACCATGGTTCCTAAGGGTCCTCTGCCACCCAACCCACCCACATGTACCCTGCCCACCCACATGTACCCCACATGTACCCCAGTGAGTCAAAGACTTCACTGAAGCAAAGGACACAAAGGCAAGACCCCTGACCACAGCTGTGTGTAAGAGGGGTTTGCCCTGTGCCTGTGAGCCAGGCTATAAAGGGCATTTCCAGCCTCTACTGCCTTTCCAGGAAGGCTATAGATGTTCACAGCCACAGGAGGCTCTGAGCTGGACACAGCATCGATCCTTGTCCTGTGGCCAGGAATCCCGGCCTGCCTGGCCTCTCTGGAGCTCTGCCTGTTCTCTGTTGGGCCCATTTCTGTCTAGTGTGTTTGCTGGGATCCTCTGTCTTGGCTTGCTCAGCAGGGGAAGGGGCATACTTCAGACACATCCTCCAGCAACTCAGCTGAGACCCTCATCTCCTCCTTGGTTTTAATCAGGGCTGAGGAGGGCTCATTCTTTTTCTGTCTGATGTTATCTTGTCTCAAAAAAAAAAAAAAAAAAAAAAAAAACCCCAAAAAATAAAAGACAAAAAAACTAGTTTTTTTTTTTTTTTTTGGTTTTTCGAGACAGTGTTTCTTTGTGTAGCTTTGTGCCTTTCTTGGGACTCACTTGGTAGTCCAGGCTGGCCTCGAACTCACAGAGATCCGCCTGCCTCTGCCTCCCGAGTGCTGGGATTAAAGGCGTGCGCCACTACTGCCTGGCAAAACTCTAGTTTTTATAAGCCTCTCTTCTGAGCAATGGAGATTTGAGTTACAGGAGTCTGTCTATGAGGTGGGAAAATCTGGCTCTTTCTTTCCCCATGGCTCTGCCATCCATCTGAACACCCACTCCCTGAGACCCACACACCTTCCCAGAATGACTGGCCCTTTGCGCTCACTTTCATCAACAGCCAAGCTTGCCAAGACAAACTCCCTAAAGTCTAGTGTTTAATAGTGGGTCATCTATCAAACAAGTGTGCCAAGGCTTAACTAACCAGGAAACTGTTTTTGTTGTTGTTGTTGCTGCTGTTTTAAGTTACACTTAAAAAAGAACTTTGCAGGACAGCCAGAGCTACACCGAGAAACCCTATCTCAAAAAACAAAACAAACAAAAACCCTCTGGAAGCAGAACCATTCTTTTCATGTGTTCCAAAGTGTAGAGCCTCAGCGTGCTATCAAAAATGAAAAGGCTTGTTCAACCAAAGGACGCCCATAAAGAAATATTCGGACATGTATTTAGGCCAGCAAATACAAGGAGCTGGGAAAGAGCTTTGGGGTTCCCAGCAGCTGCTTGCAGAGATGTTTGTTCTATGTAAGCCATTAAGTGTCCTTATCCCTCAAGGTCCTCATCTGAAAATGAGAATTATGCCTCTCCCCCGCCCCAAGATTTCTTGAAAGAATTCAGTGAGGCGAAGTTTAAGAACGTTCTAGCATGGTGCTAGTTAAATGAAAACTGTCCATAGCCTTATGTTGGGCTACAGTTCTGCACTTTTGAAGTCTTCCATTATGTGCATTTTACTCTTTAATGAGACAAACAAACAAACAAACAAAAACCTAAGCTTGAAACACACCACCAGCAAGTCCATGCAATAGGGACATTTCAAAGCAGGTGATGGTACCCAGATAGATGCTACATCTAAGTCAGAAAACATCAGTAGTAAACAGACTGGAATCCAACCAGTTTGTCTGGAAGGAGAAGATCCCAGCTTGCCACTTTATATTTTGAGCAGGGTCTCATGTAGCCCAGGCTATTGCTATGTAGATGAGGATGACCTTCTGATCCTCCTGCCTCCCATACCATAGTGCTGGGATGATGGGTGTGTGTCCACACTGAGTTCTTTATCTTTATGTATGGTGAGATATACTGGAGTGCCAACTTCTTTGACCAAATGGAACAAGGAGGGCTTTTCCAGAAGCCCATTATTAGAAAATGATGAGTTCAATGGAGATTGACTTAATCTGTCAATCTACCTTACACCCCCGTCGGTCATACCAAGAATTGCCCACATTCTGGAACCAGGTTCCTCAGAACTCCCTCATCCATCACCCCCCACCCCACCTTTAATGACTCAGCACCAACACCCCACTTTCACTAACTGCCAAAGCCACATGGTTCCACCATCAATATTTTCTCTATGCTCATGCTCCATACCCTGATAAAGACTGACATCGTGGCCTGGCTTGTCAGAGGCAGCCATTTTGCCCCCCTCCTCCCCCAATAAAGCTGCTGAGATTTGTTGTGTGGTGAGATTTTCGTGATATTCCCTGGCTCTGGATCTCTTAGACACGCTTTTTTGCTGCCCCCCTGCCCCCCCCCCCCCCCCGTTTTTTTTTTTTTTTTTTTTTTTTTTTTTTTGTGTGTGTGTTGTGTGTGTGTGTGTGTGTGTGTGTGTGTGTGTATGTACTCAGGTGAATATGTGTAAGAGGTTAATGACTGGTGTTTTCAAGTCACCCCCCCCCTTCTTTTTTGAGACAGGGTTTCTCATTGAGCCAAAGCTCACAGATTGGCTAGACAAGCAGGCCAGCAAGCCCCGAGAAGCTGCCTGACTTCACCCTTCCCTCAGTTTTCTGGGATTACAGATGAATGCCATTGTGTCTGGATGGGGATTTGAACTCATGCTTGCATAGCAGATACTTCCCAGGCCGAGCCGTCTCCCCTCCTTCCCACCTACCGTCTCAGAGAGAAGGTTCCACATCTGAGTAGCTGGGCCACTCCAGGCATCATATTTCAGGAATGCCATCCATCGCCTCCCACGGTGATGCCCGGAACTTCCATTTCTGCTTTGGAAGATATCCCAGCAGGCCAGATACCTCTGGGAAACCCAAGTCTCTCCATATCCTTGGAAATGGCAACATTCCTCTCATTAGATTTTTTCCATTGGCATCCCGATGTAACCCATTAAGTCCATAGCGGCTTGTAGGAACCACACCTGTTTTCCATCAGGACTTCCCCCATCAGCCAGCACAAACATGTGTGATAAGTTGATGCTAAAATACCATGACACACTCCTTGGATTTACTAGCATCTAACAGATGAAGGAGAAAGCTTTGCCTTTTATAGCTCTGAGCCTCCCAGGCCTGAAGCAGCTGGAGCAGTTGCCGCCTGCTAGGCATTCATTACACACCGCTTCCCAACCCAGGAAACAGGCACCCCTGATCTCGAGCTCTACAGGAAGAAGGACCCCTCCATTGAAGGCCGTCAGGTCCAGTGTTCCCAACTCTGAGTGCAGATCAACATCAACCATAGAGCTTTAAAAAATCCTTTGGCTGGTGGTGATTCGACTCATCATGTGCTATCACCAAGTCTGGGAGCTGAGTTCGGTGTCTGGACCTACACCGTGGAAGAGGACCAGTTCCTGAAAGTGCTCCTTGGACTCCGGATGCGGTGGCCCAAGTACATACAGTCTCTCTCTCCCTCTCCCTCCCTCTCTCTCTTTTTCTCTCTCTCTCCCCGCCCCCATACACACACAAACACTAAATGTAATTAAAAAACAAAAGCAGGTCGGTTGTGGTGGCACACGCCAGTAGGATTTATTGAAGGAGGCAGAGGCAGGAGGTAAAACAAACAAAAAAACCACACAAAAACAGAAATTTAAAAAATAATTAAAAATAAAAACCCCTCAGGCTAAGCTTCAGATTCCCTTGGTGTGGAGAGAACTGGGGCAGCCACCCCTTTTCCACGGCTTCCACAGAAGCCTCAGTGCAGACAGGCTGGTATTGATAACAGTGACGTGGACCATGCCCAGGACAGAACAGTGGCAACTTCATGGACTTGGACACAGCAAGAAGAGGTGTTCCCCACATTTGCTAGGCAAATTTCTCAAGCTGTTTGGAGCTCAGTTTTGTTTTGTTTGTTTGATTGATTTGAAAAATGAGTCTGTGAACTGCTCAAGCATGAGTATTTGAACTCAAGACCCCAGAATCCATGTAAAACACTGGGCATGTATTTGTAATCTCATCACTAGGGAGAGAGAGACAGGCAGATTCCTGGGACTGGAGGCCAGCTAACCTAGGTAGTAGAATTGGTGAACTCCAGGAGACTCTGTCTCAAAAATTCAAGCTGGGAGTGAAGTGCTGGAGTGATAGCTTGGCAGTGTTAAGAATGCTTAACTATCCCTGCAGAGGACCCAGAGTTCAAGTCCCAGCATCCACATCACGTAACTCACAACCACCTTTAACTCTAGCTCCAGGGGATCCAATGCCCTCTTCTGGACTCTGTGGGCATACACACATACTATAGAAAGAAAGAAAGAAAGAAAGAAAGAAAGAAAGAAAGAAAGAAAGAAAGAAAGAAAGGAAGGAAGGAAGGAAGGAAGGAAGGAAGGAAGGAAGGAAGGAAGGAAGAAAGGAAGAAAGGAAGAAAGAAGGAAGGGAGGAGGGAGGAGGGAGGAGGGAGGGAGGAGGGAGGGAGGGAGGGAGGGAAGGAGGGAGGGTATACATCTCACAAAGCCATTGAAATACCCTCTAACAGCAGCAGACTGAATAGGCTTAAGCAGAGCAGGTGGTCAGACAGGTGTTAAATATTAATGAGCTGTCAAAAGTCACCTCAGAATTAGGCTTCCATGGCAGAATAGAACAATTCTGCCATCATCTTATGGGATGACAGAGTTTATCCTTAAATCAACTGTCTGCTGTGTAAGTGCTCAATGTTCTAGTTTGGTTTCTGTTTTGTGATAAACAATATGACCGAAATCAAACCAAGGAAAAAAGGATTTATTACATCTTATAGATTAGAATCCATTACTTAGGGAAACCAAGGTAGGAACTGAAGCAGAGACCATGGAGGAATGCTACTTACTGGCTTGCTCTCCACAACTTGCTCAGTTTACATTCTTAAACAATCTAGACCTACCTGCCTAGAGGTGGCACCACCCATAGTGGGCTGGACCTTTCCAAGTCAATCATTAATCAAGAAAATGCCTCACAAACATCCCATGAGCAAATCTGATTGAGGTAATTCCTCAAGTGAGGGTCCTTCTTCCCAAGTGACTCTAGTTTGTGTCAAGTTGACAAGCTAACCATCACACACCATTTTTCTAGAAGGTCTAGAAAATTCTTCCATAGGGAAGAAATCAATACAGAGACTCCCGAGGAAATTCAAAATTGTCTTTCCTTGTAGGTTACTTGAATGTTTACCTAGAAAAAAACCAACATGTTCAACAATATAGATACATCTCAGATGTCTTCTACCAAATGAAAGAGATCAAACTCACCTCTCTGATGCTATTTTTGTGACATTTCATAAAAGAAAGAAGTTTAGGGAAAAAGAATGAATTAGTAGTTGCTTGTCAAAGCTTAGAAGTAGAAGAACAGGATGACCATGTAGTGGCACAATGATGTTTGGGGAACAGAATTGTTCTATATTTTGATCACGACATCAGTTATACAAAGGTATGCACCTGTCAAAACCCATAGAACTACACACCCAATACTATGACTTTTTACATTTTTATTTTTAAGATTTATTTATTTTTGTTTTATGTGTATGAATGTTTTGCTTGTATGTATGCCTGCATACCGTGTGTGTGCCTGGTACTAGAAGAGGGTATCAGATACCCTGAAACTGGAGGTATAGACCACTGTGAGCCATCATGTAAATGTTGGCAATCCAGCCCAGGTCCTCTGGAAGAGCAGTCAGTACTCTTAACTAATGAGCCATCTCTCCAGTCCCCTAACATCTGAATTTTGCTGGTGTTAATTGAGCCTCAAATTTTAAAATCTACTTACAGCATCTTTGAATTGATGAAATATGGGAGGAAGGAGATGTGGCTCAGTGGTGGGTGCTTGCTGCTCGTGCAGGGGAGTGCATGGGAGCAGGATGTGGTTCCCAGCACGCATGTGAGAGTGCTTACAATAGCCTGCAACTCCAGCTCCAGTAGATCCAATGTCCTCTTCTGGCATCCATGGGCACCTGAACTCATGTGCACAAACCAATAAACAGTGGTAGTTGTGTCTCTTTTTTTTATTGCTTTTTTCTTTGTGTGTGTGTGTGTGTGTGTGTGTGTGTGTGTGTGTGTGCATCTGTTGAAGTGGGTTTGTTTTGATTTTCTCTTCTTCAGAGCCTGTTGGGTAGTCTGCTTTCCATGATTTTTTTTAAAAGATTTATTTATTTATTATGTATACAGTGTTCTGCCTGCATGTATCCCTGCGGGATACGTATGGATGGTGGTGAGCCAACATGTGGTTGCTGGGAATTGAACTCAGGACCTCTGGAAGAGCAGCCAGTACTCTTAACTGCTGAGCCATCTCTCCAGCCCCCATGATTCTTCTTAGGGGAATATTTGCATGAAGTTAAGCTAAGGGGACTGGTAAAACTTGGTTTGAACATCAAATGAGCTGCTAGAATGATCTCATCTTGGCTATGAGTCAGCTGGACCAAGGAAAAGGAGGGGGTTATACACTAAACACCAAGGTGATCAGATGGAGGAGTCAAAACCTGGGTCACCCCTGGATCCTATGGATCTGCTGAAGGCAGGGCAGCAAACTTTAGACCCAGGGAAGCCTGTCTACAATTGTGGGCCATGGTTAGAGGCATAGGCCAAAGCAACCTTTGACACCACAGAAATAGAGACTCCAGGTCCTGTGGTGACATTTAGCACCTCACCTATCAAAACCCTACACTCATATTGACCTCAGTTGCCACTGAGGTCCAGTCTCTCATGGGACGGTGGACACATTGGAGGGGAAGCTCAGGACTGCACTGACCTCTGAGGCCACTGGGCTGGAGACCTGGTTCCAAGGTGCTTCTGGTATGGCAGAAGCTGGAGGGTTAGTCACTTGGTGCACTTTAAAATTTGTGTGTGATATTTTCATTTATTTCCAAGTTTTTAAAATAGTAAAGCCAAAAAAAAATTTTAAAGAAATAATATGGTATGCTATTTCCTACATAAATTGGGTTTCTCTAAGGTGGGAGGAGCCAGTGAATGGTAGCTAGCCTCAAAGTCAACCACAAAGTTAAAGGCACTGTGTTAAGAAGGTAGACCAGTAGTCTCAAATCCAGTTCCTTGGAGTTCTGGGGATTTAGCTAGAAAAGTAAGAAGTGGAGGAGCCACAGGGTTATTCCACACACTTTTTTTTTTTTTTTAAATCAAAGGAAACCCACATATTCCACTATAAGTTTGTCCAGAGAAGGTAAGAATCCTATATTCTGGTGGGGAATTTTTAAAAGCTGAAACAGCATGTTGGTTGAAGATTCTCCAAAGAAACTTGGCTGAGCACGTAGCTCAGTTGGTAGAGGGTGTGCCTAGCCTCACCTAAACTAGGCATGGTGGGGCATGTCTGAAGTTCCAGCACTCAGGAGGTAGAAGCAGGAGGATCAGAAGTTCAAGGTCATTCTCTGCGACCCAGAGGGTTTAAGGTCGGCTGGGACTACATAGGACCCTATTAAAGAACTAGATAGAGAAAAGGAAAGAAGGAAGAAAAGAGGCTCTCATAAGAGAAATTGTACACTGGGGTTTTGGTGAAAAACATCTTTGTGTGGTGAACATCTTTGTGATGAACATCAGATTAAAGCATTCTTTGAGGGAAGTGGAGGAACACTGTTCTTTGGTCTGGCAAGTTTTTATTTGGCTCAGATAGCTCAGGGGCCCTTTTGGCTTAATGGTGATGAGGGCTCCTCCCAATTCCACCCTAGGTTTATTCAGACCTGGAAGATAGACCTTTATGTAAATGGAAGATTATGAACAATACAAACCCGAGTTCTTTCTGATCAGACTCCTGTTGAGAGGCTGGGATCTGTTTAAGGAAATGAAACACATTTCTACAGAGGGAACTGAGCTTCATGGACACAGGATCACTCATCATGACAAAGAGTTAAGATTTTTCCACCACCAACACTGGAGAAGGTGACAGGAGCCCTGGGCTGAGGTGGGAAGATGCAGGAGATTCTAACAGCAACCTTAGACCCACCTGCTTTCGGGCCAGTTAAGATGCTCTCCTCTTCTCGGCTTGCACAGAGCTCAAGAGAGCTTAGCAGGATTAGGAGTAAATATCCAGTTCTTTTTAATGGAGTGGAACTTTTCCAAAAATCTATTGTCTCTGCCAGCAACTCTCCCCACTGGGAAGTATCTGATCCAAGAGACAAAGTGTGCAGGAAAAGGCATATAGTCATGTGAGGTCTTATCCAGTAGTGCCCCATGAGCTTTGGTACTAAAAAAGAGTCATAGCATGGTGGGGAGCTAATGGACTTTGGCATGAGATACACTTGGATTTGAATTCTGATTCTGCTGCTGGTAGTCTTGGTCAAGTCATCTGGCCTCTTTGAACTTTGTTTTTCTTTAAAATGTTGGTAGAGGCTGGAGAGATGGCTCAGTAGTTTAGAGCACATGTTGCTTTTCCAGAGGACCAGAGTCCAGTTTCCAGCACTCAAGTCAGGGAGCTCCCAACCACCTGTAATCCCAGCTCCCACATGCATGCACACATACACATGCCCGCGCACACACACACACACACACACAAATAAATCTTTAACAAATGAAATAAAAATAAGTAATAAAATTTAACTTAAAAAATAAAATAAAATAAAATAAAATGAGGATACTACATAGCCCACCAAATTACTGTAAAGGTTAGATATGCATGGAGAATCCTTGGCTTGGAATCATGGAGCTAATTCACACCACAGATGCTCAATAAACACTGGCAGAACATGTCGCACACATATGCACAAATGTATACACCCAAAACTTAACGAATAATTAGAATAAATATAAGATGCCTGTTCTTTCATTGAATGCTTTTGAGGTTGGGCGGTATGTTTTAATTGATGGCAATCAAAGTTTGTTAGCTGCAAACAGAGGAGAGAGTTACAGCGTGGCTGTCATTACTGTGACATACGAACATAACTAATCCTTCCGGGAGCTGGGAGATGCTGCTGCAGCTAATTCATGCCTTGCAGAAGATTATCACTAGACATCCATCTTTGCAAAGTGTCTGGCTGACTTTCAGATTCCCTGTCACACGTCATTCAATTACAGAAGAAAAAAAAAACCTGAAACATCAAATTTAATTAAACGTACACAAACCTTGGTGTGTTGCCTGTCTTTACTACAGACACCCAGGAGACCAAGTTCATGGGGCCAGGCTACATATATCTGTTTCCCTGACAGTATTTGCATTAACTGGAAAGAATCTTTAGATTCAAAATGTGACGAAAACAAAATTGGCTTTATCTGGTGATTGCTGAAGAAGAAGAGTGCTATGTGCTTAGACTAACAAATAAATGTGTGCTGCTGTTAGGTTTTAGAGGTTGTATAATATAAGATGACATTTCGGTTTCTTTTGCTGAGACTCCATATTAAATGGACGGTGTATCTTACAAGCCATGGCATCCTATAATATATTAAATGTGGTAATCCTAAACCACCCCCGTCCTTGGCAGGTGCTGCATGTTCTCATGCCGATGCCATCTGTGATGGTAGCTGACAAGCCTGCTTCCAAATTAGCAGTGGCATGCAAAACAGACAGCCGAGGAGAATTCTCCTTGGTAGTGACTAGACAAACAGACATCAAGCCTGCAGTGAAGACAATTTTATAATCATTGTTTGGGGGGAAGGGGGAGGGAATCTAGAAGTCTGACGATATCAAGTGTTAAAAAGAATGTAGAATGACAGGATCTCATTGGAAAACAGTCTGATACTTCCACAAAGAGTTTAACAGGCACATACTCTGGGGTCCAGAAACTCCCTTCCTTTCCAAGAGTTCTTACATATAAATAAGTAAATATAATATATCATATAATAATAACAACAACAACAATAATAATGGGGCTGGAGAGATGGCTGAGTGGTTAGAGCACTTGCTGCTTTTGCGGAGGACCCAGATCAGTTCCCAGCACCCCCATTAGGAGGCTGGCAACCACCTGTAACTCCAGTTCCAGAGGATGGGTGCCCTCTTTGGCCTCCATGCATGTGGTTCACATAAAATATGAAGGCACACACAGATTAATAATAAGTAAATGAATCTTTAAGATAACATGTGTGTGTGTGTGTGTGTGTGTGTGTGTGTGTGTGTGTGTGTGTGATACAAACGGAGGTCAGAGGACAACTTTTGGGAGTCTGTTCTCGGCTTCCACTGTGTGGGTCTGGAGAGCTAAATCAGGTCTTCAGGCCTGGTGGCGGCATGTGCCTTTACCTCTGAGTTGTCTCACCTCAGTCATCCTTTTCACATGTGAACCGAGGATCACATATGAAAAAGGGGTTAATTCAGTATGTGCCTCAATCACACAAATGTTTTCCCTCAAGACATGCACTGTGTATTGGGGCCAGCAAGATGGGTTAGTGGATAAAGGAATTTGTTACAGAAGCTTAGCAACTAGGCTTGGTTACCCACCTGCAATGTATGTAGATGTGGAAGGAGAGAGAGAGCTAAGTCTATAAAGATGGCCTCCGACCTCCAGGCAAGTGCTATGACGTACATGTCCACATACGTATGTCATGCACACATACACAGTAATAGGTGTTAAATATAGTAACTACAATACAACAGGCAACGGAAGTAGTTTATGAATTTTCTACTTGGTCACACAGATAGTGAAAAGACATAATCAGGGGCTGAGATTTAATAAAAGTAATAATTTGGGGTGTGTGGGTTGGGAAGGCAGCTCAGTTGGTAAAAGCACCTGTTGTGTAAGCATAAGGATCCATGTTTAATCCAGAACTCCCTTAAAGGACCTCTGCTGACAATGGCCAAAAAAGTTCAGTGGGGCATTTGAAGAACGGAGAACTACCAAATCAGACCAAAAAAAAAAAAAAAAAAAAAAAAAATCTTTACACAATCCGCAGCTTGAAAAATGTCAGGTTTTCTCCTGCCTTTCTTCTCTAGGGAGAGCCTTAGACACTCAGTTTCACCCTCGTGGACTTCAGTTTCCCCATCTGCAAATAACTCGGACTATGACCTGAATACTCCCCGAGATTTTTGTAAAACTGCAGAGAGACAAGCTTCTGAAGCATGGATTGAAGGGCCACAACAGGAGCCTTGCTAGTGTCTGGGAGGTGGCATGTAGGGTACGCACAGCAAGCAGGAAATGTGAGCTCCCGACAGACACCCGTGATTCCAGACGCTGTACCCAGGAGCCAGGTGTCTGTCTGCAGGTGCCAAGGCAGGCGTGGGCCTGCTGTGTGGACACTTACGCTCCCCGAGAGTGTGCGTGGGTAGCTACGGGCATCCTCAACATCAGCACCAGCCCACTTGGGAGCTGGAAGGCAATATAAGGGGTGGAAGGAGCCTCTGCCTGGGATGGGGTGGGTACTGGAGAGGCTGCCTTAGGGTTTGCCATGGGGAGGCTGGGAACCCGGAGGATCCCTCTTCCCTGCCTGGGTGGGTATAAATGAGTGTCTGTGCCTTTAAGATTATTTGACATCTCTGAGATTGGTAACAGACCTCCCCAGCGGATAGCCAGCGGTAGCTGTGGAATGCTGCCCTAATATAAAACCCACTCTTGGTGGTTTTCAGTGGACACTCCCACTGGCAAGCTTTGGAGAGAAATCACCTATTATGGAAGAGGCCCTGATCCTCTGGACTGATCCTGCACCATGTGATTATTGGGAACAGGACATTTTCCTTCTCAGGGTGAGACTTTTCCCAGCTCTCAGCTGACCAGCAGACCCCAAGGATTCACCCTGGATCTGGGGCTGAATACTGATGCCTGGGAAGGGTGGCACCACAGGGTTTTGCTCTCAAGTATCCTCTACCTACCCAGTTGGGAGTGCCTTGATTGACAGCCAGGCCTCCACTCATCTGCCCTTTGCAGTGTTCCAGGTTGTGTCCCATCCAGTCGTGTGTTGTCCCCCCGTCCCCCCCCCCCCCCCCCGCTCCCGCCTTCCCTATCCCAGACTGGAGTGTCAGCGCAAGTATCCATTTCGCATGTTCACAGAGGGAAGCTGACTCTGGACCTTCTGCTCCCCGTCCTGTGCAGTCACCTCCCCACTGTGAAGCCCCTCCTTCCAGCTTCAGGGCTCTCTGCCCTGTTTTTCAGTCCAGTACTCCTACAGGGCAGGTCCTCTTAGAGAACGCAGCTCAGGAGTCAGAGCCAGCCAGGCTGAACCTGGTTTGCTGTTTAGTAGCTGTGTGGCCTGGGCCAAGTTCTTAAGCCTTTCCTGTCCTCAGTTTTTCCCTTCATAGAATGGGAATAACAATGCTACACATTTCAAGTTAAGAGCATGAAATGATCTAGATAGATACATATTAATGGCTCAAGAGAGTAGATCTCAGAATGTGATCCAGGAGTCTCCAAGACACTTTCAGAATAACAGTGGTGTTAAAGCTGTTTGCAGGATAGAGAGCTTGAGATGTAGCTCTTCTTTGAGATGTAGCTCTTCTTGAGAGGTAGCTCTTCTTGCATGATGGCATGCAAGAAGTCCCAGATCCATCCCAGCACCTCATAAACTGGTGTAGTAGAGCAAGCCTATAATCCTAGCACTCAGAAGATAGAGACTGGAGGGTCAGAAGTTCAAGGCCATTCTTAGCTACAAAGTTAGTTCAATACTAGCCTGGGCACATGAGACACTGTCTCAAAGTAATACAATAAAATAATAGAGATTTTGAGATAGGGAGCTTATTCTGGATTATCCAAGTGAGTCTCATATAATAAAAGATTCCTCATAAAGAAAAGGAGAGAGGCATGCAGCCGAGGAGGAAGGGCAGTCAATGGTTTTGAGTGCGTGGCCAGAAGGGGGCCTCTCATCTGCTGGATTGGAGTTACAGGTAGTTGTGAAACCCCTGATGTGGGTGCTGGAAACCAAACCAAGGTCCTCTGTAAGAGCAGTAGAGGTCTTAACTGCTGAGCCACCTCTCCAGCCCAGAATAAATGATTTGAAAGTACTCCTGTTGGCTCTGGAGATGGAAAAAAAAAAAGCCACCAGCCCTAAAACTCAGGCAACCTAGAGAAAGTGTACTATGTGCTGTATATCAGTCGTATGGACAAACTATGTCATTCAATACAAGTAGTCTTTGACTAGTTCCTCTTACATTCTATTTAGCATTCTTAAAACATGTATACATAAATGTGTGTAATTACATGAGTAAAATGATGTAAGAACAAATGAATGCTGTTCATTATAGGCAAGCGCTCTACCAACTGAGCTGCACTCCAAC